>NW_023270316.1:48349871-48700096 GCF_011800145.1 Mirounga leonina
TTATTTATTTATTTATTTATTTATTTATTTATTTATTTATTTATTTATTTGACAGAGAGAGCACAAGCAGGGGGAACAGTAGAGGGAGAAGCAGGCTCCCTGCCAAGCAGGAAGCCCGATGCGGGGGCTTGATCCCAGGACCCTGGGATCATGACCTGAGCCTAAGGCAGACACTTAACCATCTGAGCCACCCAGCCGCCCCACTTCAGTGAATTTTGATCAGTTCAATACTGTTATTTTCTGTGGGGTTAGAGATATAAAGCCTGCAAATATATAATTACATAGAGAGGTTTTATGCCTTAGAGTTGACTGAGACTCAGATGTAAGGAGAGCTAATGTGGACAGTACTGAGAGCGTGCCCAGAAGGCCAAGGACAGATTCAGCTTTTCACACTTTTAGTTCTCTTAATACTCCCATGTAGGAAGTGTGCTGCTTTAATGACCATTCTATGAAAAAACTGAAGTACCAAGAGATTAAGTAGCTGGCCCAAAATTATATTAGCGAATATCGGATGCTCTAACGGGAGTCCTGATTCCAACTCCAGCAGCAGGCCTCCAGGATTGCTGGTCTTACACTAAGTGTACTGTGGAAATGCACTCCTTCTGGCCTTTAACTAACTTGTCTGGCAACAAGTCTCATCACTTATTTCTTCATGTATAAAATTATAGGGTTGAAGGGTAGACCCAAAATGTGCCACCTCACAATATGACTCTTTGGCATAAGGATTATTTCAAGCTGACTATTTTTTCAAAACTGCAGACATAAGAGAATTTCTGAAAACAGAAGTTACATTTTTTGTGAGGGAAATTTCCATTTATAAGGGAAATCTCCATATGTAAGGGTGTCTCCCTCATTGTACCAAGAAGAGAAGGATGATTGTAAATCATAAAAAAAATTATATCAATAGAGAAGACACACACTTAAATCTGCATCCAGCTTACCCTTGGTCACTGTGCTTTTCCTGATAACCCCCCTTAACTGACCAACATCTTTCTTTAGTCTTTTGTCTATAGCTATGGATGGTATTTATGATGGTGGCTTGGGCCATTCAGGGAGTTTTACTCCGTTTTCCTGGGTATCTCCCAAATATATGGGAGGTATACATATTAATCAACTTTTGTTTGTTTTCCTTTTATTAATATTTGATTATGGTGGGAGGAGATCTCAGCCACAGAATCTAGAAAGATAGTGTGAGACTGAACAAAGGAAACTTGATTTAAAATGGGGTCTGAAGGCCAGAAGGGGGAGCTCTCATGCCCTACCACTAGTTAACAATTGCAGCCCAACAAGAAGAGATCTTGCATCTCAACAGAGAGAATCCCACCTTACAACTCCTGTAAGAGGAAGAAGGAATTTATCCTTGCCTGGCAACAAACTCAGTCAATAAGAAAATACCACAGCTCAACCAATGAGAAACCACCCTGAATTCTTGCTTTCCTCCAATGGTTTCTCGTTCAAAGCAGCCCCTCCTAACTTTTTCCTATTAGAAAGTAATATTCCTTTGATCTCTGGATTTGCCTATAGCGTGCCATAGTCCCCATGTCCAGAATTACAATTCCTCTGTTATTACCGAATAAACCCATTTTGCTGGTAATATTATTGGCTGTTTTACTTTTAAGGTCAACAGTAGAAGGAGAAAATTATTTTTCCTCCCCCACTGGGTTTAGATTAAAATACAATTTTGTTGTTGTTCTTCTCCTTTCTGCTCTTTCTTATTCCCCTTTTTTTCTGTCTCTAAAATACCCCTGTGTAATTCCAACTTATTCACTGTCAATATACATCTGTGCCTATATGCATATGTGTGCCCTTGTCTATCACATTTATATCTCTATATCTGTATCACTGTTAATAAATTGTGATATTTGTATCATTGGTATCTATAGAATTCACCTTTATGTATTTTATATTTTAGATAAAGAAATCCCTAACAAGTAGGTATTATTTCATCAGGGTCTTCTCTACCTTTTTCTGCCCTCAGCTGAAACATTTTCAGAGGCTGGATGTTTCATCAGTATAAACTTAATGGGCACAATGTTTTATTTCTTTTGTTTAAATGCAGAGGTAACTTGACCTTTGCATTGCTGAAGCATTTTTTGAAAAGAGAGTTGACATTTCAAGTGTTTCTAAATGACCCAAAAAGATTATCTTTAATAGGGCAGGGTGAATTTGTTTTTTCTAAAAAAAAGGCATCTTTTGGCCTATGGGTAGGGTACCTGTGTGTGCCCCCTGGAAACATCATGTTTAACCATGGGGAGTGCATAAAGAAACTTACTAGACTATTTTAGAGAAAGGAATTTTAATAAATTTTATATTAAGACAAAGAATAAGGAGTATTATCAGCTCTTCTTTGAAGAGTGAATGTAATTCCCTGAAAATAACAAAGATTATAAAATAATTTGGAGAACAAGGCTGCTAGTGACTGTAAAGCATTCTTTCATTCTTTTCTATAATAGAAGATAAAAATCCAATCCATTAAGATGACTGTGGAGAGGATAGAGAAAAAGAACAGAGAGGTCTAGGTATCATAAGTCATTATACCGTTTTAAATTGGAAGGTAGAAGAGAGACTCTTGGGGAAGATGAGATAGGCAGAAACGATCACCCAGGAGGTCCTAGCATTCCGGGTGACCAATTCAAATCTGATTTGAAGGGAGAATACAAGCCAGTTTAAAGACATTTGTAACATAAGTCAATGTGATATGTAATACTGATTATTTTAGCCTTCCTGGATGGGGGTGAAAAGCCTGCAGGGTAGAAGGCTAATGAGGGGAGAGCTGCTGGTTCATAAGTCGAGTGCCTCAGGATCAGTTGGTTAGGAGTGTCACAGCCCTCCAAACATCAGGGAACAGTCACCCAGGGAGTGTGCAGAAATCCACCTATCTGATCATTATCTCTACTACCTACAAAGCACTTTCAGACAAAGAACATTATATGAAAACACTCGTCTGTGGCTTTTCTTAAAAAGTTGCTTTTGTATGTTTGTGTAATATGAAAAAAAAATCAAGTTTCCTTTCAGAATAAAAAGGAAATAAAACTGAAGAATTCTTTGTATTTGTAAGAAAAAATAGAAGCTCAGGGACATCTTTCTCGGTTATAAAATACAAACCAAAGTCACTTGTGAGAGAGGTAATGACAGAGCTGCCCTGGGCCTATGAGCTATTCCTCTCCAAGGACACTTACCTTGCATTTATCATATAACTAGTGCTCTGAATTTTTTTGATCTCATTTGCAATCTTGCCCAGGAAAAGGAAAGGTTGTGATGCTCAGTTAATAGAGGACGTACTCACATATTCCTGATTAACTATTACAGATAGCATAAAAACAGAATGAAACTACATTAGTAGTAAACATAAGTATTTATCTACCTAATAATGAAGAAGTTAGAAAGTAACATATGTATAAAATATAGCCACATGATGTATTTCACATACAGGCATATCAAAGACTACTGGTTATACTTGCATGAATCCAAATACTCCCTAACTAACTATTTTGACTGGGTGCTCATCTCAAAGTCCTAAAATTCAAATTGTTTGTGGTTTCTTGACATTTTTCATCTCAAATTTTGTGCAACACAAAATAACAGAGGTAACCGCCCCCCCCAAATAAACAATGAAAACACCCAAATCTATTCTAACATGATTTTTAGGGAACCTATTATTTAAAAAGCTTTATCCATTCTTATTGTGGCTGAAAAGGCTGGAAGCAATGCACTTTATTTTACTCAGGGAGATAAGGGCAAAATAATAAATAACAGGGAAAATGACAAAACACCTAACTTGTTATCTAAACCTGCCTGTGACTTCTAGGCATTCTTAGCTCTCAAAATGAATTTCAATTCTTCACAGATGCCAAGGGAAAAAAAAAAATGATCCTGAAAGGATAGATTTCATAATTAGAATAAAGTGTACTAGACAGAAGGAAGAAAAAAAGCAAGAGGCATTGGAGAGATGTAATTAAGGTAATTGAAGTCTATCAGCAATTTTTTCAGGTCATGGTCATTTGTGACGAGTGAAAGCAGGCTTTCTTTTCCATAATCAGTGATGTTTTAGGAAGTTTCTAGAATGAATTTGATTCAGGACAAATTATGTATTTTTCCTCAACATCTCATCATTTTTATAGAGATAAAATTGGATTAAAATGAGCTTTATTGTTCTTTTGCCCCCAATACCCCAACAATAATATCAGAATATATAGGTTCTGAAGTGAGTTGGGTGGAATTGAGGAAAGTCAGTTTAATTTTTTTAAGCATAAAAGAATCTTCTTAAAAATTTTAGGAGACATTGTTGTGGATGCAATGGTAATATTTATATGCATTTCAGATCTTTTTGTTATTAAAAATTAATTCTATTATTTATTTATTTTTATGCTTAGCAGGAAGTAACATAAGCCTATTATTCTCCTCAAGCTGGTAGCTTTGATAATGCAGTTGGAAGAAGCACCCCAAAGCAGCTCCTGATAATAACCCCTAATCTCCACATTGCTTCTATCCCTGTTTTCCTTTCAGTTACTTCTTGTTCTTACTGTAGTAATAATTATCATAGTAATTAATTTTATGATTGTTTTCTGAAGGCAATTCTCAGAATACAAAAAGCATAAATATTAATCCAGAGCCCTCCCCATTCCAGAACCATGCTAGATTATTTGGTAGGAATTTATGGTATCAATAATTACTGTAATGATTATTTACCAAGTGTATAAAAGAAATACAGCTGATTTGAAAAATTGTTTTACGGATGTTTTCGTACTTCAAATGTATCAAGAAATCCATTCCATGAATTTTTCCATGAAAAAAATCATTCTCCTAAAAATTCCACATTAAGTGTTTAAGAAAATTCCTAGGTTTGGTTTTACTGTAGCCTAATGAGGACACAGCATTATCATACTTTAAGTTGTAATACTTTAAAGGCCATACAGAAGAGGGTTTTGTTTTAATTCATTAAATAGACTGCATGGTGCTGAATTTTTTCGTTAGTTTAATTTGTTTTAAATTTCTTTTTCCATAATTTACTTTTTCCTTTTTGGTACCTGTTTTCTCTTTTTAGCATTTTTCTCATAGACTTTAATAATTCTTTATAAATTAAAGATTCAACATCTTGTCTAGAGCTATACCTTCCATTCTGATTGTGTCTTTTAATTGTGGATATACATGTGGTTTTTTAAATTTCTATCTTACGCATTCTCTAAATTTCCTCTTATGATTCATCCATTAATTTGTATGTTTTGAATATTCTGCTCAATTCCCAGTATTTTAAATATATTCTTATATGATTTTTCCAATTTTTCCTCTTTTTCCACCCAATTCTATTCTGGCATTTATTTTGAGATCTTGCATGAAGTAATCTGGTTTATATTATTTTCATGTAAGGACGGCAACCTGCCCCCAAATTTAATTTAAAAGCCAATACTTTCTCAGTGATTTTTAAAATCCGACTCTCTTAAATTCTATATACCATACCACGATCAGGTTCCTGTGTATTGTCCTGAGCAAAAATGTGTCTCTGAAACATGCCCACTTCTAACCCCCAGCGCATGTGAATATGCTGTTTCAGAGTAGAGAATTAAGTTTGCAGATGGAATTAAGTTTGCAGATAGGATAATTAACCCTTTTTAACCAGGCACACCCAATGTAATCACAATGAACCTTAGAAAGTGTAATGAGGAAGTGGGAGAAAAGAATCAGAAGAAACTGTGACTAAGGAAGAATGGTAAAAGAAATGCAGTGTTGCTGGATTTGAAGATGGAGAAAGAGGGCCACCAGCCAAGCAGTGTTAATGTTCTACAGAAACTAGAAAAGGAAAGTTAAAAGATCTTCCCTAAAGCCTCCAGAAAAAAAAAAAAATGCTACCTGGCCAACACTTGATTGCAGCCCAAGTATGACCTGTGTCAGACTTCTATGTTACAGAACTACAAAATTAAAAAGAAAAGGTGGTCTTTAAGCTACTGAATTTGTAGTAATTAGTTACAGCATAGAAAACTGATACAGCATTGTATTTTGTTGACTTTTGTGTTTTTTGTGTTTTGTTCATTCTCATTCCCATTCATGCTAGACATGCTTTAGGCTCTTTTCTAACCTCTAGAGTATAGTGGAGACTGGCAAACCAACATATGAATATGGAATATATCAGGTGAAGAAAAAATAATGAAAGAGTGAGTAAAGTTATACTTTATTGAGATATGTATGAGCACGAAGAGAGGGTTTTTGGGGCAAAGAATCAATATTTCAGACGATGTCCATTAGTTAGGAGTGAAGTCTGATCTGCACATAGGATTTTTGAATCACCAGTGTGTTTAAAGCCAAAGGCCTAGGAAGTGTCATAGCCTCAGTCAGGCCTAGCGAGTAAAGGAAACCCGGGCCCTCTCAGATTTAGTTTCAGAAGAAAAGGAAAAATTGACAAAGAGAAGGAAGTGAAAGGAGAGGTGGAAGGGGACAGAGATTTTACCATAGTAAAAGTGGATAATACAAGTAAAGTTGCTATTTATTACTGCTGTGAAAAAAATATATTCAAGTTTGTTTTGTTGGAGCTACTGTATAGTTGGTTACTGTCATGAAAAATACAAGAACAATTGGTAATTTCTCTTCTGTCTCTATCCGGCCCTCAAAACTCCTGGCTCATTTTTTAGAAAAATTACGATTGTTTTTATGACCTGCAACATTAATGGGAAGGAATATGATATATGTTCTTTTAAATTAATTTTTGTATATTAATGGTATTAATGTAATACAAAATATATGTATTAATGCATATCATAAATTTTGAATTAATGAGGTCTTCCTTTATTTTAAAAATCATATATATATATATATGCTCCAAGTTCATATATTTTAGTTCATCTTGGTATTTTAGTTTTAATAAACTAGCTCTGATAGTTTTATATGTAAATATAAAAATCACTAGTATTTCCAACTGCCTGTGTGATGTTATGAAGCCTGAAGTTTTTATAGACACAGTATTTATTTAGTGTTTTCACAATAATTCGGGTGCCTGGGTGGCTCAGTTGGTTGAGCGACTGCCTTCGGCTCAGGTCATGATCCTGGAGTCCCGGGATCGAGTCCCGCATCGGGCTCCCTGCTCGGCGGGGAGTCTGCTTCTCCCTCTGACCCTCCTCCTTCTCGTGCTCTCTATCTCTCATTCTCTCTGTCTCAAATAAATAAAAAATAAAATCTTTAAAAAAAACAATAATTCTATGACATATTTTAATAAAAGTATGTTTTTACTAAAATTACATATGGTAAAATCTGGTAAGCATGATGCTTATGCTTACATGTATATGATTAAAATATGATATTATTACCAAAAAATAAGATCCAATCTATAATGCTCAAATTTAATTTATTCTAGTATCAACAAATAGCTCTAGACAAATTAAACATCTGAACTTAGGGTTTAAATATCTATTTATTATTAAGATAAATGCAATATCGATGTTATAAAGAAACTTGCAATTTTAAGAGGGTTAAAGCAGATGGCTTAGCTTTTTAAAGAAAATTGAAAAGGGAGAAGGGCAAATAATATACTTAGTTCATGATTTCCCATTGAGGGTCTTAATGATAGCATCTGTTAGTGCTGCTATAAAAGTGGCTGAGCAGAAGAGGACAGGAAGTTACATTTGTCCAGTAATTGAGCAATGCAGCCAGCATGTTGATTGGGACAAGGAGAGAGAAAGAAAATGAGGGAAAGATAGGCTGAGAAGCCTTGAAACCAGCTTTAATAATATCCAGGAGCAAAGAGTAAGAGACATCTGGCATTTTGACAGAATGGATCAACTGCTCTGCAGTAACCTTTTATTTTTTTTTTCAATTTTTTTTCCCTTTAATCTTTAAGGTTAACTGCTGGTTTGCCATATCGATTCTATATTTAGCAAACTCTCATACAAGAAATGTTAAAAACTGTGTGAGTGCATGTGTGTTAAACATTTATTGGAGAGCCTCGTTTAGAATTTATTCTGCTAAGAAGAATTTTTTATTCAACATTCAACAAAATTTCATTCAATGCCACCTATATGGCAGGAACTAGGTTTGGAAGAAACAAACAAACACACCAAACAAACAAAAACTTCTGCTTCCTGGTTGGGAAGTTAATAGTTTCATGCAGTCATAATATACTTAGAAAATTACAAAGAATTTGAGCTACATTGTCCACATAATTCTCAGGACACCCTTGTGAGTTAGGCATTATTTTGCTCTTTCTAGGTCAAGAAAATGAAGCTCAAGGAGGTGCAAAAAATCATTAGCAAATGATGGAGATGGCCCTTGAACCTTGGAATTCCCTGTTTTAATGCTATTCTTATTTTAAGAAATATAGGGATTTTAACATATAAAATTTATTCATTCAAATATTCCTTACATATGCTATCAAGAGCTCACAATAATGCAAGCATCATTAGGATTGTGAAGGAATACTAAATCATATGAACTATAATCCTAATGAGTTTTCTTAGATGATAGTAGTCTACATATTGAGCACATATTCAAATATGAAGTCATTTTTTAATGAAAAAACCCCCGACAAAAGATAAGTTTAAAATGGTGACCATGATAATAAATCACCAAAAAAGCATTCCTAAATATTTCACTAAACTCAGAAATTATAGAAAATCTATATGAAGTTTCTTCAGTTAGTTAACAGGGTTGTTTTGTGGTTTAACTAAATAATGTAAATAAGTTTGCCAGGTAAGTTTTACACATTTGATTGGACTATATTTTCATGCACCACAAACATTTTGATTGTATCTGTATTGATAAAATCATTATGTACGCATTACAAATGTGTTCTTAGTAGCTTCTAAACCTAAAAACCACTAAGAAGCTCTCTCAGTTATCATCCTTTGATAAAAAGTAACCAAAGAGCAGTCCTATAATCTAGATTTTTTCACTAAATCAGCTTGTGCTTTCTTAGGCCAAATATGTTTTCTTTAATAAATAAATGATGTGATATTTTTATATTCCCCAAAGAAATAAAAATATTAACCCCTTCCTGAATTCATTATATAGTCCTGTAAGATGAGGGGGAAAAAATACCTATTTTTCTTTTACAGATGAAAACAAATACAATACTTTTTCTATTAGGTCAGTAGAAACTCAGCAATGGAAAAGTGAGTAGAACTCACATTTTCTTTTTTCCTATCCAATGTGCTAACATTTACACTGAGTTTATTTAAATAGTTCAAATCTTAGTCTCTCCTATGTAAATGTTAGGTGGGACACTTATTTCTATAAGTGTATACAATCTAAATTCATGGTAATTATTTTCCAGTTCAGATTTTCAAAAGACATGTGATTATGCTGGCATTGATATAATGAGTTAAAAATGCAAATACGAAGTAAAGTGGGACCATTAAAAGGACTTTTTAAAAGCAAAGTTAAGAAAATTCACTTATTTTTATAAGAATCAACGCTTTCATGGCAATTACTGATCAAGACTAAATGTTCATGTGGTACATCCTATTTAACATCACTACCTTCCTGCTCTACTATAACCCCCTGTATGCCTGATCCCCCTCACCTCCTCCATTTTTTCCCATAACACTTTATTTTCTTAATATTGTAAGTAATTTATTTCTATACGATGTTCATTGTTTATTATCTATCTCCTCCTTCCCACTAGAATAAACTCCTCAGAGATCCTTCTTTGGTCCTAGGGGCCAAAGCAGTATCCCTCACGTAGAAGGCCCTCAGTTCATAGTTTTGAATGAAGGCCCAAATAAATTAGTATTAATTTTAAGTAAAAATATCTCCTCTGCTTTCCTTCTCTGTGTTTATAAGTAGGATGGGAATACTGCTTTACTTCTTAGGAAGCTTCACGCTGGGAATAGTTCAAAAGGGAAAGTATGAGGCTTCCAAGGTGGGAGCTACATCAACCTTTATGTAGTTATTGGACAAGCACGTACATACAGTGTGCCAGATGAAATCATCGGCACTGAACATACAGATTTTTTTTTTAATTTTAATTTATTTGTCAGAGAGACAGAACACAAGCAGGGGGAGCAGCAGGCAGAGGGAGAAGCAGGCTCCCGCTAAACAAAGAGTCCAAGGCAAGACTCGATCCCAGGACTATGGGATCATGACCTGAGCCAGAGGCAGACGCTTAACCAACTGAGCCACCTAGGTGTCCCTGAACATAACGTTTTTTTTTGTTTGTTTTTTTTTTTTTAAGATTTTATTTATTTATTTGAGAGAGAGAGAATGAGAGAGAGAGAACACATGAGAGGGGATAGGGTCAGAGGACGAAGCAGACTCCCTGACGAGCAGGGAGCCCGATGCGGGACTCGATCCCGGGACTCCAGGATCATGACCTGAGCCGAAGGCAGTCGCTTAACCAACTGAGCCACCCAGGCGCCCCTGAACATAACGGTTTTAAAAAAGCACAATTCCTGCTTCAAGGAACTAAAAATGGAATGGGCTATTTATCTAAAAACATGGCATCTGGAATCAAATCCAACTGTGAATCTTAACTTTCTTTCATTAGTTATAAACCTGAGCAAGTTAATATAACTAGTTTTAGTCTCCCTGTTTGTTACACAGGGGTAATAATAAAATGCATATCATTGAGTTTCTGCTTAACATTAAATGAGATAAACTGGGTAAGAGAAGATAAACTTCTCTTCTGCTTCAATATCAAAACAGAACACATCCACTGAAAATACCCTTAGGTCGGGATGTTTTCTCCTCAGAGGGTTACATTATAGAAACATCCACTCAACGGTCTCCTGATGCTCAGATGGGCAAGGCATAGGTGCTGAATAAATTTAGGATATGTTTGCCTCAATCACCAAAACATTTATAAACACAACATTTTATGAATTATTCCAATATTCTACTTATAAAATGCGGGAACTATTTATAGTTTATCACATATAAAATGGAAAAAAATTCCAACTTTTTCATTTTTTGCAAATGAAATATGCTGGGTATAGCATAGATATTCAATAAATATTAGTTAGTAGTAATGGTATTTGTCATTCTGGTAGAATTTGGTTATTAGAGCTTCAGACGTTGCAAAAGAAAACCACTTTTATTTGTTTTTAATTCTGTTTTCTCATACATTTCAGACTCACATGGCCCATCTCTCAGCAGCTTTCATAGGATTGAGTCTGTGTTCTTTTATAAAGTGCCAAATATTCTCTCTTCCAGTTGAAGTACTTACTTAGTTTTTCTCTGAGGACCAATGTTCCAAGAGACCATGAACTGCACAAAGCTCTTACCTTCTTGGCATTTCTTCTGTTGGAGAATCGCTCCTCTCCCAGCTGTGGGCCTGGTGGAGCTGTCAGATAGTACTCTGTTCCTAAATACCTTTAAGGAGTGAGCATTTAACTCAGACTGTCTATTGATTTCATATTCCCCAGACCACAGAGATTTGTTTCAGAAACAGACATGTAAACTGAGCCAAACTAATCAAAATCCTTTCCAAGTCTTCTCTGCAAGAACCAGTTAAGAAAAAGTATCTATTGCCTTTGAGGACCCATTATTAGAAATGTAAAGTGACCTTACTTGAAGCTACTTCTCGAGACCCTCCCTTAACCACAAGGAAGACATTTACAACATAAAAGCATGAAACCAAGGTGTGGAGAAAAGCAGAACCAAGAAATGGCAAGAAAGTCCTGATCATATTGTTTGCTCCCTTTAGTTGAACAATGCCTGAAGCCATCCTTAGGCATCCTAGCTGTATGAAGCAGTCTTGAGGTGGATTTCGGCTACAGAGATTTCTATGACAACACTGAAATTTCCCAAGCAATCACCTATTTCCAGGGCTTTGCTTTACAGTTGATAACTCTATCGGTGGCCATTCTACTTCTCTTCTGCTTCAATATCAAAACAGAACACATCCACTGAAAATACCCTTAGGTCGGGATGTTTTCTCCTCAGAGGGTTACATTATAGAAACATCCACTCAACGGTCTCCTGATGCTCAGATGGGCAAGGCATAGGTGCTGAATAAATTTAGGATATGTTTGCCTCAATCACCAAAACACTTATAAACACAACATTTTATGAATTATTCCAATATTCTACTTATAAAATGCGGGAACTATTTATAGTTTATCACATATAAAATGGAAAAAAATTCCAACTTTTTCATTTTTTGCAAATGAATTTTAAGAAAATTTTGGACTGACTCCCCCCGCCTTTCTCTTCTTCCTTTGGGTAATTTTCTTTTTAATATTCAATACTCAGCTATGCAGTTCAACACTTAAGTTTAAATTTAGAAAATATTGATGATAACATATTTCCATTTTATAAATTTTACACATATATGTATATATAGAGAAATCTGTATATTCTGAATTTTTCAGGAAAAGTACTGAAATCTTTTTGAATATTCAGGGTTGTTATTCTGAGAAGCAATTATATAATTGTGCTGAAATTCCTACAGTTATAGCCTGAAGGTCTTCTGTAAGATACAGCACCATTTAGCCTTATGCAAAATTATCTCAGATTGTGCTTTTTGTGTTTCTGTGTTCCCCTCTTTTTGTTGTCAACGATCACTTCCTAATTGTATAGTTTGTTTTCTGAGAAGTTCTTTTCCCTTGTTATTTTCCCTGAGTATCATGTTTATGTGATCAGAAACTAAATTACTAAGCTAATTAGAATTATCTTTAAATTAAAAGTAATCTTCAAGAAAAAGATTGAGGGATAATAGTATGAAAAATTGTTTATATTTTAGTAAATAGGTATTTAGACAACTATTTAGATAGTTTAGAATTTTTAAAGAATATTTATTTTTATTTCAGAGAAAGAGAGAGAGCACACCTGTGAGGTGGGGGGGAAGGGGAGAGGGGCAGAGGGAGAGGGAGAGAGAATCCTCAAGCAGATTCTTCACTGAGCATGGAGCCCGATGTGGGGCTAGATCCCAGGATTCTGAAATCATGACCTGAGCCAAAACCAAGAGCCGGCCGCTTAACCGACTGAGCCACCCAGGCACCCCTGTTCAGAATTTTTTTTAAGCTGAGTTCATGTGGGTAATGTGTTGCTATATTCCATTTCTTATGTACCTATGTACATTCAAATATATCTATAGCTATAACTCTCTGCTTACCATTCCAGGAACTACTTCTTTCAATGCTAGTATGAATTATTGGTTGAAATCTAGTTTAATATCCTTTAGAAAAAGTAAATAGTTTTTTCAGGGATGTTTATATTTCCTCATTTTTCCATTACTGAGATTATCAAGGATCCATTATGAGCACTCTCGATATTTTTATTTACTTCTGGATGCACAGCAAAATCTTCAGGAGTATTAGAGCTGGACTTCAAAAAAAAAGAACTGGACTTCAGTCAGTAAGCACAACTAGACAAAAACCGCAGGCTCAAAGCCACATAGCCCCTTTATCCACTACAAATTCTCCTTTTAAAGGTGTTTTTCCCTTCTTACTTCCACCATCCCTTCTAAATGTGTAAGAATTATTAAGTGATAATCTGTCAATCATAATTCTTAAAGATAAGTTATGTGCTTAAGGAGGGGCTGGGGAAATAAAGACAGGTTGCAGTAGAGTCATGGATCTCACTGCATTTGGGTATTATCATTATATGACAGCCTGAATTCTGACACTTGTGTGCAATATTAAAAATAGAAAACAAGCACCAGCAAAAATCAAAAGTTAATGCTGCTGCAGGCATATTGCCAGTTTGAGCTGTATACTGCTGAGCCAATGGTCTCTGAGGTTTTTGAATGACTGTAGTGTGTGGCATTGCTTGAAGGAAAGTGCATCTAGGATAGATCTTTAGTATCCACTGAATTACTCAGAACTGGAGATATTGAAATTCAACACAGGATTATCGTCATTCACTGATACACAGGGAATTATCTAGCTGTGATGGCTCTGAGAAATGTAATGTGAACACTACAGCACCATCTATACTGAGAAAGAATTTCATGAGAAATGCAGAGAATGAGGTTCTACAGACAAATAGACTATATTTTGCAACATGTATCTATTAATGATATTTCTTAAATTGATTTCAGAGATGTACTTATATCTACAATGTTCATATTACTTAAGAATAAATTAAGTATTTCAAATCAAACTACAGTTTGGAATGCAAAATGGCAAATCATAGAACACAGGTTTAACACAGGAAGTAACACTGGAACAATTGTTTGCAAAGATTTATTTATGTTGTGACTTGCTAAAAATTATCTTTTAATAATCTAATTTGAATTTTCTATATTTTAGTACTTTCTTCAAAGTTTGAAAATATATATTTTAAAATATTAAAAAAGATAAGCAATAAACATTTTAAAACAAAACAATGATTTTGCTGAATGGTCATGGTTATTCATATAATTTTATGTGTGTAAATGATACTTGATCTTTTAATTTTTATCTTTAACATTGTATGTAAAAGTACCTTTTTAAATAATTATATGAGAAAGATCACCTTTTCAAAATAATTAAACTCTGAAAAAATCCTTGCTCACTGACAGCTTTCAAGCTCAAGCTTTTGCTACTTGATGAAAGCGTTACATATGGACATGTTCTTTACCTCTTCTACCATTATTTTTCTTAACATCTTGGAATTGCAAATACTACTTCTCACCAAAATTATTTTCTCCTTTTAGTGTACTGAATTTCTCTCATTAAAAAATAACAATAATAACTAGGAAGTCACTATTACTGTTTCATTTCTCCTTAGATGACATTTTGAAATTTTAACATTAACTTTTCCCTGAAAATCACTATTATCCCAGTTTTGAAATATCATGGGTATTTCCCATAATTGATAATAATGTGTACTAAAATATATCCCATTTATATTAAACATCATTGAAGATAAGAAGTGACAGCAATGTACCAACCCACAAACACATTCAGTCTACTGATTTTTCATTGTCCAAGTATTAGAGAATTTACATTCTCAAGAAATAAAAATATGATACCTTTAGAATGAAAGAATGAAACTGAACCAGTTTCTCAAACCATACACAAAAATAAACTCAAAATGGATTAAGGACCTAAAAGTGAGACCTGAAACCATAACAATCCTAGAAGAGAGAACAGGCAGTAATTTCCTTGACACAGGCCATAGCAACATTTTTCTAAATGTGTCTCCTGAGGTAAAGGAAACAAAATAAAAAGCTTCTGCACAGTGAAGGAAACAATCAACAAAACTAAAAGACAGCCTGTGAATGCGAGAAGATATTTGCAAATGATGTATCTGATAAAGGGTTAGTATACAAAATCTATAAAGAACTTATACAACTCAACACCAAAAAAAAAAAAAAATCAAAAAATGGGCAGAAGGCATGAATAGACATTTCTCCAAAGAAGACATATAGATGGCCAACAGACACATGAAATGATGTTCAACATCACTCATTATCAGGGAAATGCAAAACAAAACTGCAATGAGGTATCACCTCACACCTGTCAGAATGGCTAAAATCAAAAACACAGGAAACAATAAGTGTTGGTGAAGATGTGGAGAAAATGGTGGAATGCAAACTGGTGTAGCCACTGTGAAAAACAGTATGGAGCTTTCTCAAAAAAACTAAAAATAGAATTATCCTATAATCCAGGAATTCTACTATGGGGTATTTACCCAAAGAATATGAAAACACAATTCAAAAAAACATAAGTACCCCTATGTCTATTGCAGAGTTATTTACAATAGCCAAATTATAGAAGTAACCCAAGTGTCCATCAATACGAATACATATACATACAATGGAATATTACTCAGCCATAAAAAAAGTGAAATTTTGCCATTTGCAACAATGTGGGTGGATCTACAGGGTATAATGCTATGTGAAATAAGTCAGTCACAGAAAGACGATACCATATGACTTCACTCATATGTGGAATTTAAGAAACAAAACAAATGAACAAAGCAAAAAGAGACAAACCAAAAAACAGTCTCTTAACTATAGAGAATAAACAGATGGTCACCAGGCAGGAAATGGGTAAAGGGACATGTGAAATAGGTGATGGGGATTAAGGAAGTGCACTTGTCATGATGAACACTGAGTAATGTACAGAATCGCTGAATCACTATATTGTACACCTGAAACTAATATAGCACTGTATGTTAACTATACTGAAATTAAAACAAAACAAAGCCAAACAACAAAAACAAACAAAAAAACACATTATATGGAGTGAAATAAGCCAGACACCAAAGAATACATACTTCATAGAAATTCAAAAGAAGTCGGGAGAGTAGTCACAGTATCTGGAAGAGTGCCCAAAGCAGAAAAAAAATTGCCAACTTCATGCAAGCCTAAAACAGTTAGCACATTATATTTCTTGGCCCAAGGACTGGTTCAAGTATTTGAGGCTTTGAAATACTATAGCCAGTTTGGCTATCATAAGGGACACTAGCCTGAGGAATTAGCACACATGAGGATGAGCTTGAAAAAAATGAAGAGTAATGTGGACATAACAGCAGATGATATTGTGGACCTCTGAATCAAACCATGCCAGAAGTCCTGCATTACTTCTGAACTTTTCTATTTCATGAACCCATAAATTCATTATTGCTTAAGGCATTTGAATTTGGTTTTCTGAATTGCAACTGAAATCATTTCAACTAATATATGTTGCTATAATCTCTACAAACCTTATTTTTAATGGCTGCATAGTATTTTATTTTAATGATATGCTTTACTTAACCATTCTCCTAATATTTAGTATTTAGACTGTTTAATTTGAGCTATTATTAAGTCTGCAATAGACTTGGTAAGTTAAAAAATATGATCTCTTTACAAACAGCCGCACTTGAGTGTATTGCTATACAACATTCTCTAAAACATTTTTATGAGCTACTTTTTCCTGTTCCCCTATAGAGCTCAAAGTAGGCATAATTAAACCATGCTACACTTCTACCAAATTAGAGATGTCATTATTTAATTATTTTATCACATAGTCTTCATCTTCATGACCAACATTATTAATGAGCTTTCTTTAGAAGAATATATTTAAAGTAAAGAAACTGAGTTTTCTCACATTAGAAAGATCAAAATGAATGAAGAAATGGGTACAATTCAATAAATGCACTGCATTATATAAACTACATAATTAGCTACATATACTTAATTAGTAGGCTTGCACAAGGGCCACATTCATCTCTGAGTAACATCCCAAATGACAATAAGCCATGGTCATTTTGGGGTATGAAAATTGGGTGTGAACACTGAGTATTCAAATCTCAAACTGCCAAGATATCTTAAAAAAAAAAAAAATCATACCACCACAGCTGTGAAAAGAACATTAAATCAGTGTTAGCTTGCAAAGATCTGAATTAGATCTCCTTATCCCCCCTTGACTATTTTCAAGTTATATTTCTGCAGAGGTATAATGACCCTTGGACAGAGCTGAAAGCAAAAGAAACCCAAGAGTGACTGTTGATTTCAGCCTACTGTGAACTGTGGACCAGTGAATCTGGGACTTGTGTTTTATCCTAGCTCTACTCTGCTTTGAAGATTATATTCTTGCCATCTTCTTAGTGGATACAGAAGATTAAAAGAGCTCCTGTGAGATTTGGCTATAGTACAATGGTTGTGCTACATGAGCTGGAAAATTCGTAGAACAGCATCAATAGTAAATTTGGAACAGCGTTTGTTGATTTTGAGGTCTTATTTTTTATAACTCAGGATAAGGAAAAGAATATTTTATTTCTTACTTGGCTCATACAAAGTATAGTTATACATACATTTATGACAAATACTGTATAGAATACTTAATATCTATAATATTTTATAAATTAAGACTCTTAAGCATTTGTTAATAATTGGTTTTAAGTCACAGTAATACATTTTTAAATAATAGATGAGTTAAATATAAATCAGGCCAATCTTCATTCTCTGAATTGAAATAATCAAAAACATGCTTTTTTCATGTTGCCAATTTTTTCATCAAACTACAGAGATTAAGTTTTATCACTGTCAAACAATCCTTCCTAAATGTACAGAAAAAATAATATTCTCTAGGAATTGAATGTGAGAAATTTTCCCAAGTGGGATATATACAGAGAATATATTAATAAAATTGATGATATAAAATCTAGTCCTGGAATTGTAGAGACTTCTCCTCCAAAACAATTCTATTTGGAAGTAAACCTGTTTAAGCAATAGAAGGCTTTCTAGATAGGATTAAACAACTAACTCAATTAGTTTTAATCAGTAATGCAAGTGAAACAGATTTTAACTTAATTAAAGCTAGCAGAAGTAAAATGCCTAGTAAGATAATGGGAGATAATGAAATCTGAATTCCCCTTCCTGGCAATAATATCACTAGGACTATCCATTTGGAAGGAGACTGGTCCGAAGGCTTTAATAGTTACTTGGATGGTTCTAATAATTAAAAGCAAATAGGTACCTTGAACATGTCAAAGAAAGAGATAGCTAGCTCCTAGTTACTGCTTAAAAGTCACCAAATTAATCTGATTGCTCTTTTCACATTTTTACTAATGAAAGAAATAGCTTTTGTAACTAAACCATATCAAAGATAATGTGCTGTTGAACATATGCTTACTTGTAGATGTGATAAGGTGAAATTACAATAGTTTTGGAAGTGTTATCAACTTTCATTAAAAATGTTAAAAGCTTTAACTCTCCTATATTTGCTTATAAAAGTAAAAAGGCATAAAATAACATATCAGTAATATTTTATTATTAACAAGATGAGTAATAGAAACTGGATGTTATATTTGACACATCATTGTTTCCAAACTTTAAGCCGGCAGAACTGAAGTTTTTATCTTCATTTTACATATAAAAAGATGAAAGTCTTAAGAGAGTTTTATTCACATTTTTTTGTTTGTTTTTTTTTATTTTTTTAATTCACATTTTTAAAGAAAATATAACAAAAAAGCATAGAAAATTAAATTCAAGCCTTATTTTTTTACTTGTATTTTGTTAGTTGGTTTATCTCCTCTATTCCTCCTCTGGCAAAAAAAAAAAAAAAAAGTAGGACTGGTAAGATTGTTTCAGAGAGAAAAAAATGTTAGCCAGTTTCATTACTTTGGTGTGAAAGTAGGATGAAGTACATAAAAATCACTATCCTTATTAATCTGGTGATAAATCAAAATAGATATTTGAAGATTTTTTTTTGAGAAGGTAACAGTAGTTTTTTAATTATTATTTTTATTATTTATTATTTTTATTACTAAACTTGAAAATTTCTTGTGGGTAGATAAGACCCAGTAATGTAACCAATTTGCAAGGGACTGTTTTCTTAAGGACAGAGATTTTATAATACATAGACAAGAATGGAATTAACCAATCTTCACAGTTCACTGTAATATAATAAAGCAAAAAAGTATAGTTGTCCCAGTATAAATGAAGCTTTTGCCCACAGACCCTCATAATTCTCTGCCCCATCTTGTTAGGTGACCTCGAGTATAACTATAGCCTGGGCAGAATCAGTCAGAGCCATTCTCTGGGACAATTTTATTCTATCTGCATGTTGAGGTATAACAAATTTGTTCAAAGAGAGAAGTAGGAAAATAAACCTATGTGATATTACCCCTGACAGATGGAAACCATAATTACAAAAGAAAGGTTGGGTTGAAACAAATAAGACTCCAACTTGCAGAAGAAAAAAAATCTAATATAAAAATAAAACAAAACAAGTATTCTTTTCTGCAAATATTCCTTTTATTATCTTGGTTCTTGACTTTCCAGTTCTCACTTCCAGCATCTTGTGAAACTGTTCTTTTCTGCCATTGGTATGGGTTCTTATGAAACATCTGCATATCTTTCTAATAGAACCTTGTCCACTATTCAACCAATGTTAGTCTTGTTTGAATAGGTTTCTGTTTCTTATTTCAGATTGATTGTATGTCTATGAAATACAAAGGGCAACAATGTAAATAAAGTCTAGAATTTCATATAAATTGATCTTTTAAAAAAAATTCCAACTTCCAGTATACTGTGCAAACCTATTTGTATATTTTACCATCATATATGTTTACTACAACATTTATTTTAAAATATGGCACTTTGTTGTTTAATTTTTCCCATAAACTTCAGGCACATATTTTTTCCCTTCCTTTTTTTCCTTCCTCCCTCCTTCCCTGTCTTACTCCCTCCCTCCCTTCCTTATTCAAATATTTATTGAATTCTATTAATTGCTAGCCACTCTTACAGATACTGGTGAAACAGTAGTGAATATAAAAGCCAAACTACCTGCTCTCACTGAACTTTCATACTTAGATGGCAGAGGAATAATAATTTAAAAACAAATACCTATCTAATACACCCAGTGGAGTCTGATGCTATTAAAAAATGATGGCGACTTCCGGCTTCTGGGTTCACATATAAGGGGCTTGGAAGTCATCATTATGTCCTAATAATAAGTAAAAAGCTGAACAGACTGAAAAATCAACAACTCTTCTTGGATCTGTAAGTGAGGGGAAGAAAACAGAGCAAACTGCTGCCCACAGGACTGGAGAGACACACAGGCAAATGTAGACGGTTATAAGCTTAGTGGAGCAGAGATTCATGAGCTGAAACCACAGGGAAAACCTGGATGGAGTAGAAAATGCAAACTGCAATTGAACAAAAGCTAGAAGGTCAGTGTGGACAACTCAGAAATTTAAAACCTTTAGGGGAACCCAGTCATAGGAGGGCCTCCACAATACTGGGAGATTCACCTCCAGGTATTTGACAATTTGACCAGGTTTCTAGAGTAAAATACCAGAGAGAAATCCTCTTGTGTTTCCAGCAGAGGGAGGGGAAAAGGAACCCTTTTGAAATATGAGGGAGCACTCTACTCTTCTTAACAAGGCCTGGCCTTAGAGGAAACTAGCTAATCAGAGCCTAACCTGCTGGGGTATTATCACAGAGCCTAAGTGGCCCAGGGAAAGAGACATACGCAACTCCAGCCCACTCTAGACTTCCACTTGGGAGAAGAGAAATACCCAACCCCAGCCTGTATGAGTATGAGTGTATATATTTATTCAGATACTATCAAGATTCAGTTCTTCCCAACTTGATCTATAGATACAATGAAATCCCAATCAAAATCCTGAAAAATCATTTTGTGGATATTGACAAACTTATCTAAAATTAATATGGGGAGGCAAAAAAACCAGAACAGCCAACACAGTATTGAAGGCAAACACAAAGTTGGAAGATTGACAATACCCAACTACAGGATTTACCATAAAGCCACAGTGATCAAGACAGTGTGGTACTGGCAAAAGAACAGACAAATAGATCAATGCAACAGAATGGAAAGCCCAGAACTAGACCCCCAGAAATATGTCAACTGATCTCTGACAAAGGAACAAAGGCAAAACAATGGAGTAAAGTCATTTTAACAAATGGTGCTAGAACAATTGAATACCCACATGCAAAACAACAACAACAATAAATAAACGTATCTCAACATGGACTTTCCACCCTTAACGAAATTTAACTCAAAGTGGATCATAGACCTAAATGTACAATACAAAACTACAAAACTCCTAAATGATAACACAAGCAAACACTTAGATGAGCTTGGGTAAAGTGATGATTTTTTAGACACTACACCAAAGGCACAATCCGTAAAAGAAATCATGGATAAACTAAAGTTCATTAAAGTTAAAAATTTCTGCTCTGTGAAAGACAATGTCAAGAGAATGAAAAGACAAGAAACAGACTCTGAGAAAATACTGATAAAAGATATATCTGATAAAAGACTGTAATGCAAAATATATAAAGAACTCTTAATCTCAACAATAAGAAAGAACCAAATTTAAAAAATGAGCCAAGAACCTTAAAAGACATCTCACCAAAGAAGACATGCAGGTGGCAAAAAAGCACATGCAAAGATGTTCCACATCATATGCCATCAAGAAAATGCAAATTAAAACAACAATGAGATACCACTACACATCTATCATAATGGCCAAAATTCAAAATACTTACAACAGCAAATCCTTGCCAGGATGTGGAGCAACATGAACTCTGATTCATTGCTGGTAAGAAACTAAAATATTATAGCCACTTTGGAAGACAGTTTGGTGGTTTCTTACTAAACTAAACATACTCTCACTATACAATCCAGCAATCATGCTCCCTGGTATATACTCAAAGGAACTGAATACTTATCACACAAAAACTGCATAGGGATGTTTACAGTAGCCCTATTCATAATCGCCAAAACTTGGAAGCAATCAAGATGTCCTTCAGAAGGTAAATGGATAAATAAAATGTGGTACATCAAGATAGTGGAATATTATCCAGTCCTGTGAGCTATCAGGCCATGAAGAAACCTGGAGGAAACTTAAATGTATATTACTAAGTGAAAGGAGCCAAACTGAGAAGGCTACATACAGTATCATTCCAACTATAGACCTTCTGGAAAAGGCAAAAGTATGGAGACAATAAAAAAAATCTCTGATTGCCAGGGGTACGGAGGAGAGAGGGATGAACAAGTAGAGCAGAGGGTTTTTGCAATGAAAATACTCTGTATGATACCATAATGATGGATATCTGTCATTATACATTTGTCCAAATCCATAGAATAAAACAAAAATGAAATGCAGTGTAAACTATGGACTTTGGGTGATTATGATGTGCCAAAGTAGATTCAACAATTGTAACAAATTTTATACTCTGGTGGGGGATGTTGAGAATGGGGGAGGTTATGCATGTTGTGGGGGCAGTTGGTATACAGGATTTCTCTGAACCTCCCCCTCAATTTTGCTGAGAATCTTAAATTTCTTTAAAATATAGTGTCTTGATAAAAAGAAAAAAATTAAAAACTAATGGAGCCTGATGCATAATAAAACATTTTTGAGCAAACTACAATTAAAGAATGAAAGAATCCATGCAGAAATCAATGGAAGAGAATTCTAGGCAGAGAGACCTGCAATTGAAATGACCTAATCATAAGTGGCTGTTAACAAATACGTAAAAAGTAATTAATAAAATTGATAATCCTAATGAATAGATTTATATTAGTGAAGGTTGGCATTTTTTTTAGATTAAGTATATCAAAGTGTATAAACAATAGTTATTTATATTGGTATAATTGTAAACATGCAAGGGGTGATATAATAATGATAACAAACAATATTAAGTTTGTGTGATAATACATGGGACTGAGATAAATAGCAAGTCACATGCATTATTCTGTTGCTAGTGAGGAATTATTACAGCTTGGGAATAGGGTATAGACAAATTTCTTTGAAGAAATTAGTTATTTAAAATAATATTTTAATGTTACACATTCTCCTTCCACTCTCTGGCCACCTTATCTGCTACAATTCTGCTGGTCAGGGAGGTGGGACAGATATTTAAAAAGAGGTCGTGTATTTTGTGTTTTACATTTTTCTATCTAAATCAGATCAGCTCATCCTCCATTCAAGATGTTTTTCTCTCCACAAAGAAAAATGTAATAAATTCCACAAATGGACTAGGCACAAAAAAAAAAAAAAAAAAAAAAAGACTGCTGGAAGAAGCCACGGATCCAGGAAGTTCTCATAGTAGAAAGACAACTACATCCTTCAGACAACATCTTGTTAGCACAACCAGCCCCAGCTTTACAAGTTGACAGCATCTTCCAGATCATATTGCACAGAGCAAATTTAACACTAACATAGAATCATACCTCATGTCATTAAGGATTATGCTTATGATTGATCCAAATAAAGATAGAAAATGAGAATCTTAAGGAAAAGATATCTCAAGGCCATAGTGGTGGGGGTTGAAGAGAAAATAATTTGCTACATATGGAGAAATAGGAACCCAGACTATAATATTACCAAAAAAAATACTTGCCACAACTTCTTTATGAGTAGAATTTAAAAGTTGATTTTCAAGTCTATTTATTTGAACTGAACTTCTTTTTTTTTTTTAATTTTTATTATTTATTTATTTGAGAGAGTGAGAGAGAGAGAGAGCACAAGAAGGGGGAGCGGGAGAGGGAGAAGCAGACTCCCTGTTGAGCAGGGAGCCCGATGCGGGACTCGATCCCGGGACTCCAGGATCATGACCTGAGCCGAAGGCAGTCGCCCAACCAACTGAGCCACCCAGGCGCCCTGAACTGAACTTCTTATATAAATTTAGATTTAAATAAACATATACTATATATTTATCATTTACAATTCATAGTGTGTTCTGAATTCATTACGAATTAAATTTTGTATTTCTCTTCAAGACCTGTGTTAGGACAGCTCCAGACACTGTTTTTTTTTTTTTGTGGAAACTGTCCTTCCACCAATTGTTTTTAACCAGAAATTATGCCTTTCTATTTTTTTGGAGCTGTGGGGTTCTATTTCTTCTAAACACTTCGTGGTCTGCATTTGTCTCATGTGGTAATACATTGTTCTTTTTGGTTAGAAGAGTATTTAGAGACTGACTCAAAGGTGAAAGAAAACAGTTCCACTGAACATAAAGTATGAATAACATGCCTTTCTAAAACCAGTATGACTTTTTCCATGGAAAGATATTTATCTTGTGGTAACTGATTAAAGTGATTTTCTGGTGGTAAGTATTATTATTATTATTATTATTATTAATTATTATTTACATATCAACATTTTGTACTTAAATATGATAACACCACTTTTTCTCAGAGAACTTGATAAAGCTTAGTTCAGATAGAGATGACAGTAAAGTTATAAATGTAGTAAAAACAAATAAATCCAAATAAAAACAAATACAGACCTAACTCTCTATTTTAACACTGTGTCACCTTAGACAGTGAGCACAGTAAATGCTCTATAGATCATTAATCCATTTTATAGTTTCTCTCCTAAACTATGAGATTGGTTCTCTTCATTGGTTCTATACTTTGGCTCAAACAGAGTCGAATTTGGAACAATTGGATAAACTGTCTTTAGAGATACCTTGAAAAGAATCAGTAGTTTATCAGATGTATTGATCCTTTACCAGGAATTTGTTCTTCTTGTAGAAATAATAGGGTGGATAACAATAAACAATTTAGAGATTTAGTATGAAGATTCAAATATATCTGTTTCTGAATCTATTTTTGATTTTGTATCATTTAAAAAATGTTAATTTTTTTAAATGTTAAGTTTTATGAAATATATTCAATATTCTTTTAGTAGTAAACCACATTTAAAAGCCCCTGAAGAGCACACTATATTTTCAAGATGACCTGGGTCACAGTCAGATAAGCTAATCCAACTTTCAAAATAAATTCCAATTATATTAAAAAGAAAAGAGAGACTTCAAGGTACTTTGGATATTCCTGTTAGAAAATTGCAAACACTTTCTTGAAAATAAAGGAAAATGTTACTTTTGCCATAATATGAATTAAAATGCATATACATAAAATTTATTTTGCATATCTGATTTTAGCTAAACCATTTTTAATTTCATTAGCATTACTTTTTATTTCTGCAAAATCATTTGTTCTTCTGGTAACAGTAAATTAAGGGAATTTTTTATCAATAAAAAATAACAATTGCTTTGCTCTGTATCTTGCCAACCCTTGTTATCTGTTGACTTTTTGAGAATAGCCATGCTAACAGGTATGAGGTGATATTTCATTATGGTTTGATTTGCATTTTCCCTAATGATGAATGATGTTGAGCATCTTTTCATATGCCTGTTGGCCATTATGTTGTAGCTTCTGATCTTACTTATTCTAAATTTAAATAGTGTTAGGAAGAAAAAATAGGTATAAAAGAGAATGAATGACTGTTTGGGAAGATGGGCCATTAGAAAGCAGAGGAGATTTCATGGAAGACATAGTAGTGGAAATTGAGGAGAATCCATACTTTGTAGTGGAGTGACAGAATGCAGATTATAGTTTTTAAGAGATATCTTTTAAAAAGTATTCAAATCAGGACAAGAATGTTGGAAGAATCCTGGGAATAACGTATGTTAGAAGGTAAGTACAGAGAAGTAAGCAAAGGGTCAGGAAGAGGAAGCAGCATTTTGTTAAATTAAAGGCAGCAGCCTCTCACTCCCCATGCTTCCCACCATGCTGACACTCATGTATTGAAGTACTGCAAAACAAAACTTCCCTGTATAGTTTCTAAAGACATTCACAGTCGTCTTTCTTGATCCCGTTTTCTTGAACTGGGTTTGGTACAACTATTTCATGGTGTAGGTTCTCCTGAAATATCTTGCTAATATGCCCCCTATGTACATGTCCATGTTTCACATTAATTTTCCAGTTGACAGCAGTTATTTATACTTACTCTGACCAGCCATTTGGTAATAAGAATGAGTCAACACACAGGTATATTATCCCAGCGATTCAAATGCCCTTGTGAATAAGGAGTAGGTAAGTTTAAATCTACTGTTTCGAAGGATATGGTCTCTTATCCAAATCTTAGAAGTATAAGGAACAGTCCTTGGAATGTTGTTTTCATTTTGAAAATCATTTAAGTACCTCTGTTTATTCTTCTTTATATACTTTACATAAAATCACAAAAAAAAAAAAAAAAATTTTGTAATTTCTACCATTGAAATTATTTTAAAAATAATAATAAATTGGTTCAGTTACCCTCTGGAGATTATCAGTGCTTCTCTTCTATGTTGGAAGCTTTGAAAAACATAGCATCAATAACAATAAATTTTTTTAAGATACTATTTTTTCAAGACTCAGTTCAAAAGTTTGTTAGCATTTGTTAACAAAATTGCCTTTTTCATAATCATTTAATCAAATATGAATTAACCAATAGAATTAAAGAAGATTTTTAAATGACTTTCAATTATTTTATATTTTAATCATTCAGTAGAAAAAATACTATAAGCACTTGGCTCTCTAATATAAACTGGCTCTTTTGAGTTAAAATAAAAGAGATTATTGAGATAAGATCACCTTACATCTAATGTTTTTAACTTTCTACTTAAGCCCTTATTTTTTTCTCTGTGATCAAACAAACCTCATAATTGTCGATTTCAAGGAATTCAATTGATTAAAAATATATCAAAATCTGTCATCAAAATACAATGAACAATGACAATGAATAAATCCTGCTGAGAGTGTCTTTATATTCTTTCTTACCATTAGCATCACTATCAGTAACTCTTGTTCTCCCTAAGTGTTCTCAAAACTCAGGGGGGTAAAAAAATCCCTAGCTCTGATTCCTTTTGCTTTAATGATATAATATAATTTAGTTTAGGACGCCAAGGAAAAATAATGGTATGTCTGGTATAAACACACAGTGAATTCGATCAAATAAGCTAGAGCAACACACATGATTCACTCCTTTCATGAGCCTTGTGTTTTCTGTCTCTTTGACCATCTTTTTTTCCAACGGACTTGAATAACTGGATGTTGGCAAAAACCATATTCCCTTTGCTAGTATAAATGAAATGGAGTGTGACTGATTATACTGACACAGAATGACATTAATCATCATTAAAAAAAAAAAAAGTCACCAAGTATTCCGTTTTCTTACCTCACTTGAAGATGCTAGAAGAGAGAGAGGAGACAGAAAATTGGACAGGCTGGTGAGGGCAAAGGCATTCCAACTGCACAGCCACCATGACCACCATCCGTGGCCTGGGCCTCTCGCGCAGCTGCTGAGATTGCTGCCCCCCGAGCAAGTAGCCAGCCCGGGTCCAAGGAGAAGGCGTCATCCTCGGAGAAGCCTACCGGAACCTTCCTGCACCCAAGAAGTCCGGAGGCCCGTGCTCTCGCAGCGGGTATCCTCTTTTAGGGCATAGGCATCACGGCACACAGAGTCGCAGAAAGGTCAAGGGGGATACATCCCCTACCCGCCCATCCAGGACTCCACCGGGAAGCCCCAAGGTGCTGCTAGGACCACCAGCGAGACCCAGAGCAGCTGCCTGACAGGCTAAACCTGGCACAGAGGGGAGCGAGCACATAGAACCAGGCCATGCCCAGACGGGGCTACAAGGACCTATCTGTCTCCTCTCCGTCGTCCCCGTGGCCCTGCCACTGAGGAGATGACTCCACTGCCCAAGATTGGGAAGCCAGTACCTCTGCCGCCTGAGGGTTGGACCCCAGGAGAAGCAGGCCTCTGAGCGCTGGCCTCCCCATAGAGGAGCAGTCAGATCCAAGTTCAGGGCATCTTCCCAAATGTATACCCCAACGGGCCTTGCCAGATTCCTGAAACTAAAAAAGAGAAGGAAAAAAAAGTATTTTAGTCAATAGACATCTGTCTTATTTATGAAGAAAAAAATGCGAATCATGAGAGACTATGGACTCTGAGAAACAAATTGAGGGTTCTAGAGGGGAGCGGGGGTGGGAGGATGGGTTAGCCTGTTGATGGGTATTAAAGAGGGCATGTTCTGCATGGAGCACTGGGTGTTATGCACAAACAATGAATCATGGAACACTACATCAAAAGCTAATGATGTAATGTATGGTGATTAACATAACATAATAAAATAAAATTTAAAAAAAAGGAGAAGGAAGGGAAAAGTGAAGGGGGGGAAATTAGAGGGAGAGATGAACCATGAGAGACTATGGACTCTGAGAAACAAACTGAGGGTTCTAGAGGGGAGGGGGGTGGGGGATGGGTTAGCTTGGTGATGGGTATTAAAGAGGGCACATATTGAATGGAACACTGGTTGTTATATGCAAGCAATGAACCATGGAACACTACATCAAAAACTAATGATGTAATGTATGGGGATTAACATAACAATAAAAAATTAAAAAAATACTAATGATGTAATGTATGGTGACTAACATAGCATAATAAAATTTAAAAAAAATGCAATGCCTTTCTTTTTTTAGAACTTTTGATAGTGCCAGCATCTTTAAAACGTCCTCATAATCATATAGGGTTTACAAGCTAAATTTCTATAGAAATGATAGTTTTAAGATTAGAAATGAAAATTAAATAATTCAGCTAAACAAGATTATAGCCTCTTCAATGCTTCATATTAAGCCTCAGGAGATATTTTGTGGGTATCTTCTGTGAAATTTTTAGTTATTCATAAATGTCTACCTTGCCCTCAACTATCTCTAAACTTTTTCATAAATTTGTTGCTAGAATTAGAGTTCATAATTTGACTCTGAAGTTAAAATGCTCATATTACACAGAAGGAAAGAAACCTCAGTTATTTCAAGGAACTAGCAGTAGTTCTCAAAACTGAGTCAAGTTCTTCCACCACTCTCAATTTGTCTCTCTTTCTTTTTTCTTAGTTTCATAATTTCTGGACAGAAATACTCAGTGAATTTTCTGTGTGTGCAGAGGAACTGAATAAATATATATTTCAACAGGGTATACAGTCATTAGCCTAGGATGATTTTGCCACATTTGATGTAGAAAACACACCCGTCTAATACTAATTTAAGAAACATATTCAGCTAGAGTCAGTAATTTTATTAATAACCCTCTACCTAAAAGAGGAGGTAGACAGATGAATGAAATAATATTTTGACAAATGAAGAAATTTAGAAACATTTAAATGACTTACAGAGACAAAACTGAAAGGAGTTTTAAATGACAATTATTAGCATTGGTGGAAGATTGATGGCTACAATGCATAGGAGATACCCTTAAACTTTTTAGAGTTTGAGTATCTATAAAATTTCCTCACAATAACATTGAAGTGATTTATTTGTATCACAAAAAAAAAGAAGAGAAATTTTTATAAGATATTGTACAAATGTAAATCTGACAGCAACGTCCCTTCATAAATCTGCCTTTATTTTCTAGTGCTGGGACTTAAGGATTTTTCATTTTTATCATAAAAAGATTTTAATTACTACACTACAGTTTTATCATAAAAAGATTTTAATTACTACACTACATAAAACATCTGAGTAAATAAAATTCCCTGAGTAGAGAAATGTTTTCTGGGATGACTGTTAATTAGAAATGCACAGCCTTAGTCTATAGTCCATATTTATTAGTAAACTCTGAAATAAAGCAATATTTGTATGGCTAATAAAGCCAAAGTACTGAGAAAAGAAAGGAACCTAGGATTACTGGTTTTATATTTAGAAAACAGGTCTAACTTTTTTTCTGCTTCCATGTTCAGCATTACAGGAGAAAAATTATGTGGATACTATCTTTCTTCAAATGATTTTTCCTGATATTTACCAGTGGCCTTCTCAAAGAGGTCATGGAAACTCTGCACTTTCTCCCCATGCCTTGCCCTATATATCTTTTCCATCTGAGTTATACCATTTTATAATAAACTAGTAATCAGTAAGTAAAATGCTTCTCTGAGTTCTGCATCTTTCATCAATAAATATGGAGCCAGTTAGTGGAATGATGAAGATTGTATCTGGCAGTAGATAGGTTAAGAGCCAATTTTTTACTTTTTGTGTGTTTTTGCTTCATAGATGGGCTTCAAAGGGTCAAACAACAAGCCACTTCTCCCCAAGTCTTCCAGATGTAATTTACCCATATTTCTATATAAGTCTGTCTTTTTTATTTCTACACTAGATATAAATTTCTTTGCCTACTCCAAGATAGCACTCAAGTCCCTTCTCTCTTTTTTTTCTTTTTATCTTTTCCATTTTTGTTTCATTTTTTGAAAAAAACCTTCTTGTGACCCCAAAACTCCCTTCAAATTCTATTTGCCCTTTATGTCAAAATTCCTCAAAAAGATCATTGCTTCTGTCTATAATTCCCCTTTATTGTTTCCTTAAACTCATTCCGCTCAAGCTCTCACTCCAAGCACCTAAGAGCAGTGGTCTCCTTTTTATTCCTGGAATATGATATACTGGCTACAACTAAGGAATGTTGAAAATGGTTCCCTCTTACTATAACCAAGTTCTTTTGAATATCACTTATACCTCATTTCTTTCATGTGCTTATTATAATTATCATTGAAGGCTCCTCTGACCATCCTTGTTATGTATTAATATATTCTTTCTTTAAAAATATTATCCAATTTCCTTAATTTTTATATCATATGTATATGCTTGTTAGATAGTAAGTTTTATTAAAATAATCTGTTTATTGATATTTTCTTAACACAATTCAGGCACATGAGAAATTCTCAGCAAATATTTGTTGAATCAACTTCAAAATGGTATGTTTCTAATAACAACATTTCATTAATATTGTTAACATGAGAAATTTTCAATATTATAAAGGTATTTGAAAAATCTATTTTGATGGTTTTATAATATGCTCTTTTTTTATATATCCTACTAGATATTTCATTTCTCAGCAATCATTTATTAATTTTCCAATTGTATTCTATTATAAAATGATAGACATAATTTGTTTAGCTTATGGCTAAAAAATCTATAGATAGTTTCCTAAAAATGGAATTACACTATTCAAATGTGTAGACATCTTTAAGGAATTCAAGCCTATCACTTTCCAGAAGAGCTGGAAACTGATGCATCCTGTAAACAGGTAACTGCCACTCTGCTCAAGTGCATTGTTACTCTCTGGAAATGTGAGTCCCCCTTTTTTCCTTTTTTTGCCAAATATTCTGACTTTGGACAGAAACAGGAATGCATGTTGTTATGTGAAATAGCTTGATTTTTATATTGTTAATTAATTTATGTTTTAAAAGAACCAAGTGCCAAATAGATTATGGGTAGAATATCAGTCTGGCTCCATTCACTGGCAACTAACTTGAAAACTGTTAGAGAACAAATAAGGATGTTTGTTCTACTCTTTGTCATTACTAAAACTATGGTAAAGACATTACAACCATCTGCCAAATGATAAGATCGTTATCTAATAATTTTAAACAGAATGATAGGAATTACAATGTTATCTCAATAAGATAGGATGCTTCTGTTAAGGATTTCACTATGTAATGGTAGGAATTTAATTATGGTACAGTGCTATAAATAAAAAGTCACAAGGCTTGACTCTGGATTCCTTCACACATTCAAGTAGTCTTTTAGTCTTCATGAATTGGGGGTTTGAAGTAAAGGAATATTTAATATTTCTAAAAGAAAAATTCAAACTGAATAATACTGTTGTAACTTAGAGATTTTCTTTTTCTTTTCTTCCTTTATGAGCATGATAGTATAATATCTTTCTAAAAATATTCAAAAACACCACACAACTTTCATTTTTTCTATTCTTAATGCATGGTATTCTGTCTTTCTGTCCCCCTCCTTCCCTATGTGTGTGTATGTAATTAAGTCCATTCTATAAAACTGATGGAAATATCACTGAAAAGAATACTATTGGCATTTGTAGTCACAAAATTAAATATTAATAGATTTATTTATATATTAAGTATATTTGTTTATAATCATTTATTATTAAATATAATATATTTGTAATTATTTGGAAAATGTAATCTTTAAAAAATGTCCTGTATTTCAGACTTTCTCTTTTTGATCCTCAATTGTTCCTTTGATGTAGCCAGAGCTTAAACTTCACTCAAAAGAGAATTATGTTTAGACTGAGATCATAATGGAATAATCATTATCTGTATATCACTCTATAATTCCAACAGTTCTTTTAGATCACAGAAATAAAATACTTCAAATATTTTTTCTATTGACTCAATAGCTTGATTTTAAGCTGATTGCTCACTGCAAGTCTTGTCTCTATTCCCAGGCTTATAATGAGAAATGATTATATTGACTGGAATTTTGCTCTGTAGAGTAGCTATAAATCCTACATTTTTTTGTAATTTTTATCAAATTTCCAAAAATATAGCTACATAAATACAAGGCATGATTAGTGACACTTAAAATTCTATATCCAAATGCTTCTAGACATATGGAGCATAGGGTAATGGTACCATAGAAGAACCTTAAAGCATTTTTAAATACATGAGGTATTAGCATATATTGATTTGGCAAAGGTTTGTATATTTGAGACATACTACAGATTCTTTAATTTTGTAAGCAGAATGTATTCTTCATTAAGCATCAACATGAACTGGATAATAGTAAAATATACTAGTTAACCATTATAGTAAAATTTCAAAATTAGGGTTGCAATTTGGTTAACTAGGAAATTCAAGGTATGCCTAGCAAAATAATGAAGTATATTGTGCTTTTTATATAAGCGACCTCTCTTTTAAAAATTTTAAGTCATTTGTACAAGATAGCATTCAACATGGCTGTTGATTTTGAGCTCAGAAACCCAACTGAAATTAGTTTTGGGGGGAAGGGAACTTACTGACCCCAATATCATGTATTACAGAAAGGTTGTGTCCAATCTACACATAGGAATGAAACCAGAAATCTCTCCTTTCTCTTTTACTGCTTTTTTCTGAATGTTGGTTTTAGTCTCAGCCAAATTTTGTCCTTTCACCAGACAACTCTTGAGGTGTAAATCTAACAGTTCAGCAGAGATTGATGAAATATTTTTTCTCTCAGCTCTAGTTTAATGAAAAAAATTCCTAAAAATGTACTCTAGTAGCTAATGGGAATCACCATATCATAGACAAAATTTATGAGTTACGAGACCACTGATTCTACCCATCTTATATTTGGCATTTCAGGACATGAGATTTAGTATCTCTAGGAAGTCCCACTGATGTCAAGTATAATAGTGCCCATTTTGATGAGCGGGACTACAGTATTTCCCTTCTCAAGAATAAGTGACCTAATATGCTAACCATGCTGCCCACTTCCACACATGAATTTATAGTTTCAGAAATCACTCTAGGGTGCCTGGGTGGCTCAGTTGGTTAAGCGACTGCTTTCGGCTCAGGTCATGATCCTGGAGTCCCGGGATCAAGTCCCGCATCGGGCTCCCTGCTCAGCAGGGAGCCTGCTTCTCCCTCTGACCCTCACCCCTCTCATGTGCTCTCTCTCTCTCATTCTCTCTGTCTCAAATAAATAAATAAAATCTTAAAAAAAAAAAGAGAAATCACTCTAAAAAGCATATCTGAAAGAGAAAGGAAAATAATTCCTCTAGATTCTTCTTGAAAAACTAGAGACACTTTCTTAAAATGAATACAGGTTGGGTAGTAGCATCTGATATTTCTATCAGCTGCTTTTAGATCAAAAAGTACTAAATGTATTTTGTGACTATGGGAAAGATATAGAAATCATCACAATCTGTCCATTAATTCATATTTAAGTGTGAACTACAGATAGATCTACCTTCTTTTAGTCTCTTCTCCGTATTAGTAACACCCAATCTATATCCAACTCCCATAAATTTTGCTTCCTAAATTTCTTCCTAATGTTGCTAGTGTTTTTTCAATTTTCATTGCAACAACCATCCTTATTTTTTTAGATAAATATAGAAGACGTCTAATGAGTCTTCCTATATCCCCTCAAATTAGTTTTCATGTTGCTACTGAATGATTTTTGAAAAAATGAAATTTGACCAATTTCACCACCTGCTAATCATGACTAAATTAATACTCTAATCATAGTTGTTTTCTGAGCCCCAGATGCATACACTCTACTTCTAATACTTCTCTACCTTTAGATATCACTTTTGGCATCTTTTGGTTAACATTAATCTATAACAAAAAACATGATTTTTAGCAGAAGCTTTTCTTTTACAATAATTTTGGGCATGCATAATTTTCATAACCTCTCAAATAATATAATAGCAATTATCTACTCCAATTAGGTAGGACCCTGTCAATTACAACTTTTCAATAAAAATTGGTAAATATGTGTGAGTGTGTATATGTACAATATTCATATAAACATCAGTATTATACAAATTAAAGCAGTAGAATGAAAGGTTATTAGTTATGATAAATGTGATTATAGATTTTTCTTCCTTCTAAGGATGATACATAGTTTTATATCAGTGGGAAAATAAATATGGCTTTTGCTCACTTTCATCTACAAGAACCTAGGAAGGGATAAAGGAAAGATTTGTATTTCTAAACTTTGCCAGTTCTTTTAGATATGAAGTGATGAGACACTGATTAAGTGATCTGCTCAGCAAATCCCACTAAAGACCCTTTCTATACGCAAAAGTAAACCCAGAGCTGAGGAGTAGGAGGGGGGAATTTAATCCATCTATATGATGAAATAAAGAAAGGAGCTGGAGCCACAGAGGGTTAGAGAATGTAAAGGCAGATTAATGCTGGTTTGATAGCAGAGCTATGTCAGGAGGTAAAACTCTAGGGAAATGAACAAAGAGGACTTCCCAGTGGCAAGGTGGCTGATGGACTACATATTTTCAGATTTAAGGAAACCATGCACATATCCAGTATGTTGCCCCAAAACCTTCAGTAAATCTGATACATACACATAAATCCTTTTTGCGAGTGCTGTGTGAGAAAACTCAATTAAAACGGGCTATGTTTTTTGACTGGTTTTGAGTAGTTAGCTCAATCAATTAAGTATTACCACAAAATTGCTGATTAAAAAACAGCCACAGAATGTCAGTGGCATGCAGAGACAAATATTTGCTTTTCATATAAGCAAATAAGCTGTATTAGTATAAGCAGTGGTTAACTGATCCAGACGTACATGCATGGTTGTTTTCTAGGTATGTGTCATCCTTGTCTTGGATTCATGAAAGCTAATTTGGACATATCCTTTCAATAGGATGGCAAAAATGCAAGAGAATGAGAAAAAATATGCAATAATTTTTGAGGTATAGGGATGAAACTTGAATACCATCACTTCCATCTCTTCATTATTTTATTGGTCAAAAGAATTGAAAAGCCTCAGCCCAGATTCAATGAATGGAAAAATGTCTCCTTCTCTTTAGGAAAAACTACAAAGTCATATGGCAAAAGGAATGGAGAAAGGGACATTGGAGAGAAAGATTATGTAAATTGTTCCATATTCATGTCTCTTATTCCTGCATTGGAATGAAAGATACTATGCTTTGTCCCAAATCTTCTCTTTTGTCTCGCCTTGAATATGCAGTGATCATAGAAGAAGCACCAGGCTTCACAAAAAAAGCATAATAAGTGAGTCTAGACATTTTTCTCATCAAAGATGAGAGTCACCTGAAATGCCACTCTGAATTGCATTTGGCAGATAGATTTGAAGTGGTTATGAGTTTATGTGTAGCACAGTCTGTATCTTGAACCCAATAATTATCTAAATAATTAAAGCAATCCTGTGTGCATTTTCCCCATGCCTGTTTTTTAAAGAAACAGTACAGGATATTAATACAAGACTAATTTCCTCACATTACCTCATATTCAGAGGTAACTATTGAAAATTATTTTGAGATTGAAATTGTATTTTCAACCTTTATTGTTTAGACAGAATGCAAGCACCACTGATAATCTATAAACTTTTAAGAGTATATATGTTCTGGGATATTCTTCTTAATATAGCAGCTGATGGAATGGTCTTCAAGTTATTATGTAAGCCAAAATCAAAAAGATATGAGTGGATATATTAAAGGTCAAAATCTTGTCTGAGCTGAGACTGACTTGGAAATAGGGAAGTCTCATATGTTGGGGCATTTCGGCAGAGTAGAACCTATACTGAAAATAATTGCTGAGAATATCTTCAAGAAGTGCCAGGGACTGAATTGGAATTGAAGATTTAAAATGGTAGATGTTTTGGGGTGCTTGGATAGCTCAGCTGGTTAAGCGTCCAACTCCTGATTTCAGCTCAGGTCATGATCTCAGGGTCCTGGGATGGAGCCCTGCCTTGGGCTCTCCGCTTAGTAGGGAATCTGCTTGTCTCCCTCTCCCTCTGGCCCTCCACCTGCTTGTGCTCTTGCGTTCTCTCTCTCTCAAATAAATAAATCTTTAAAAAAAATGGTGATGTCTTACCATAAAGAGATGCAGAAAACAATTTGAAAGAAGTCAGGTGCACAGAAGTATACTGTTGTGAAATCTCTGAGGACCTCTTCTAAAAGTCATCAATAGCTTACAATTTCAAATGTATCAGAGTATGTTACCGTATGTTACCAGAGCAAGCAAATCGTATAACAGTAGTTAGATAAATATGAAACTGTATTGAGTAAAGGGGATTCAGATTTCTGATTCTAAATGATAAAAAGGTAGTCGGCAATGGCTACTCTCTTTAAAGAGCAGCACAGGAAGGCAATGTGCCATAAATTTCAGTTCAGTTTCAGAGAGCTCATGAAGAATGTCTCAGCCATATGAGGTAGTGCCCTCAAATGTCAGGGGACAGACAGTCTACTGACCTCTTGATAGAGATTTCTACAAACCAGGCAACTTGTTATTTAGTTTCCAAATATTTCAGGATTATTTTTAGAAATATCTCTATTATTAATTTCTAATTTAGCACCACTGTGGTCTGAAAACAGACTTTGTATTTAATTAGAATATTTTTAAATGTAGTGGACTTATTTTATTGCCCAGTATATGTAAGTGCACAAATTAAAAACTTTGAGTTGAATTGAAGGGCTGATCATTTTGAATTGTGCTATGTTCCATCTCTCTGTAAATTAACTGATCCAAATAATGGAAACTTATATGAGAGTTAAAGGTTTCATCTTATGCCATAATCTTTATTAAGTTAAATTCTATCCTTTCAAAATTGTCTATGGAAATAGCATTACATATTTTCATCATTCCTCTAATCCCATTCATTATTCTCATCCACAAAGAAATCATATTGATATTTTTCCTAAATAGTGACCTCTGAGGAAAAGTAAAGCCTTCTTACAAACAGAACTCCTCTCTAACAATATCTCTTCTCATTAAAAGTATGTGATGTCATCATAGTCCCCTCTCTTTCTTTTAGGGGATTTTTCTGAATGCCAGTCTTCAGGCAGGAGAAAAGTTTCTGGCAAGGAGGATACTTCAGACAGATTAGTAGAGTTTTATCCACCTTTACTGCTACCATGCTGGTCCTACTGCAACAGCCTCCTACATGATCTACCTATATTTATGTTCTGGGCCCCACAATGTATCCTGCACTTAGTAATCAGTGTTTCTTTTAACAACACAAATTACATCATATGATTCTCTGCTTTAAAACCTCCAATGGTTTCCTCTGCACTCAGATTAAAATACAAACACATTTTCCTGATCATACAATCTGAAAAGCCAATTTAAGCCATTCTAGATACAAATACCCAATTTTACTATCACCACAGATTTTATCATAGTCTGAATATATTTATTTAGGTATTTTTAGATATGTTATGTACTTACACATTTTTTATGCTCTGCATAAATGTAGCATGATCTTTAGCCTTTTTACTTCTGTTTCATGAGCATTCACTGCTAGCACATAGTATGTGATTTATATATGCTGACTGAATGAATAAATGGTAGATAGACACTGTCAGGAGAGGGAGGACACTGGGAGATAGAACTTAATAAAAGGATTTGACTTACGACATTACATGATGGAGTTGTGTTCCTCCTTCCTTGAAGTTATCACTGGGATTAAGTCTGCATTTTTCTATTTAAACATAAAATTTATTTTTAGTGAATATTAGGTGATATTTTACATCAGGTTTGAAAATTAAATTAATCACTATTTATCTAATATATATAAATAGATTATATTCGATCATTAGATTTTATATATATATATATATATATATATATATATATGAATCATTCCATTTTTAAAATGTTACCAGCATGTAAAAATACATTGCACCCAAGGTTTTTGTTTTGTTTTGTTTTTAAGATTTATTTATTTTACTTTAGAGAGAGAGAGAGAGAGCAGGAGGAGGGGCAGAGGGAGAAAGAGTATCCCCAAGTGGACTCCTCACTGACCACAGAGCCTGATGAGGGGCCCAATCCCAGGACCCCAAGATCATGACCCCAGCCAAAATCAAGAGTTGGATGCTCAACCAACTGAACCACCCAGGGGCCCCCACTGCATCCAAGTTTTGAAAATCATATTAAAAATAATCGTTTGGAACATAAATTGGAAATTGTCAGTTGACTCTATGGTATTCAATTCATAATGTCATCCATTATTGCCCAGCAAATCTCCATAATATCCGATAAGATATGACCTCTAAGCAATAAAGAACAAAGATTTATGTGTAATTTCTGACAACTTTAAGCATCTTATTGTAACATTAATAGACATAATGGGAATTACTGATTATTTAGATGGTTACCATGTATTAAAAAAGTGAGTGTATTTAATCTTAAAGTTTTAGTTTGATGTATGTAGAATAGTCTAATCTGTCCTTTAATGAAGTTAGATGTGCAAAATGCAGTCACCAGTGTCCTATAAAAGAAGACCAAAAGCTATCTGTTATAAATAAAATAATATAGTTGCTTTCTATGTGTTTAACTAATAGAATCTTTAGGAAAATGTCATCTAGCAATATTCTGTATAGTCAATTTTATCTACTTAAATTTTTTATTCCTAACATTTTTGTGAAAAATTTAGTCACAAACATACACAACCACATATACATACATACACCTCTCTGATAGTCCCAACTGTATTTTATTTTTATTAATTAATGAATTAATTTTATTGTGGTAAAATTGACATATTAGTTTCCAATGGTGAGTTTTTATATGTCTGTTCATCAGTGTTTCATACAGCAGCTAGCCCAATTTCAAGACTACCCAATGATTAAGATGGAGCATTCAATAGTACTTCACGGAATTCCCCTCAGAACTCACACTTTTTTTGCCTTGTTGGTTAAACAGTGCTTAACAGACTGTTTATAACCTAACACAAGCTTCTGGCTCAGTAGGTGGTTAAAATGGATGACACAAAAGTGAGTGTCTTCTTTCATGGCCAGTCACACATTTATAGTCCTTTTAAAACTTCCCAATATAATTGTGAGCCTGAATTTTAATTTTTTAACCTAAAATGCTTTATTTTGTTCATTCACAGCATTTTAATTCACTCTAATGGCTATCTACCTTTTTTTCCTCCTCTGCAAAGTTGATTTTTTTTATACCTGAAAATCCTTATGTCTCACATCTTCTTCTAAAGGGATGGCATTTTGAACCATAAACTGTTACGCTATTAAGTAATACTTTAAAAATTGCCTTGCAAACTTCCAAATTTTTCTATAGGTTTCATTTTACTTTGTACGGTATAATAAGTAAAATGTTTCCTAAAATCAGAGCTAGAGGGAAGTCAAGGTGGGATTATAATGCAAATTAAAAAAGACAACCTGAACTGGATGCAGTACCAGCATAAAGCAGTAAAATAATTGGATAGTAATCCCATCCAAAAACATTTATAATTATATATTTGGTATTTGTGAAAATGTATCTGACAATGTTCTAGCCCTCAAAAAGCTTATAATCTATATAGAAATGTAGGAATGTAAATGATTAACAAAAATATTAGTAATACTCGCATGAGTCCAGTAACATAAAATCAAATAGGTATAGGGCCAAAGAAATGGGATTAATTACAGTATCAACTTTGAAAAAACATCACAGAGGAAAAAGCATTTGAGTGAAGGGTAGACATAATCTTAGTTGATAAAGAAGTAGAAGAAACCCATTTGAACCAAGAAAATCACATGATTCAAGAGATGATGTCCAATTTAAATGATAATTAAAGTCCAATGTGCTGGTTAGTTACATATTTTTGATATTTTGAATGTGATACCAAGGTAATTTTACTTGCTTTTTTTTTTCTTCTCTTATAATTCTTTCCTTAGAAGAAAGCCATTTGAGAGATTGTATGATTGGATTTAAGCTTTTTGTAGGTACATCTAGTTGAGGTGTGAAGGATTGATTAGAAGGAAAAGAGGTTGGTGAAGGGAAGACAATTAGAATGTTATTATTATGAGTGAGAGAAATCATGAGGCCATCTTTTGAACTAATTAAAAATTATGTGTTTATTAATAGAATTACAGGTATATCATTGCTATTCAGAATAGAGACAAAATAATGTGTCTATAAATCATAGAGTATGTAAAATGCAATAAAGAATGCCAACAGTGCTTTTATCCAGTTACAGAGACCTTATCTTTACTTACTGTATTAATAGTTGTTTTGGTTACAAGGGACAGACATGTAAATCTAACTAAGAGGCAAATAAGAAATATATTGGTTCATATACATCAACTGCGAGAAGAACTGGGATGGGGTTAGCCTTGGAAATGGCTGGAATCAGGGACCTGAGTACCATCAAGATTTTGTTCCATTTTTCATTTCCACTTCTTTTTGTGGTTTGGTTTTATCATTCAAATTTGTTTTTCCACAAGGCTAAAACTATAGGCATCATGTGGACCAGTTAATGACGTCACAGTTTTAAATCAGTGAGATAAGAGTATATCACCACGTGTTGCATTTTAAAAGAAGAAAGTAAATAAATAGGGCCACCTGGGTGTCTCAGTCAGTTTAGCCTCTGCCTTCACCTCAGTTCATGATCCCAAGGTCCTAGAATCAAGCCCCAAAACGGGCTCCCTCCTCAGGGGAGAGTCTGCTTCTTCCTCTTTCCCTCCACCTGCTTGTGTTTTCTCTCTCCCTTTCTCTCAAATAAATAAATAAATCTTAAAAAAAAAAGAAGAATGAATGAATGAAAGATGTGTAGAGTGATTGATTTGGCACAAGTTACAGTCACTGAGACCATGGAGATGGAATACTGTAAAAGGACAACAGCTCTCGTTTGGATCACAGATAAAAAGGAATGAAGAGAGCATTTCCATAAAGGACAGTGTATTAGTTTTATGTAAGAGACTTTCAAGGTTTTAAGAAGTTTGTTTCACACATACCTTAGTTTGCTGAAAAACATATTCTTGGCTTTGGCAAAATGGAGCACCGGGTTAGAGAAAACCTCTTCCACTAAAAATATGGAGAGACGCCTGGTTAATAGAGAGCTAACAAATCATAACCATCAAAACACTCTTAATTCCTGGCTGACCTTCCACGAAAAAAAGAGAACTGCTCAGGCGCCAGGAGTGAAGAGAGACTTGAGAGCCCAGGTGGGGCTCACACATGTAGCTGCTAACCATTAATGGCTAGAGGATCCATAATTTTGCCTATAAAGAAACTGAAGGTAAGACCTTGGAATCTTGAAGAGAGGCCTGCATAAGGTCAGTTATACTCAAAGGAATATAATCTCAGTGAAAAGAGTAAAAAGAGAGCAAAACTCCATTCACAAACCATTGTCAAGAAGAAAGTTTATATTCGCTCTGGTACTTGTTGGGAATTTTTTTTTCTTGAACAATTAGCACACCTGAAAACCAGATCTTTCCCAGTACATAACGAGCAAAGAAAAATTCTTAAAAACAAGCAGAAGGAAGAAAACAGAAAATAAATTTTCTACAAGGACGAATAACAGACAATAGATATCTGGAAGCAAAAATACATGTCAGAAGACAATGTAACTCTACATTTAAAATGCTGAAGGAACCAACCATGAGAGACTCTGGATTCTGGGAAACAAACTGAGGGTTTCAGAAGGGAGGGGGTGGGGGGATGGGGTAACAGAGTGATGGATATTAAGGAGGGCACCTGTGGTGATGAATGAATGTTCATCATTCATTCATGTGATGAAGGTTCAACTAATGAATCGTTGAACACTACATCAAAAACTAATGATGTACTATATGGTATCTAGCTGAACATAAAAAATAAAATAAAATGCTGAAGGAAAGTAACTGCTAAAATATTATTCAAGTATACATGACAAATATATTCTCACAGAATTGTGGAAAATTCCTTCCTACCTCCCTTTTTGGGGAGTCTCACACTTCCTTGGCATCTATTGGGAACAGAAAGAGCAACTGATTTTATTATTACAACACCTTCAAATACATTTTAAGTTTTAGGCACTGCTAAAAGAGAAAACTATCATTTTGTGTGATGCCAATAAACAATATTGAATGGAAATTATATTACATCTATACCTATCTTAAGAGAAAGAGAAGTAAAAGAAATAAAATCACCGACATAGGGAATTTTGAAAAAGATTAACCAAGTACACTCAAAATAATTGCAAGCAAGAATCAAAAAATGCCTAAATTAGTAAACGGAATATTGAAGTAGCAATTCAATCAACTGACTCAACCTAAAGCAAGAATGTATAAAATAAGAAGACTGTGAAGATTGGTCAAAGAGAAGAGAAAACACAAATAAAATCATAAAATTTATAAAACTTTATTGATACTAATGCATGTAGAACAAGTTACTGTATTAACATATAAATAATAAATATTTATATATAGATGGGATAGATTTTATTAATAAATAATAAAATATGGAAAAGGATATATGCATGAACCAACAAACCATTTTATGGCTACATACATATATAATATAGCACAGATATACACTTGGTTATCACAAGTACTTATGTTAGCATAACAATTGCCTCTCTATAAGGAAGGAGGAAGAAGGAAATTGGTCTGAATTTATGATAAATATAATGATAACTTCATTCAGGTGGACAAATAATTTTTCTCAGTATTTGATGATAAATATTCCATTGTTTTGGTGATTTCTATTTTTGCTAATATGAAATCATCCGCTAGTCTAATTTTCTTTGTTGAAAATTTGATCAGTAGTATGTAGTTTGAGTCTGGATCTTTGGGTTTTTTTATATGCATCATATTGTGTTTGTATGTGATTATATTTTATATACCTGGCTTAGGTAAATCTTCAATTTTATATTTAGGAAATTTAAATAAAGTTAAAGTGTATTAATAAGTTTACCAGCCTTACAATCAATCAAAAATTTATTTATTATTTACAGTATACTTTGGTTAGTGACATAAAAGATACAAGTGTTTTAATAGTTAATCCTTGTCATTTTCTCAGGAAACTTATGATTAGGTGAGTTGAGGTGACAGATATCTACTTATCTACACACACACACACACACCCAATCATATATACACAAAGATAAATTTGTCTATGACACTTTAAAAACTAAAGATGAAATAGATTAATCAATTCTTTATATTTTCTTCTAAATCATTTACCATAGATATATTAACTTCTATTTAGGGGATTAAGCATTATTAAGTTGATTTACATTTCTACAGTCATATATTTATATTTCCATTGCAAGAAATACTTTTATTTTATTTTTTTAAAGATTTTATTTATTTATTTGACAGAGAGAGAGACCGTGAGAGAGGGAACACAAGCAGGGGGAATGGGAGAGGGAGAAGCAGACTTCCCACAGAGCAGGGAGCCCGATGCAGGGCTTGATCCCAGGACCCTGGGATCATGACCTGAGCCAAAGGCAGACGCTTAACAACTGAGCCACCCAGGCGCCCCGCAAGAAATACTTTTAAATTCATTTAACAGACATTTATCAAATGGCATCTTTGTGTAATTTTCTAAGATTGTAACAGCAAGGAAAAGAAGAATAATAATTATAATTATTTTTTGTAAAGGTAATAAATTAGGATAGTTTTTACCAAAGATATTGAAATACAAATGATTTTATCATAGGCAAATACATTATAGAAATTTAATATGAAAATCAATTTTTCTTTTAATCTTAGATGGTGTCAAGTTTTGCTAGATTTTAAATTAAATACAATCTAAATCCTCATCCTGAAGGAAGACCTTTAAAAAAGGACAAAAATTTCCTACATAGAGCCTTAGGCTTGTCAGGAAAAGATTTTTAACATTGTAACAAATCAAATAAGGAATAGAGATTTACTAGTCTCAAGGGACCCAGTGCCTTTTTTTAGGTGACTTTTAAAGGTCTTCTTTGAGTGGAAGATGTAGAAGACTAAGAAATAAAGTAAAGAACTGATTCATGATTCACACTAATAAAATAGTAGAGTCAGAATACATGCACACATTACAAATGCACAAAAGCAACTGAGCTAATTCCTCCAAGGTGAAATTTATATATTTCTTTGCTGAAGAAGTACAGCTAGGGAAGTGATAAATTGCAATGCTCCTGGGAATGCAAATAGAATCCTGGTTCCATATTCTATTGCCAGATCTTTTAAGAGGTATAGGGATTTGTGCAGGCCCTTGAGCATTTTTCTGTTAGTGGATTTCCCTATATGATGCTTTAGTATAAATCTCAGAAACAGATAGACAATGGTATAGTTGGATGGCATGTAGAGATCTCTATAAGTAGCAGCTCAAATCCGAGCAGAATCTTGAGTTTTTCAGGATAAGTATGAAAGGATAGTATCCCTTATACAACCTTCTCACCATACCCTCTATCTCACAGCACTCATCCTAATTGACAAGAAGCCACGGGAGAAATTACATAAATGTTTCTGTCTTACATAGTTTTCAGCCTTTTCATTGAATCACTGACATAAAAAAAAAAAAAAAAGGGCAAATACCTTCAAATATTTGAAGGGTTCACACAACTTTCACATAAAAATATTTAGTTTAACCTAATGTTTAATACATTTACACTAAGAACAAAAAATAGCATACAGAAAATTGTTGTCATTTGTTTGCTTCAAATGAGTAAAAATTATAATAAAGCTAAGGAAATGAAATAGATCAATTCTCAAAATCTTGATTATAGTAATATTTAACTTCTTTAAATACTTGGAAAAACTAAAGAAATTTTGTTTGGTTTATAAGTAGTAATATCTACTATATTAGAAATCAAAACATATTTTAAAATATTTTTTATGAACTCACAAAAAATAAGCCCATTATATTAACAAAACTGAAAGATTAAAAAGTATATTTTTCCCCAGAATAGTGATGAGTGGAATTGTTTTACATTTTTCCATTTTTAAAAAAAATGTCTGGCTTGATAGAAGAGATCTAAATTCTTTCTGCTTCTGTATTCGATCTGTGGATATGTTATTTTGGTTGAAGTATGGGAAGAAATATAGCCTTTTACAGAAAGGGTAGCAGTATTCCAATAGGCTTTTCAGCCAATTGTGGATATCCTTTGTTAATATACCCACTGGACAAGTGGAGTGGTATTTTTCTTGTTAATACACAAACAATGGACAAGCAGCTTTTCCTTTCATTTTTTGAGGATTAGTTGCCAAGTGCAATATGATATCACATCAATAAAACTTTTTGTATTGTTTCATTAAAATCGGGTATTCAGTATGAAGTAAGTTTCAAGAATTTGTAAAGAGGCAACAGAAGACAGTAATCACTGAGTGATTGAAACAAATAAGCCAACCCTATGTTCGCACAAGCTTAGTCTGAGGACACTTTCCAGGTCCCCAAAGGGAAGGGGAAATCAAAATGGAGCCTACCAGTCATGCTTAGTTAAGGAGACAAATTTAAGAACTGGTGGAGGCCATGGTAGCTAGAATTCATAAGGCAGAGTACCAAAGAAGAGAAAGCTACACAGGGAAAGAGTCCCAGAAATCTGACATGGGTTCCCTTGAGTCTTTATTGAATACTGATGAGAAAATTCATGTGAGGATAATTCCTGAGCCTGGGAATGATTCACCAGAAACAGGCAGGCAGGAAAATCTCTGGAGTACACACAAGGCCCAGAATAGTTTGTGGGCCCACCAGCCAGTGGAAAAACCTTCATTGCATGGGGCATTGGTTAAAGTACTCAGTATGCATTGCCTCAGTAATGAGGGAAAATTGGCTCTGTAATGAAAGATGTTCTGATCCAATCTAACAAAAAGTAAAGGCAAGTCTTGAAAAGATTGAAAAGTTTCTAAGTAACTTAACTATATTCCACCCAATCTCAAAAATACTTATAGAAATATAAAAATAATCAGCATCTAAAAAGTTATGGATTATAATGACTGACATCCTATCAAAACTCAAAAGGTATGTAAAGCAATAAAGAAATCTTGAGGAGAGAAATCAATCAATAGAAACAGACCCCAACCATGGCAATGCAAATGGTAAGGGTCAAACCTTGTGGGGTCAAAAACGTCCTCTCCCCACCTGTAGGAGGAGTTACCCAAATGACTGGAAGAGCCTCCATAAGAGACTACTCCACTGTACCTCATAGCCCCACAAGCCCAGAGAGACACAACAAATATCCAGTCCCAAAACAACCTAGATCTGGTTCCACCTCTCAGAACCTGCCCTTCTCCCACTTTGAGTGTGTACTTTAGCTTTAATAAACTGTTTTGTGCTTATTAGTTTCCTTCTGGCTGTCTTTATTCCAGTAAATCTTTGATCCCCATGTAAATCTTCTCCTGGGGAATCCAGGGATCAAGACCTTCACTGACACAAGGCAGATTCTTGCCGTGGTAATAGTTCAACATTCAGAAATCATAATTACCTGAGATAAAAATAAATAAAACCTTTTATAGTGACCAAAAAAGCACGAACTTATTTTAATTTTTTTTTTTTTAGAGATTTTATTTATTTATTTGACAGAGAGAGACACAGCGAGAGAGGGAACACAAGCAGGGGGAGTGGGAGAGGGAGAAGCAGGCTTCCCGCCGAGCAGGGAGCCCGATGCGGGCTCGATCCCAGGACCCTGGGATCATGACCTGAGCCGAAGGCAGACGCTTAACGACTGAGCCACCCAGGCGCCCCTAAATTTTGCATATTAACCAAACAGGGTTACAGTGCACCATATGGAGTATGCAAATGAACGCATATAAGTTTATCCCTAACAACTTTGTCTTTTTTTTTTTTCCAAGGCAGTTCTGGCTGTTTTTTTGTTTTTTTGTTTTTTTTTGTTTTTTTTTTTTAAGATTTTATTTATTCATTTGAGAGAGAGAGAGCATGAGTGGGGGGAGAGGCAAAGGGAGAGGCAGACTCCCCAATGAGCCAGAGTCCAATGTGGGGCTCAATCCCAGGACCCAGAGATCATGACCTGAGCAGAAGGCAGACACTTACCCATCTGAGCCACCCAGAAGCCCTAACAACTTTGCCTTAGAAGCAAATGTATAAATCATCAGTACTTGTATATGAAGGTAGAGCTGACTATTATGTTCCTTTGAAGCAGTGTATCTACATTTTTGTCATCCACCAAAATAAAAACTAGTATTTCTCCTGTTTAGATGGATGGTCTGTTTATTAAATGTAGTTTCATGCTATTTTACTAAAATAGAAACCTATAAAGTAAGTGTTAAAATAACTCTGCTTTTCAATGGGAAAAAAAGGTTCACAAAACTGTACTGTTTATTATTTAATTATAAATCATACAATATTTTTTTCTGTGAAATATTTTCAACAAAATAACATTCCTTTACATAGTACTTTGAAATATATTTATATAGTCATAAGAAAGCCCATACATACATACATTTTATAATTTCAAGTTTCTTTAGGCTCACTAGCATATAGACATTAAGTTGGAAACAATATAATGTTAAGACTTGGATAGAAACATTTATGTGTAGGGGCGCCTGAGTGGCTCAGTCAGTTAAGCGTCTGCCTTCGGCTCAGGTCATGATCCCAGCGTCCTGGGATCCAGCTCCGCATCGGGTTCCCTGCTCAGCAGGAAGCCTGCTTCTCCCTCTCCCACTCCCCCCGCTTGTGTTCCCTCCCTCAGAGTCTCTCTCTCTGTCAATTAAATAAATAAATAAAATATTAAAAAAAAAAAAGAAACATTTATGTGGACTTGCATAAATCATATATTAGACTCCTAAATCTGCCTGAACTATTTTAGATAGAGAGATATAGATAAATAGATAGATGATAGATAGAGATGTTTACTATATATACTAATGAAAAACATAAAATAATGCCTATATTATATATATGTAAGACAAGATAAGATATATTCCATTTTCATGGGCCTAAAAGATCATGAGCCCCAGACACCATGCCTACTGAACCTAATGGGTAAGTTGGCCCTAGTTCCTACTTCTCCATTATTCCAGCTTCCACCAAACCATCCTTTCAGCAAGGCAGTCCTTTCCATAGTTCTGGCACCTATAGGATGGTCCTGGCTTCTGAAATCTTGTAATACAACATTCCAGCTTTAGAGAAGATAGCGACATTTTAAAAATAAGAGAAACAAGAAATGAAAACAAGAAATTTTTAAAACAGTATTTAAAACGAAGTTTACAAAGATCTTTTTGGAACATGTACCAAAGCTCTCCAGTTACATTAAGAATGATATACTAAATTTGAATGAGCAGACAAGTACATACATCCACAGAAAATCCACTAATAACCAGAAATTCTCGTAGATGATAAATTTTACTATTGTAACTTTCTGTTTTGTTTTTTTTTTTTTTTTAAGATTTTATTTATTTGTCAGAGAGAGAGCACAAGCAGGGGGAGCAGCAGAGCAGAGGGAGAAGCAGGCTCCAACTGAGCAGGCAGCCTGATGCAGGACTTGATCCCAGGACCCTGGAATCATGACCTGAGCTGAAAGCAAATGATTAACTGATTGAGCCACCCAGGTGTCCCTTCTGATTGTTTTAAATTTACCCACACCTAGACTTCTGTTACATATGAACTCTATTTTCATGAGAAGTTTTATGTTAACCAATTAGAGCACTCCATTTGTGTTTAAGAATTCTTATTGTCAAATAAATAAAATCTTTAAAAAAAGTTTGAGAATAGTATTTTCTTCTAAGCATCTCTTTGCTACTTACTTAAATGTCATACTAGTGAGCTGAATGAAGATATTTTATGAAATAATTGGTTTTCTGTTTAAGATGATTGAAGATAAGAAATTTCCCATCCATCCTGTTTATTTTTAAAATGTAATTATATACACAGTGATGGAATCTCTTTTGGACCTATAATACTTAGAGCATTTCCATTTATTTACAGTTAAGATACTATAAACTTAAGTAGGAGCTATGATTGCTCTAATTCTTAATAAAGCACCTATGGTTCAGAGTGATAAAACTAGCAGATGTCTTTCCATGCATTCACCAGTTGCTTTAAAATACCAAAAACAGGGGCACCTGGGTGGCTCAGGTGGTTAAGCGACTGCCTTCAGCTCAGGTCATGATCCTGGAGTCCCTGGATCAAGTCCTGCATTGGGCTCCCTGCTCAGCAGGGAGTCTGCTTCTCCCTCTGACCCTCCCAACCCTCCCCCCTCTCATGCTCTCTCTCTCTCAGTCTCTCTCTCAAATAAATAAGAAAAAAAAATCTTTAAAATACCAAAAACAGTCTATCCATATATTATGTTGCTCTTTTACTAGAAGATGGACTGGTTGATTTAAAGAGTGCTACATAAATACATTTAGTACAGGATTATTATGAAACTCATCAGACACTGCATTTTCAAATTCTATTGTTCTCAGTAACTTGTAAATTAATTTATTTTCTATTTATAGTGAGCATATTTTGCTATGTGTGTGTGTATTTTAATTTTTAGTAAAGGGCAGGGGTTTAAACAATTGCATTTACTTTCAATGGTTAATCAAGATCTGAAATCTTTAAAGATTTACATGTTTTATTTTTTTCTCCAGGCATTACACATCTGATTATGCACATTTTCTTTGCCTTTCCATTAAGCACAGGAGCCTCACAAAACAAATTTTAAATGTTTTATTTTGTGTTTCATTAACAGGGAAGTGTTTAAAGAAAAAAGTGATTCCCACTCAATTTACTGCAATGAATAATGAGTAAGCAATTAAAATATTTACTTAGCAGCATTTATTCCATGTTCTTATATAATTTATATTTCAGATATTCTTACATGAAACAGTGAAGTGGGCAAATATTGTCATAATTTTATTATCTTACCAAGTAAGTCAAGTTTTGTTGGTGTTGTGGAACTTTAGAGGCCTGATAGTTTTCTTCTTCATCCTTGAATATCAGCCACATTAGTGATTTGATTTTTCCCATTGCCCATTGGCTATAAATGCATTTAATATATGCAAGAATGAAGACCTTAAGATAATACTGTTAGATAAAGTTGGTATCCAACATAGTTTTTAGATGCTAAGTGTTTTGGGTATCACCACTTCTGGAGAGCTTTGCCAGGCTGATAAACTAGTTAAATAAGACAATAATGAAAATTTTAGGTCAGTATTAAGTTATATCTCTGTGCAAAATATTAAAGGAAAGTTCGATTTCGAAATTTCAATTTCAATTTCTTCAATTGCTTTAAAAAAAAAGGATGGTAAAGGAGTTTACCTATTTATAACTTTTTAGTTTTAATAGGACTTAGGGAAAAAAAAAGAAAACTTGAGTCAGATAGGTACTTTCTTATCCTTTCAAAATACCAAAATATTTTTACATGAGTTTTTATTATGTAGACTTTTTACTAGAACAGTTTTAGATTTATAGAAAAGTTGACAAGATGGTACAAAGAGCTCCCAAATATCCACACCCAATTATCTATATTATTCACAAGTTACAGGACTATGGTACATGTGTCACAGTTAATGAACTAATATTGGTATATTATTATTAATCAAAATCCATATATTATAGTCTTTGCCCAATGTCTTTTTTGTGTGCCAGGATTGCATTCAGAATAATTACATTTTTTTCATCCTGTCTCCTTATGCTCCTCTTGGCTATGACAGTCTTTCAGACTTTCCTTGCTTTGATGACATTTATAGTTCGGAGGAATATTGCAGAACTATTTTGTAGAATGTCTTTCCAATTAGGACTCCCTAATTTTTCAGGATTGCATTAGATTGGGGTTATCAATTTTGTGGAGGAAGACAACAGACTTAAGCTGTCAATCTCATCACATGATATCAAAGGTCTACACTGTTCATAGGATTTATCACCATTGATGTTAATCTTCATCACCTAGCTGACAGTGTCAGTTTTCTCCACTGTAAAGTTATTCTTCTCAACCCCCACCCCTAATTTCTATACAGTGTTCTTTGAAATGGAGTTGCTGTGAATAGTCTGCACTTAAGGGAGTGAGGAATTATTATTCTATTTCTTAAGGGCAGAGTATCTACACAAATTACTTGAAATTCTGCATGGGAGATTTGTCTGTCATCTCAGGATTATTAATTCATCCAACCATTTATATCAGTGTGGAATAATGAATATTTATCTTAAATTGAATAACAGTACAATACTATTTTACTTACTTTATTGCCCAAATTGTTATAGATTTGACCACTGGGAACTCTCAGTTGGCTCCTGTGCTACTTGACAATTCCATCAATGTGTGGGGGTTCGGGTTTTTGTTTTTGTTTGTAGCATTTCAAGATGTTCCAGCTTATCTTGTACATATCCTCTTAGACCCAGAATCAGCAATTTCTCTAAGCAGCACTGGCTACTCTTCTTGGAGAATGGCAGTTGAAACCAATATCCCAGGGCTAGTTGTGTTCTTACTACCAGGGTATCATTTCTTTTAGTCTCGCTCATTTGACAGAGCAAGGAAATATGTGTGTATGTGTATTATCATTTTTTCTCCCAGTCAGTGACTAGTCCTTTCATTGTTTCATTCTATAGCAGAGCAAAAATTTCAATTTCAATAAACTCTCAAATTAATTTTCTCTTTCATAAATTGTAATGTTAGTTTTGTATCTAAAAACACAACACCAAATAAAAAATCCCATAAGTTTTTTTTGCCTAGGTTTTTTCTTGTAGTTTCATAGTATTGTTTTATATTTCATAGTACTATGTATTTGGTTTATTTTTTGTGAAAGGTGTGAGATCTGTCATCTGTCTCTAGATTGATTTTTAGCATATGACGTCTAGTTTTTTTAGCACCATTTGTTGAAATAAACTGTCATTTCTGCATTGAATTCCCTTTACTCCTTTGTCAAAGATCAGTTTACTACATTTGTGTGATTCCATTTATGGGATACTATCTATTCCATTAATTGATGTGTCCATTCTTTCTTTAATATCATGATATCTTGATTACAAAAGATTTATAGTACGTCTAGAAGTAGGATAGCATCAGTTCTCAAATGTTCTACTCCTTCAGTATTTTGTTGGTTATTTAGGAGCTCCTGCTTTTCCATACAAATTTTAGAATTAGTTTGTGTATCTATAAAACAGCTTGCTTGGATTTTCATTGGGATTATTTTAGATCTATAAATCAATTTAGCAATGATTGCCATCTTTAAAATATTGAGTCTTTCTATCTATGAACATGGAATGATACTTCATGTATTTAGATTCTCTTTGATATCTTTATCAGTGTAAAAAAAAAATTTCCCCATAGGAATCTTGCACATACTTTGTTAGACATATACCTACCTACTTTTTGGTATTATTGTAATAGATATACCATACTAATGCTAATCAAAAGATGCTGGAGTAACCTTGTTAATTTCAGGCAGAGCAGACTTCAAAATAAAATTTATCATGTATAAAGAGAAACATTACAAAGTAATAAAGGGACCAATACTTCATGAGGACATATTGTTTACCTTATATATATATATATTTTTTTTTTTTTGGAAGCTGGCTTTTCATCTGAAACTGATGCGGGCAGGCTGGGTCTGAGGACCCAGAGGGGGACCCATAGGACCAGCCAAGAGGGTCCTTGGCTTCATGCAGGATGGAAATCAAACATGAGCCAGCAGGAAGTGAGAGTAGAGTTTATTGAAGATCCAGAGAGTGCAGATACAGATGGAGTATCTGGGAGACTCAGAAAGGAAAGGAGCATGAGTCTCATCCTTGCTTGGGGTCGGAGGGTTTTTACTGTGGATCACGGTCTGGTGTACACGTCCTCTCAGGCATCCAGGAACTGGTCAGAACAAAGATGAGGGTCCAGGTGTTATTCCTTAGAGCCAGGGGGTCTTGGCCTCAATATACCGAGTTCTGCTGGTTTGGAATATCCATATGATAGTTTCATCTGGTCATTCTTACCTGGTCCTTCCTTAGATGTTATCTATTCTATAGAAATCATTAGTTCCTTGTCTCTTACAAAGAGAACACAGATTATTTGTATTCTGAGGCATGTGTAAAGTGGGATGGGGGTGCAGGTCCTAGCAAGAATAGAAGCAGAAAAAGGAGCAAAAAGTACATTTTTAAGGAGTCCTTCTGTTTCTTTGTCTCAAAACTATCATAAATGGCATTCTGGACATCAACATGGCATACAAAGAATTACCAAAAAATTGCTAATTTTAAGAACTGAATTGGATTACTATTTGTATTAGATTACTATTCAAATAACTAATATATGTTATTAAATAATATTGTGTGGATCTAACTAACTTGAAAGATCTTTAGTTCAATGAACAGGAAACCCAGAATAGAATCCTTGATACATTGCCCATTGAATAAATAAAAATTACATAAAATCACTTGCTTTTGTTAGGAGTTAGTTGTATAGTTAGGTAGTCAGGGCCAGTGTCCCCAGCAAGAAAATATGGAGTCAGGACAGCTAAGATAAAACAGCACTAACATCCTGCTTTGCAGCTTAGATAGAACCACAATAGCATTCTGTTTTGCAGCCTTTGCAGAAATGACTTCTGCAAAACGTCCTAAAATAAAACAATTAACCACAAAGAATTTGTCACTATCATGGGCATGGGCAGATGTCAGCATAAAAGACTATCAGCATGGAGACATTAGCCTAATAGGTAGACAGACCGTACCCAAAAGCCCTGATTGGCACCACTCAGCACACCCTGATTGCTCAAGATAGTTCCACAAAAGGGCTCGTAAAAACCCCTAAACTTAGACACTCCAAGGGCAACCCTGTTGTGTCCCCTCCCTCTTCAGGAGGTTTGTACTGTTGCTTAGTAAACTTTGTTTTGCTGCCCACCACTCTTCGTCTGGTCTACCTCTTCATTCTTCGAAGCAGTGTTACCAATAACCATGGGCACTAAAGGCAGAGAAAACCTGCAACGCTTTTACGTGTTATACATAGAACCATAGACATAGTAATTTTAGAAATGTGTGTACAGTATCTAATTCAATTGTGTTTTAAAAATATTTTTAAGATCTTTATGTTTTTTATATTCATCTATAGTATTAATTTTGTGACAATTCAATGAGATAATAAGAACAATTAGCACAGTACCTAATACTACAAGATGAAAAAATTGATTTGAAAGACATAATAAAAGAATGGGAAAATGAATGAATGATGTTTGCTGCCAAATATCAGTCATTTTGCTGTTATCTATTTGGACCACTGTTTATGAAGGTTTTTATGGGTATGACCAGACTCATTGAGAAACACACCTAGTAGTTACTATATTTTCCTCCTCTAGTCTTAGATACAGGGAATGCTATCAGAATGGTGATAAAATATTAAATAAGTAGAAAACTATAGTGACAGGATATGTTAGGATAGATTGCTTTCAAATCAGAAATGTTAAATAAAGCTTAATATCCAAGTTGACCACCACAACGCAGTTACAGTGAAAGGGTAAAGAAAGCATTTTATTAAAAAAAAAAAAAAAAAAAAAAAAACTTTGGAACACAAACATGGTTATGAAAATACAGTAGCTGTGGTAGTACCCAAAATTATCTCCTAGAATTGTAATTAAATTGAGCTGTGGTGACATTTGTGATCCCAAATGAACATATAAGCATTCTACAATTTCCTACTATGTCTACTGTATATTTCACAATGTAAATTTTAGAAAAGTCAGGGGAAACAAGTTTGGAAACTAGCAAGTACACATTGACCAGCTCCATCTGAAAGAAAGCAAAACACATTGTTCTCAAATTGAGTTACTATCTTACATTTCCACAGAGTAATGTGAAGGGTTTGGATGTTTCCTGCATACCCAATACAGAATAATGCATTTAAAGCAGAAAAAGGATGCACACAATAAAGGCTCCTTTGCCCCCCACACAAACAGTACAGAGACTCCTTTGTAAGAGATTCAGGTCATAATGAAAGAATGAAGAGCCCTACAAAATGTAGCTCAAATTGAGCTCTTTGCTTTCTTATAAATGAATCTGGAAAACTTCCCAGATTATTACTGCTTTTATAAAGGCAATATCTCTGAATGGTGTGGCTAAAACTGGAGTGAGAATGAAAGAGCCTAGTCTGATCATCAATGCAGAGACTGTGGACCTTGATTTCTTTCTAGTGTTGCTTAAGTATTTTAAAGATTTTTTGCACTTTTGTTGATCCACCTGCAAAACTCTTTGATATCTTACTCAACACAGGCACTTAAAGGGCTCATTATTCCAAATAGACCAGTAAAAGGAGTGAACTTTATACTTGTTATTCAAATCTAAAAATAATGGAATAGATTATATTAGAAGGGTTAAATAAGTCTTTAAAACATTGTATTTTATAAAACAAAGGAAAATTATCATTGGCTTTTAACCCTAAATTTGACTTCATCTTTTCCTTTTACTTGACTTTAGTAAGAAAATGATCATCTGCTAATTTGTTTTTATAATTCATATCTCCCATATAAGTTTTAATTTATGCATAAGAAATAAGCACAGAAATTTAGAAACCAGCAAATTTGTTTGGTATTTTAAGTTTGGAGGTCATGCATTAAAATAAATCCCTAAAACCTTAATGACACCCTTTGCTTTAATTTTTCATTTTTGGCTAGGTTATATTATAAATATTTTTGGATGATTCCCATTACATATATTGGTCAGCAGTTATAGTTTTCAAAAGAAAGTATTTTCTGAAATTCAGCCCCATAGGATTCCTGAATGAGAAAAATCATTTACTTTACCAAAAGTATTAGGCTGGTTTTTGTTTGTTAGTTTGTTTTTGCTTAAAAAAATGTTTTTTTCTACCTGAACTTCCTTCTGTTGTAAGCATTAAAGGAAGTGATCTCCCTCCTGAAGTGGTTCAGACACCTGAAAATAAAATGTAGTTATTTTGTTCTACTAAGTGAGACGCTAGAATTACACTGGCTCCGGGCAAGTCAGAGAACAGGAGGTTTGCCTTGAGGATACAAACTAATTTAGGCTTGCCTCCTGTGGCCAGTGGTTCACTTCCTCCTGACAGAAAATCTATGTAAATCTCCCAGGAATACAAACTCTTTGGATTAAAGTTAGAATCCGGACTTTTCATTGAAGACCAGAGATGTGATTAAACAAAAACTAAACGGTACATCAGGCCTAGGTATATAAGATACATGGAAAGGGAAAGCATTAGAACCATGACACGTAATGATTCATTTGCTCTTTAAGTAAATTGTTTAGCATATATCTGTAATAAAATGCTCTTATGAAAAATATCATCTTAGTTCACATCATAAATGTTCACATTTATTTTTAAATTTTTTTAAATTGGGGCACCTGGGTGGCTCAGTCAGTTAAGCTTCTACCTTCAGCTCAGGTCATGATCTCAGGGTCCTGGGATTGAGTCCCACATCGGGCTCCCTGCTCAGTGGGGAGTTTGCTTCTCCCTCTCCCTCTGTCCCCCGCTTGTGCTATCTCTCTGTCTTGCTCTTTCCCTCTCTCTCTCAAGTAAATAAGTAAAATCTTTAACATTTTTTTAAATTTAAAATGCCCTTTTCTATGATTTCCAGAAAGACATGTCACTGAAACTTATTAGTTTTTCAAACTTTGGAAGAAAACATTCATTGTTCCCAGCGAAATGTCTAGGAAAATATGTTAAGTGAGAGTATACGGTGTTACACTCAGGCAATGAAATGTTAAAGACATATACTTGAACTGCTCATCCACAGAAAATATAATGCAGTCCTTAATAGTGTATACATTTGATTAAAAAATTAAAAAATATTAGAAATATGGGGAAATAAATACCAAATACATATTTCTAGTTAGAATCTTTTATGAAATCCCAGTGTTTAATCTTGCTCGTTTTGTTGATCACATTTTGATAGATGTAATAAATGTATGCATGTTGAACCTTTACTAATTTATTCTCTTTTAAAATTGGCCTATTTGGAAGAGTGATGGTCTAAGTAATGATATTATTGTATCAGCTAATAGTAATTAATCAAAATTTTGACATTATTCCCAGAAATTCTATTTTAGTGTCAATTCTTCCAGTAACTATGAAAATAATATTCATATATTTATTGGAATAAGATACTTTGTAAATACTCTAATGTTCTATTCAACAAAAACAGGAAATAAAAAATTAGTATTTTTCTATAAAATCAAACCAATTACTCATTATTTTTTAGTAAACACAATAGAACTAAAGGAAGGAAAATAGCTCACTGATACAGATGAAAACCTGTATTTTATAATGCAATTTTAAGCATTGTATTGTTGGTATAGCAGATAATTTTACAAAAGTAGTAGAACTGTATTATGGAATTCCATTTTCGAATGTTTATAATACCAAGTTAAGAAAAATAGCTTGGAAGAACAGAAGAATAAGTAAATGAAGGTAAAGAAATACTGTACATTAAAAATTATATCAACATATGGGAGAAGTCCCAAAAGAAGCTCAAATGCTACACAGCTGGAAAACAATTTATAGCCTATCAGTATGTAAGAAAGAATGTTTCAATCCTACATCAATGCAAGCTGTGGAAAACAAGAGTATACTTAGTGAAAAAAATTAATCACTTTGCTGTTCAACTATTATTTTTGTCTGTAATAGGATTCAATGATGTATTGTAAGTGGCCTGAGGATTAGGTTTGATTTAGATGTTTTCAAATTTCATTTGTATTGTTTTCTTCTACAATCCAGAAATTACCATTTCGTTATTTGACCTTTTCTAATTTTCTCCTGAATACTTGTGTTTTAAATTTTCTCAAAAAAAATCTAAACCTACTTTTTTAAGTTGATTATCTGTTACCATATACTAACCTTAGGTGTTCACAGCAGCTTCCAATCTGTTCTTTTGCTCCATAAAGTCTCTTCATTCCTGAAGACAACATTTTGTATTAATAACATTGTACTGTGTACTAATCTCCTTAAAATAAAAAAAGGTTAGTTCAAATGTACTAATAAAGCCAAGAAGCATATTTTTTTACTCCATTAGTGATTACATATATCTCATAACATTAATAATATATCATCTGTATTGGTAGAAAAAAACACACATATAATTTCAGATATAATGTTAGGTAAGTATAAATATGAAAAGAAGACAAAACTGGGAAATTAATAAACAATACCTACAAGGTTCAGTCTATTTTTAATCAAATTGTGTAATCTCTCCTTACCTCACTGATCATTTTTTTAGATTATCTATTTTAAGTTACTTATATATAAGGCTTCTGTACACATTTAAAATCTACATATGTATCTATCTAACAGAGATGTTGAAAGATGATTATATGTATTTCCAGGTATAAGTTGGACATATTTAATTTCCATTGATTCAAATTTAAATAAATTTAGTCACTATTAAATAAATGGCAGTAAGCAGTAAAAGTTCTGGAAATAGGAAAAAAATTTTCTGATGAGAAACACTTCGAAATGCTGGATAAAATTGAGTATTTTTGATGCATACTGAATCTTAAGAAATAAGTAAAAATACTAATGAAATACTAATGAACACTGAATGAGGAAGGAACTCAAAATCATAAGATTTTTGCAGCCCCATTAACCTATATGCTTCATTTTAAAACACAGGCCCAGGATACATAGTAAAAGGCAAAAAATCACTGTATAAAAGCACTTCAAATATAATGTGTAGACACAGAAATGTAGAGTAGATGAGTAAGATACATAAAAGGAAACTCGTAAATTGTAAGAAAGATCTAAAGAATGTACACAGAATTCCATACAGAAGGAAAAAAACAAACAAACATGGCAATGTGAAAGATAGACTGCACACTGAAAATAATTATCATGAAAAAAGGCTTGAGATAATGAGAAAGATGCTACAATTAAGCAGAAATTGGCCAAGAATTCTCTAGAAATGTCAGAAGATGCAGTTGCTTGAATTAATACATTCAACAAGTTCGGGATGGAATAAATAAAAATAACTAGACATTTTGTAAAGAATCGGGACTGAATGTCAAAAGATCTCAAAAATAACCACAGAGAAAAGACAGAGTATCTTTAAGTGTTAAACTTCAACTGATACCGGACTTCTCAATGGAAAAACACAAGTCCACAGAAAATAGAATGGGGGAATATAACCATTGAACTAAGAAATATTTACCAACATAATTAACCAACATAATTATTAGTAACCAATGACAGATACTGAAAGAACTACTGTAAGTATAGGATATCCTCCAGGAGTAAAATAATATAGTCTGGAAAAAAGCAGTGAAATATAAGAACAGTTCTGAGCAACTAAGCTGGTGAACATAGGTGTATGCCTAAGTAAACATCTATTAAAAATAATCTATTAAATATATCTATTAAATAATCTATTTAAATAGAGAATCTACTAAAAATATTATCTGCTTCTCTATTTATAAAAATTCTAAAGCTGTATGATTCAGCATGAGAATATTGTATTGAATTTTTTTACTTAGTTAAATCAAGTGCACATCTTTAAGTATTGAGTTGTCCATAAAGAACACTGTGAACATTAAAAAAATGATATGGAATGGCTAATCACAAGGAGATAAGCAAAGGAATAAAGGTAATTTTATAAATCCAATAGAAAAGGATTTTGAGTCCAAAAGAAATATGGTAAGAAAAAACAAAAAGAATAGAAAGAAATGTGGTAAGTAGAAAGTACAAAAAGATGGACGAAATAAATCACAATATATTGGTTATCAGAATAAATGTTAAGGGATTTAACTCAAGATTAAAAACAAAAACTCTATAAATGTTTAAAAAATAAAAGCAGAGTCTTTAAGAGAAATTCATAAATATAATGCTCATAAAGATTGAAAGTATTAGGAAGAAGAGGAAGGTATACCTAGAAAATTGAGTCAGAATGAAGCTTTAATATATAATATTATAAAATAAAACTGGCTTTAAACAAAGATATTATAGGTGAATAAATATATTTAATAATGATAAAATAATTTCTTATAAATATATAGGCATCAATTGGAAAAAAAAATCATGTCCAAAATCACTAATAGTATTTTTATTCTCATTCCAAACTAATTGATAGCATAGATCAAACAAACAAAAATAATAAGTATACAAACATTTGACAAATTGAAAAATTCTAGCTTACTTGTATATATATATGTAAACATAGTGATAAAAATAAATTTTAAAAACTGAAAAATATTAAATTCAAAAAACAAAGACAAAACTAATTTACAGTTTAAAATTATACAATGGAAACTAGATCATTCTTACATAAAAATGATAATAAAATTACTAAATATCCAAACTTGTGTGGAAGAGTTAAAAAAATAATAATTACTGTGGATGGTTCTAGAGACCAATTCAAACAAGGAGAAATAAAAAATTGAAAATAAGTAATTTGAGCACAAAATTCAAAATAAATAAAGTAAAATATGGTAAACCCAAATAAGGACATACACAGTATAAGAAAAGAAGTAGAAGAAAACAAAACAAAAATAGGGTCAATAAAGCCAAAAATACATTCTTTGAATAGACTAATCTGATAGAAACTAAACTCATCATTTAAGAGAAAAAACAGGGGAGGCCTGGGTGGCTCAGTCAGTTAAGCATCTGCCTTCAGCTCAGGTCATGATCCAGGGGTCCTAGGATTGACCCCCATGTCAGGCTCCCTACTCAGCATGGAGTCTGCTTCTCCTTCTCCCTCTGCCCCTGCCCCCTGTTTGTGCACTCTCTCTCTCTCTTTCTATCTCTCTCAAATAAATAAAATCTTAAAAAAAATAATAGTAATAAGAGAAAAAAACAGTGTCCCAATAAATATTAGGAAAAAAAAAACGACATATAGATATAGTGAACAATAGGGAAAAAAGATAATGTAGAAAAGATGAATACTTTCCTGTGATGGCTTTAAATATAGGCAATTTTCTAGGAAAATATGACTTAACAATACTGGTAATATAGTTTATTGAAATCTGATATTTTCATATTAAAAAGAGTACAGAAACATCAATTGGGAGAAACATGCCCTCCAGAATAATTACTTATGTTGGAAAGGGAAAGGGGGATTGGTAGGCTGTACATATCTGACTATAACAGTTCATAATTGTTCAGATATAACTGAAAGAGAGAGCATATGCATTTGTCTGTTACTTCTCTTTTGAGGTTTCTACATATTTGATATATTTCAAAATCTGAAAAAATACTTAAATATAATTGCACATATTCTTCAGATTGCTATATTCTTTGGGTATTATCTTGTGTACTGTTCTTTTAAAATAAAAGAAAGAAAAATATTATAAAATCAAATCAATCAGTGAAATTATTCCACAAAACTAAATATGATATTGAGAGCATAAATTCCTAGACATGAAGATCTTAATGTCAAAAGTCCAAAAAATTCAATTTCAAAAATTGATTTGAATACACCTCCCACACAGTTCCAAGATATTCTCTGATGCATTAAAACCACCTTGATGCCACTTACGGGAACTAGTTAAATAATTTTAATATATCTAAATGACATAATACTGTGCAGGTCTCTCTCCCCAAGTGGGGGAAACAAGTCCTCACATATTACTTTGTAATGATCTTCACAACATACTGAAAAGTTGAAAAACAAAACAAAAGAAAAGGCAAGGTGCTGAAAGTTGTTTGGTGTAGGTAATTTTATATGCGATTTCATATTAATTGAGAAATGAACTATTGAAAAATAGGTATGGAATATGATTTATTTTTTGTGTTTAATTGAAGACTGACTTCTGGATATTAAAAGAAATATGAGATATGTTGAAGAATGTAACCATCTGCTATTGAAAATCTAACTTTGCTTGGTAATTTCCTGGTGTCAATGTCTCTGGTGATATACTAAATTATAGGAGATCTGAAGTATGGAGATTTAACAACTCTCTAATTAAACGGCAACATTTGTGCAACAGATGAAGACTATTTCAGAATAAATTAATATCAATAAAAACCAAGAAACTAGCCTGGGTGTTCTGTGGGAAGCTGCCAGAGCAGTCGTAGAGGGGTAGAATAATTTGCTTCTTGGCAACAGCAGCACAAAAAGTATACATTGAGTACCAATGTCAATTAGAAGAAGTTAATGAGATGTAAAAAGCAACATAATAAAGCAGGTATCCTAGGACCCTCCAACTTTTGATTAGACTGAGAGAAACTAAACTCTTTGTGGTGAAAAACACAGACAATGTGTTAAAGCTTAATGAACAAATGCACTATGAAAGGGAAATAAATTTAACAAATTACTTGCATGTGATCAGAATGCAAAAAGTAGGAAAATAAATTTAATAAGGAGAATAATTTTCTGCTTAAATATTAAAAATATTTTGGAATTTTTCACATATGGTAAATTCATGCATGCTGAAAATTCTTCACAAAGATAGTTCCTGTATGAATGAATACACTATGGACTGAAAGATAACTTTATTTCTTCTCAGACTTTGTGAAATACAATAATTTATTGAATAATTTAGTTTCAAAAACATATTACATGAACTGGGTTTGTAAATTTTAAAATTTTGCTTGTAGTAAGGAGATATATTGCAAATTAAATATGAATCTTGTACAATATTTTTAAAACTTTTAAATTTAAGATGCATTGATTAACTTAATTTACTTAGTGCTTTATCATGTTTCCTTGACAGCATTTTATGATTAATATTTTAAATGAATACATGTAAATAAAATCGGCAACTAATACATAATCAGTAGCAAAGTTTCAAAGATTGCCATTGAAAACTGTCATAGCAAAGCTTTACAGCAAGGAGTTTACCATACTTTTTTTTTTCAATATATAACTGAAAGCATGTTAAGAGTTTGTAAAGAAAGTTAGATAAAACATAGATCTATTGTTCTCTCATTCTTTTGCTTAAAAGTAAAGTCCTTTAAAATAATGCACAAGGGTCTTCCCCTCTTGGTAGCAGAGTAGGTTAAAACACAGAGAGTTCTCATGGCAGTAAAGAATTTAAGTCAATCTTCAGAATAAAAATAGAAACCCAGTGTAAAGTCCCCAGAACTTGAGAGTGATTTTTCCTTAAAGGGATCTAATTAAAAGTTAAAAAGTCAGTCAAGTTATGGAATGAATAAGTCACAAGAATAAAAGGGCATAACATAAAGAATATAGTCAATGACACTGTAATAATGTTGTATAGTGACAGATAGTGGCTACACTTTTCATGAGCACAGTATAATGTTTAAACTTGTGGAATCACTATGTTGTACACCTGAAACATTATGTGTCAAGTACACTCAAATAAAAAAAAAAAAAGAATTAAAAAAAAAAAAGAGACTAAGCAAATCTTTCCATACCCTATGGAACCAGGAGGACAAAAGTTGGAATCTCAGGCCTGTGAAAGTGGACCATAATCCACTATACCCTAATGGTAGAAAAAAACTAGAATAGTTTTGTCAATTATTCAAATACAACCTCAAATGATCTCAATCCCTCACATTGGATTAGGTTAATAATGACTACTAAGATTCCTAGTTTGCTGTCACATGTAAATCCTCTCTAGAGGAAGATAAATCATTTTTTTGAAGATAAAGCATTTTAAATCTTATGCTATATTTATAATTTTCCTACTGGTATGGAAGATATACTGTGTTAAGATAGAAAATTATAGCCTGGAATGAATTTATTAGAAAAGGAGAAAGATGAAAATTAATGATGTCCACATATATGTCAAGAAGTTAAAGAACATTTTATTCCAAAGAAAAGAAAAGAAACTAAAGAACAAAGGTCAGGAGAGAAAACGATAAAATTAAAAAACAATTAAACAAACACATAATATGAAGATCAATAGTGATAACTGGGGCGCCTGGGTGGCTCAGTCAGTTAAGTGTCTGCCTTTGGCTCAGGTCATGTTCCCAGAGTCCTGGGATCTAGCCCCGCATCGGAGGGAGCCTGCTTCTTCCTCTCCCTCTGCCCTTTCCCCTGCTTGTGCTCTCTCTCTCACTCTCTCTCTCTCAAATAAATAAATAAAATCTTTTAAAAAATAGTGATGATTGATGTTTCTTCATAAAATAGTAATAAAACTGATAAATTCATAACCCCTGGCTAGAGTAATCAAGAGAAATAATAAGATCTACTATAAAAATTGTGGTACCAAACTTTCAATTCTGCATCCCTCACCCCACCAAAATAGCTCATTTCTGTTAGTAATATATATTTTACTACAATTATACAGTATCATAACTATATGTTAAGAGAATAAAGGGATATGATCCTTATTATGTTGTCAAAAAAATATTAGGGACCAAAGTATGTTACCTATTCTATTTTTTTTTTCTTAAGACAGATATAAAACTCCTTTGAGTCTGTGATTTAGAACAATTGAATTAAAGAATTATAACTATGATATGCTTGAAAGCCTGGTTAACAGTTAATCACTGGAATATGATTATTACAGTAGAATACAATTTATCAAGTAAGATATTGATAGCAAACCGTTGGTCATATACCAGCATACACTTGGTTTGTCAAAATCTCTGATATTATTAAAACCTAAATCACAAAAATATTATCAATAAAGCTGAATTTAAAATATTTAAATTTTAATATAATGTAAATTTTTGTTCTAGGAAGTGTACTTTTTAATACCGGTGAGCTCATCCTAGTTAAAACAGATAACAAAAATGTATGTACTCATTTAATCAATGATTACATGACTTTCTGTAACAGTATTTCTCACTAATACTATATTTTTTTATATGATATCACTTTGAACTAGGCAGCAATTTCCTTAAGAAGAGAGAATTGCTTGTTTTTACCTGATACATAATAACTCAGGTTACTGTACATATAAATAGGTATACTGCTTGTATTTATTGGCACAGATGTGTAAATAATTGTCAAGAATTTAGCTAACTTACTGCATGGTATTGCTGCCTTGGCATCTATTTTGTTTGGCCAAGTGGCCTGCAGGGACCTTAGTCACTAGCTCCTCATGCAATGAAATGCCCTGATAACAGCACACAGAATCACAAGAGAATGCCATATGACTTTCCCAATAGCTCTTGCAATCAGTAGTCTCACCTCCCAGCACCTCTATGGCTTATAGGCCCCCTAGATAACACCTGTGTCAAGCTTACCAAAACCTTCCTCTTTTTGTTTTGAATTGACCAATCTGGCCCTAACCTTGGAACCCCAAAACTCCCCCTCATGAATCCTAATAAAATTACGTGCCACAGGTCCTGCCTCTCTTGTCTTTACTCTGTCTTTACTTCCCCATGCCCACTGGAAGCATGCAGTGTACTTCCTCCAGGACCTGTAACAGATTTCTTTATTTCAATTTCTCTAGTGGTCTTTTGAAACAGGCTCACCAACTGGCACCCTATGCTCCACTTAGCAGATGTTAATTTAACAAAGTCATAACTATGACTGAATGAATAAAAATGATAAATTTTCACGTATCTAGATTCAGCACCCCTAAATTATTCTTTGGCAGATATAATCCAATATAAGAAAGATGAATATTATTAATTTTTTAATAATCATCTTTAATCAAATTAGGTCAATCAACAGTCAATTACCACATAATTGATTAGAATCTTCTAATATGCCAGAGAATCGTTTCTATCTAAATCTTATTCTTTAGTTAACAAGTGTTGCAAAAATATATAACTTTTACAAATTGGTTAATGTGAATTAGTTGAAAAAGTAAATATAACAGATATAAAATAGAATAACATATAACCCATGGGAATTAAGGACAGCTAGAAGACCGCCAAAATTTTACTAGGATTAGAATGATTGTAAAGGAAGATGACACTAGAAAGTTTATTTTTTTTTAAGAATAGCAGGATGCTTGTTTTTTTGTTTTTTTTTTTTTTAGATTTATTTATTTATTTGACAGAGAGAGAGATTGCAAGCGAGCACAATCATGTAGAGCAGCAGAGGGAGAAGGAGAAGTAGGCTGCCCACTGAGCAAGGAGACCAATGTAGGACTCAATCCCAGGACACTGGGATCATGACCTGAGCAGAAGGCAGATGCTCAACCGACTGAGCCACGTAGGTGCCTGACACTAGAAACTCTATAAAAAACAAAAAACAAAAAACAAAAAAAACACTTTTTTTTTTTGTATTCATATTTATATGGAGGTACATACTATTTTATGCATTCAGTACCTGATTTTGACCCAATAAATTAATGAAAAGCAATCTGATGTAATGAACAAGAAAGAAGGCTTTTAAATAGATTATGTCAGACACCACAAGTACCTATATGACCTTGGAAAGATGACTTAATTTCTTTGTGACTCCATGAATTTTACTCTTTTTTTTTTCCTATGTAGAGAATCCATGTCTTTTATATTTTATTTTTTTATTCTTATGTTAATCCCCATACATTACATCATTAGTTTTAGATGAAGTGTTCCATGATTCATTGTTTGTGCATAACACCCAGTGCTCCATGCAGAATGTGCCCTCCTCAATACACACCACCAAGAATTTTACTCTTTTATTACTTTAGTATTGACAGAAAAAGGCAAAATCTTACATTATCAAATGTTTTTAGTTCTATCAGTTAAGGGAATAATTTCTTTGAGAAAGTTGAGGTTAGTGGTTATAATAATTTCTTTGCCCCAATTTTTTTTTTTTAAGATTCATCATACTACATATTATCTATCCTTATTTCCAGCATATTATGATTCTACTTTGGAGCTGAGGTTTCCAGAATGCTGACTCACTACTTTAAATTCATTCTTTGGAATTACATTCTTTGGAGTTTTCATTTTTTTGCCTTTCCTCTCCCATAGCATCTATGCCATACGAAGTCCAGAATTGAGATTTAGTTCCAAGGAATTCATAGAGTGAAGGAAGAAATGAATTTAATGGTGCTGAAAATTTCAAGTAAATTATCAAATTTTAAATTTTAAAAAGTTTAACATAACTTGTTCTTACCAATATTATTTCACCAATTTTTAAAGACTAAAGATAAATAAAAACTACCATTTTGTTGTCTTATGACAAATTATCCAATAATTTTATTTTTCTCCCTAAGCAAAAAAATACATTTTATAGCTAAGTTTTTCTAAACTATTTACAAGTTTTTAACATCTTGTAATTTTGTGCTTAATCTTTTTGAAGACATTGAATTTGTAATGAGAAAATCTGCTTCTTCGAGTTTAAAACTCTAAACATTCTTGACTTCAGCATTTAAAAAAATTATTTCCAGGCGCCTGGGTGGCTCAGTTGGTTAAGCGACTGCCTTCGGCTCAGGTCATGATCCCGGAGTCCCTGGATCGAGTCCGCATTGGGCTCCCTGCTCGGCAGAGAGCCTGCTTCTCCCTCTGACCCTCCCCCCTCTCATGTGCTCTCTGTCTCTCTCATTCTCTCTGTCTAAAATAAATAAATAAAAATCTTTAAAAAAAAAATTATTTCCTCTGAAATTCCAATTTGGTTTACCCTTTTAAAAAGCAACTTTCTTTTGAAGATAAAATGCTCATAATTTTTTGTGTTATGTATCATATAAATATATTTTTAATTGCTACTTCCCTGAAAGCAGAGTAAGTTATTTCAAATAATTTTATTAAATTTTAGAATGGTTATACTTACAGAAAAGCTATGAATACAGAGATTTTTCATGTACTACACATCTGCTTTCCCCTATTATAAACATATTGCATTAATTTGGTTTATTTATCACAATGAACTCTTACTGACATTATTATAAACTAAAGTCCGTACTTTATTCATATTTCCTTAGTTTTTATGTAATATACTTTTGCTGTTTCAGAATCCCCTTAGGGACACCACATTACAATTAGATGTCATGTTTCCTTAGGTTCCTTTCGGCTACGACGGTTTCTCAGACTAACATCGGGTTTGATGATCTTGACAATTTTCAGGAATACTGGTCAGTATTCTATAGAATATCCCTCACTTGGGATTTTTTTCTGATAGTTTTCTCATTGATTAGACTGGCATACAGAGTTTTGGAAAGAAGACCACAGAGGTAAAGTACCATTTGCATCATGTCATATATCAAGTGTACATACAATCAACATGATTTATCACATTTATCAGGTTTCCTTACTGGAAACAACACTTCTTCACCCTTTCTATATCACACTGCTTGCAGAGAAGACACTATATCCAAACCACACATGAGAGTGGTAGTTATACTCCATGTACAGGATGGTTATATCTACTTAAATTATTCAGAATTCTTCTACAAAAGAGATTTGTCTCTTCTTCCCCATTATTTATTCAATCATTTATTTATATCAGTATGGACTCATAGATATTATTTTCTATGTTAGATTATAATTCAGTACCTCTTTATTTGTTTTCTCAAAATAACCCAGCTTTGTGAACACTTACAGTTGGCTCCTTTGGCATTACCACCCCCCCCATCACTGAGAGTTTAATTTGTTTGTTATAGCACTTCCTTTCTTCCCAGATGCCTGAGACTCCTCTTGCACATATTCTGCTCCAGACTTATAATCATTTATTTCTCTAGGGAACACTAGTTCCTTTTATTGAAGAATGATATTAGAAACTGAGATCTGTTCACAAGTATAATTTTATTTTTTAATTAAATAACCTTTTAAATGAGTTAATTTCTTTTGCCTCTGGGGATCATGTTCTTTTACTCTCTCTGACTTTTGTGAGTATTTGTTACTATTCAACTGTTAATATTTTTATGTTATTTATGTTATGTTAATATATGTTAATATAACATTATAACAGGTATAACAGGTTTTTTCTGTTTGAAAAATTTGAATCCATAAAAAAACACTGATTAAATATTTCATAAATACTGCAATATGTATGCAGTTGAAGAATCATGCCTTAATTCAAGGAGCTTAGATGACAATGAGAAGCTGAAGGGAAATTCTTTCTTTTACTTCCAGTAGTGTTTTATAAGGAGCCCTTATTTTCCTACACACAGTTGTATCATCGTAAGACAAAACTAGTCTTTATGTCCCCAATGTTTCTCCCTTGAATATATACAGAACTCTATTAGATGCTATGAGCCCTTGTTCTTAAATTATTATGATTAATGTGTAATATTAATCAAACATTAAAAGAGACTCCTAGTTTAAGTAGTGTTTTGTTAGTACTTGCTGGTTCAGCTTCCGCCAATTTCCAATTAAACTGAAAAAAAAAGTCTTGCTAAAATATAAGCAGTGTGAAAATTCATAAACAAATGTGAAAAACAGAAAAGATACTTTTTATAATGTTAAAATACAAGATTAATCTCCAGTAAGTATTAAGACATAGGAGAAGAGGGGTGCCTGGGCGGCTCAGTCAGTTAAGCATCTGCCTTTGGCTCAGGTCATGACCCCGGAGTCCCAGGATTGAACCTGCATCAGGCTCCCTGCTCAGCGGGAAGCCTGCTTCTCCCTTTCCCACTCCCCCTGCTTGTGTTCCCTCTCTTGAAGTCTCTCTCTGTGTCAGATAAATAAACAAAATCTTTAAAAAAAAAAAAAAAAAAGACAAAGGAGAAGAATGGAAAATAAAACATTTTTTAAAAATTTTATATTCAGAAGATTTTCTCAAAAACACCCATGTCTGTAAAATAGCTTCCCCATTCTCTCCCTCCTCACTAAGACAAAAATAATGGTGTAGCCATGGGAATTTTTGAGTGAACTACACTCTTAATCTTCCTTACTAAGCCTATTTTTTTTATTCTGCATATATCCATTAAGTAATTCATTACATAATTTTTGACTTATCTCAAACTGTGTCTTCTCAAGGATACCTAGCCAGAACTATATTCACTGAAAGAATAATCTAGTTATTTTGTATTATTTTATTCTAAGTATTTCATTAAAAGTATTTATCATAATCCAAAATTATCAAGCTCATTTAATCTTTATTAATGAATGCAATTTCACTTCAGAAATGTAAATTCACTTAAGAAAAAGAATAGTCTCTATCTCTCTTATGTAATAATTATTTAGGCATTAATAGCAACATTAATAAGGTACTAACTCAGTTAATTTTACAGACTTAACCCCTGGTAGGACCTCTTAGACTACAAATTTCTATTACTTTCTGCTCTTCTAGAAATGTTTAACCTTTGTCCTAAGGAATACTGATCCCAGGAGACACTTTGTTGAAAGAGGTAGATTTCTCACTTTAAATGAATTTGAATTTTTACTTATGCTATCCCATATAGACATTCAAAATTGATATTAGCACAGTAAATCTAAGACGTTATTTAATAAGACAACTTCTTTAAATTTGTGTATTCTACGATTTCTCAAATGTATTCAAATATAAAGTGTTTTTCTTATTTTAAATATTTGTTGTCATTCCTTTTAAAATAGTCTATCCCAGAATCTAAAGTAATGAGTGTCTTTATTTAAAATGAAAGATATTATTCTCCTATGGTTGATTTTTTTTTTCAAAAGAGAATTTTTGCATTTTTTTTTTTTTAAGATTTTACTTATTTATTTGACAGAGAGAGACCAGCGAGAGAGGGAACACAAGCAGGGGGAGAGGGAGAAGCAGGCTCCCCGCAGAGCAGGGAGCCCGATGCGGGGCTCGATCCCAGGACCCTGGGATCATGACCTGAGCCGAAGGCAGACGCTTAATGACTGAGCCACCCAGGCGCCCCGCATATATTTTTTTAATAATCTATTTTATGGCTTTCAGGTACTTCTGTTTGATAACCCCTTTTTCTTTTGTAATCCACTGAACAGAGCCATCCTTTTCAAATCTATATATCTAGCAAAATTCACAAGTATATTTAATTTAACTTATTGATAAACCTATTGAACAGGAAACTAGAAACAAAGAACAGATCAAAAGGCATACCAATAGGGAGTTTCCTCCAGGTTCTCATTGATTTATTAATCATTAGAAAACTATTCTCTCAAGCCAAAAAACAGTTTTTTCTCTAATTGTTCCTTGGTCTTCAATCTATTGACCCCATCACAGGAAGGAAATGTCTTTTTTTTTTCCTTGACATGTTCTTCATGAATCATAGTAATATTTAAACTTAGTGATATTTTCTTTTCCTAAATATCCACTCACCAATTTTTAAAAAATAAGACATTAATGATTTTTCCCTTCACTAATATCAGATTAAAGGCAGGACTTATACCACATCTTTACCAGTGCAAATTAAAGGATTCCATCTCAATTTAGCACCATCACTCACTCAGAAACTGTGCCTCAACATACCTTATTCTCTTTAATTTTGGTGCTATAGGACTTCTCTCACTTTTTTATTTGCTTAAATCCGAATTGTTTTTCAAGTTTCTTAAGTATTAAGTATTACCTCCTTGCTGGAGATTTCCCAACATTATCTCAATTAGTAAGTAAACACTACCTTCTGCTGAATTATATCTGTACCTATCTTTATTTGAACTGATAATATTTGAATTATTTTTACATGTTTTTTTCTCAGTAAGTTATGAATTACTTATGGGCTAACGCTGAGAAGATAGTTTTATGAGAACTGACTTTATGTCCGTTATTTTACTAAGCACTTTATCTAGTTTACATTACTTAATACAATGATGATAAATGATATTTTACCTCCATACAGATGAGGTACAGGATTGTTAGGGTAATTAATTTGTCCAAGGTTAAAGAGATGGTGATTTGGCACTTCTATTTAATCATACAACATTGATTCCAGAGGTTACATCCTTCATCAGCAGCTACATTTTTTATATGTAAGTGAAGAAAAGAACTAGATTTACTGAATAAAGTGATGACAGGCTAAGAATGGATAATTATACTTTTGCATAAAAAGTATTTTCAAAAAAAGTATTTTCAGAAACTTTTGTAGGCTCTTTCATTTTTAGGCTGAAGGAGTGAAGAAAATATTAGAGACTGGTATAAACACATATACAGGTAGTAAGCAATATTTATAAGATTTTAAAATAGTTGCAATTGACCCAAAGACTATGTTCTTTGCATGTTACTTATTAAATGTTTATCAGATGTGAAACATTGGGCTATATATTTTGAGAATCCCACCTGTTTAAAAGACATCAGATTTATCACTAGTTCTGTCTACTAATGATATGTGCTTTTAATTACTCTACAAATAAGATGATTTGCATATCTATTAACAGTGAAACATTGAATTCATTGATTCCTCATCAAATAATGGCTAAGTTTTTTTTTGTTTTTTGTTTTTTAAACAATGAAGCCAGTTTATTCATTTAAATATATTTAATCATTGCTTACTCTGGCTAGATAGTATATAAGTATTGATGGGATACTGGTGAATAAATAGGTATGATGGGTCCTGGCCATCTGGAGCCCCCGTATTTTAATAAAACATAAAGATATTAAACACATAAAAATAATAACTGTAAGGCTAAAAATAGTATCACAGGGTGCTAAGTTTTCTTTACTGACGAAATGATGAAATGTATGAATTGCTGATTCAGAATATTAATAATTGCTGATTATTATGTCATGGTAACATAAATAATAAAAAAATCTAACTTGAAAAATTGAGTTTTAATTTTCATATAAAATGAAAATTGCAAGCTAGCTTCACATTATCTTTACTCTGGTACCCAGTTGATGGAGTAACCACTTCTCAGAGTATGGCTCTTCTCTTGGCAGATAACAAGAGAGAATAGGAGAGGATAGTGAATTAAGGACTGTCCATTACTAGTCACATTTCCTTGGCCAAAGGAAATTTCATGGCAACACCTAAATTCAAGCAGATTGAAAAGTAAAATTTCAGAGGAACCCAGAAGAATTGAAAACCCTTCTTGAAGGGTAATCAATGCCTACCACAAAGATTTTAATTTTGCCATGAAAATGACAGGACATGTGAAAATATAGAGAAGCTAAGTGAGAACAAATGTTTGAGCTCAGATCAAAGATCTGTTTCTCCCAGCTGAAATTTTGAAAATCTGCAATTTTCCATCACCACTTAAAGGAAGCAGTTTGCAAAAATGAAACAATAAAACAGAGAAATAAACTTAAGTTTTCTTTAAAATATTTCTTTTTCTTTTACTCTGTTTAGTCCAAAAGCCTCAACAATATCAGTCATGCTATTAAATGTTGGATAGTTTCCGGGTCACCAGAAAAGTGTTCTTGGCAACATGTGAGGAATTTATAGAGAATTAACTGTAGAAGAGATATTATAGGAAATAAAGAAGGAAGTAATCTCAGAGATTATCTGTCAGAAACTAATGCATTCTATTATTTCACTTTTCAAACATTTTGAATGATCTTGATCTATTTTGTTTCTGTTAAATTTTTGAGAGTAAATATTTTGTTTTATTTTAGGATACAAAGAGTACTATTTTAAATATCTGCAAGAAAATAAAGAATGAGCAAACTATTCTTAATGGGTTAACACAGGCTCCATGTAAGGGTACTCCATTATCACAGAATCCAAAGGTGAATAAAAATTAATAAAACCCAAAACACTAAATTCTGAGGTAGACTATAGGCTTCATGGAATTAAGAATTCCATTTCTCTGATTTAGCATTAGGCTAAAAGAAGCAATTTTAAATGCAAACATACCCAGAAAATTACATGTTATGGCTTTCCCCTTCTTACTGTGATTTATATTACTTCCCAAATAAGTTTTATCTCCATAATTAGAGACCTACTACAATTTGAAAGGGACGGTCCTACCATTCTTCCATTATGTTACTGGGCTATGTCTTAGTCAATTTGGGCTGCTATAGCAGAATACCATAGACTGAGTAGCTTATAAACAACAGAAATTTATTTCTTACAGTTCTGGAATCTGGGAAGTCCAAGATCAAGTTTCAGTGTCTGATGAGAATCCATTTCTTGCTCAAAGATAGCTACCATCTCTGTGTCCTCACATAGCCAAAGGAGTGAGGAATAATCTGGGGTCTCTTTCTGTAAAGACACTGATCTCATTCATGAAGGCTCTACCCTCATGATCTAATTACTTCTCAAAGTCCTCACCTCTTTGGTTTCAATATATGTATTTTGAAGGACACAAACAGTCCACAGCATTCTACTCCAAGACACTACAAATCCATGTTCTTGCATACAAAATAATCATCACATCCCAGTAGTTCTCCAAATCATAACTTGTTCAGCATCAGCTTTAACGTCCAGAGTTGCATCTAACTATCATCTAAATCAGATATGGATGAGACTAAAAGTAAGATTCATCCTGAGGCAAACTGCTCTCCAGCTATGACCTGTGAAACCAAACGGGGTATGTGCTTCCAAAACAATATGATAGGATAAGCATATCATAGACATTCCTATTCCACCAGGGAGAAATAGCAAAGAAGAAAGGAGTACAGGACAGGTCCCAAGCAAGTCCAAAACCTAGTGGGGCAATCCACATTAGACCTTAGAGATTGAGAATAATCCTCTTTGGTTTGGGCACCCTCATGACTTTGGGTAGCCCTGTCCCCACGGCTTTGGTTGGTGACTATCTGACCTGGTGAAAGCAAGGCAGTGGTTCCCCCATCTGAAACTGAAGAGCCAGACCTGATTCTCCAAATCACCCGCAGAGCCGTTCTTTCCTTGTCTTAAAGAATAGCATTTGCAGCCAAATAGCTATGGTCCCTTCCCATAAAACTCCAGAAATCCCACAGCCTTCCTTCATTTCTTCCCATCTCCTTCGTGTTTAGTGAAAACTGGCAGTTTCTTCCGGAGGCGACTAAATCCAGAGTTCACATCCATATTAACTTCCCCATCAAAGAGCCACTGGGCCACACCCTCTCCTTTTTCACAATATGGCCAGGTTGAAAATTTTCCAAATCTCTCAATTCTGCTTCCTTTTTTTTTTTTTTTTTTAAAGATTTTATTTATTTATTTGAGAGAGAGAGAACGAGAGACAGAGAGCAGGAGAGGGAGGAGGGTCAGAGGGAGAAGCAGACTCCCCGCCGAGTAGGGAGCCCAATGCGGGACTCGATCCAGGGATCCCAGGATCATGACCTGAGCCGAAGGCAGTCGCTTAACCAACTGAGCCACCCAGGCACCCAAATGTAGATTACCTTTTTTTTTTTTTTTAAGATTTTATTTATTTATTTTGAGAGAGAGAGAATGAGAGACAGGGAGCACGAGAGGGAAGAGGGTCAGAGGGTCAGAGGGAGAAGCAGACTCCCCGCCGAGCAGGGAGCCCGATGCGGGACTCGATCCCGGGACTCCAGGACCATGACCTGAGCCGAAGGCAGTCGCTTAACCAACTGAGCCACCCAGGCGCCCCTGCTTCCTTTTTTCTTAACAATTCCATATTTAAGTTGTTTCTCTTTTCTGTCATTATGTATTAAGCAGTCAGAAAAGCCAAGCCATACCTGCTGAACGTCCAACCTCCACACTCACCAGCTCGAGCGGACCCCGCCGGGGAGAACATAGCGCGACGGGTGCGCTCCTGCGCCTGCGCACCGCTTCCTGGCGCCCGGCGCTTCCGGCCGCACCGCCTGCAGCGAAGCCCTGACTGCAGCCCGGAGCTCACAGCAAGTACACCTCCCGCCTCTGCAGGCGCCTCCTGTGTTTTCTGTATGTCTGTCAGCATTCCGTTGGTGATTACTTCATTTGCTTCTAAGAAGATGAAGAGTTTCTCTACAGCTCTTTTCTTTCTGAGCTCTCACCAGAATCACCTTTAAAGGTCCGTTCCAGCAATGTGGGCTTTTTTCTAGCGTGCACCTCTAAACCCTTCCGGTCTCTATCATTGCCCAATTCCAAAGCTGCTTCCACAATTTCAAGTATTTGTCAGTGTCAATTTCTGTCTTGGTCAGTTGGCCTGAGGCAATTGCGTTGAATAAATTGATTGACTTTATCTGAAAATTCATGAATTGGGCAGCATCTCATCTGTGAAGTAGAAAGGAGCTCCAGGAGTTGTACAAAATGGAAGGCAGAATGAGAAAGAGACAAGGAAGTTAAAAGAATGGATTATTGGGGCGCCTGGGTGGCTCAGATGGTTAAGCGTCTGCCTTCAGCTCAGGCCATGATCCCCGGGTCCTGGGATCGAGTCCCACATCGGGCTCCCTGCTCCTTGGGATCCTGCTTCTCCCTCTGCCTCTCTCTCTCTCTCATGAATAAATAAATAAAATCTTTAAAAAAAAAAAAAAAGAATGGATTATTTCAGGCAGGTTGACCTTCCCTTAGGGGAAGCCAGGGGGTCATACCTCATAGCGCTGATGAGAAAATTCCAGACTGATTGATTCAAAATCCCACTTCCAAGAGAGGCTAAAAGGGCAATTAGGTTAGGTATTAAGTCTTGGCAGGGAGTAGCAAAAATGACTCCATTTGGGCTTGTTTCTTTGTAACAGCTGCTATAACATAATACTATAGACTGGGTAACTTAAAAACAAAATTTCTTTCTCACAGTTCTGGAGGCTGGGAGGTCTAGGATCCAAGGCACTGGCAGATTCCTTGTTTGGTGAGAACCCAAAGAATGCCCACTTAATGATCCTACGTGAGGAGGCAGTGAGCAGCCATCTGTTCTCTTCACTTGTCCCTTAGAACAGTGGTTTTTCTATCCACTACGTCTGTATATGCAGAGCTGAAGCATTCTAGATGCCTCAACCATCATTTTTGGGAAGATTTTGTAGTCATGAACTCTAGACACTGCTTTGGAAGGCTTTCAATACTCATTCATTTTCTACCCATCAGCTAGGGAAAAATTAAATTGTATATTAAGAACTTATTATGCTTTCAAGGGCCTGCATGACTATATTTATTCAGTCATTTCCTGACGTTCTCTTCCTTGAATTTCATTCTGTCATATCAAACTGTTTGTACTCTGTGTTTAAGTTATCATCACTTATTGTATAATTCTTCTTAGCCTTTTATCATCTTAATTTCTCAATATCATCTTTTTTTTTAAGATTTATTTGAGAGAGAGAGAATGAGAGAGAGAGAGCACATGAGAGGGGGGAGGGTCAGAGGGAGAAGCAGACCCTCCACTGAGCAGGGAGCCCGATGCGGGACTCGATCCAGGGACTCCAGGATCATGACCTGAGCTGAAGGCAGTCGCCTAACCAACTGAGCCACCCAGGTGCCCTCAATATCATCTTGATGTGCTCTCCCAGTAGTTTTGCTTGAACAGCTAGGTAGAGCTAGTATCCTTTGCTATGCTGCCATTATTACCTGAGTATACCTGACCTAGCACTAATATATTTTATAAACTTATTTATTTACCTGTTTATTGTCTTTTTAGATTAGAAGAACTTTAGAAAAAGCATTTTTTTCTCAATTTTCTTCCTGTTTTCGATAAGAAGGAGAATGCCTAGACATAACTGTAAGCCAGTAAAAACTTTTGAGCTGTTGCTTAATAAAAGCCCTTGTTGTATTAGAGGTAAAATATCATTTGGGTGCAATAAATTCTGAAGCCAAGGTTAATCATTCATATATGGAAACTCTAACCTAACCCAAACACACTTTTACCAAATTCTGTTATACTTACAAGATGCTAAAATTGAGGGTAGAGAGAATACGTATTGCAATAAGAAGATCTGAAGTTTGCATCCTATCTTAAAATTTTATGATTTTGAGAAAATCATTTTTCCCTTAACTTGTGTTCTGCAAAATTGGAGTAATAGTTATAGCATCAAACCTGCATACCAGAGCTCATAATGAGGTGTGAAAATATATGAATCTCACTTAACATAACATACTGAACATATGTTTACATATATAAGCATACTTAAAATTTAGAAGAATGTATGTATATTCAGAACACTAAGAAAGGAAATATTATATAAATTTAATATTACACTCACTAAGATTACTCTTAATTCTAACACATCTAATGCTACTAAAATTCCTCCTAGTAATGCTTTCTATCAGTTTACTAAGTATTTTGTATATGTCCATAACAAATATTTTAATGCTTTCTAATCAAGTGCTCAGAGAATACCTTTTAAGTAGCAATTAGCAACATCATTTTTTTACAAAATAAAATTGCCTTCTTTAAGACTTAAAAATTTCACACGAATTTGAATTACAATATTTAACTAGAATATTGCCTTGACCTCACCTGTCTGAGTTTTCTAGGAGAAAAAAAAAAAAAACTTGAGCAATTTATATATAAGGTCAGCTGAATTAATATCCCCATGTGACAAATTAGTTGAGACACTTTTGTCCATATTTTTTTTCTGCCTCTATAAAGGTTTCATGTAAGAGTGGTTGTAGTCTGACATTTGATACAAGCTATTCTCTGACTTTGTAATCCCACTCTTCCTCAAATGACTCAAAATCACTGTGCCAGATGTTTCTGATACCCGTAAAGATCCTATTGAAACCCACTTTTATTGTGTGACTGCTCATTCTTAGCCTCCCTAAAAAAACTAATTTTTTAATTCCTTTCTTCAATAAGTATTTATTGAACATCTGCTGTATGTCAAGTGTGGATTTAGGTATTTAAGAAAGATTTATAGGGGCGCCTGGGTGGCTCAGTTGTTAAGCGTCCGCCTTCGGCTTGGGTCATGATCCCAGGGTCCTGGGATCAAGCCCCACATCGGGCTCCCTGCTCTGCGGGAAGCCTGCTTCTCCCTCTCCCATTCCCCCTGCTTGTGTTCCTGCTCTCGCTGTGTCTCTCTCTGTCAAATAAATAAATAAAAGCTTAAAAAAAGAGAGAGATTTATAAATTAAATAGGTAGATCACTGTCCTTTGTATTTTGCATTCTGGGACATCTCTTTTGAATGACACATTTGGTACGTTTTATTTATTTATTTATTTATTTATTTATTTATTTATTTATTTGACAGAGAGAGACACAGCGAGAGAGGGAACACAAGCAGGGGGAGTGGGAGAGGGAGAAGCAGGCTTCCTGCTGAGCCAGGAGTCCAATCTGGGGCTCGATCCCAGGACCCTGGGATCATGACCTGAGCCAAAGGCAGATAGATGCTTAACAACTGAGCAACCCAGGCGCCCCTATAGTTACATCTTCTATTATTATTATTCTCCCACTCTTCCTAGAACTCATTTGTACTTAAAAAATGTGGATTTGATGTAGACTTTGCCTTGGTGGACAAGAGAAAATTCTCCTGGCAGCTGGAATAACTAATTTTTCTTGGAACTTAGATGTGGGTTGTAATAGGGTAGAACTCCTCAATCATTCTCCCTCTTTGTGTTCACGTCCCCCACACTCTCCAGAGAGTTTGTAGGGAATGTCAGAATAGGTCAGGCCAGGATTTAAGCTTTATCCCATGTGGTGCTTAAACACTAGACATATTAGAAAAGTGAGGACACGAGTTTCTGTGTCCCAACACATCCCAAGAGAATTAGTTAGGCTAGGAGTGGGAAGCCTGAACTTGGCACCTGCCAACTTCTGCCATGATACATATGATAAATTTTGCAGTTTGAAAAAAAAAAATGACAGAATACTGGTAACCTAATGATTGTGTTAGTTTTCTACTGCTGTGTAATAAATAGTCCAAAAATATGATGACTTAAAACAACACTTAACATTTATTACCTCACACAGTTTCTGTGGTTCAAAACCTTCAGAGCAGCCTAGCTAAGTGGTTTGATGGTTTGACTTTGGCTGAAGTCATCTGAAGACTTGACTAAGGAAGAGAATACACTTCCAAGTTGGCATAGTCAGATGTCTGCTGGCAGGAGGCCCCTCCTTGCCCTGTGGATGCCATATTGTTGCTTGAGTGTTGTCTTGGCTTAGTGGCTGACTTCTCCCAAAGCAAATGATCCAAGGTGCAAAGTCTTTCATGATCTAGTCTTGGAAGTCACACACCACTTTTCCTCAATACTTATGGGTTATACATATCAGCCCTACTCAGTGTGAGAGTGCTAAATGGGGCTGTGAGGGACAGGAGATTAAGATCATTGATAGCTCTTTTGTAGGCTGGTTGCCTCAAGGCTGGGGTCATTTTTTACACTACTGACACCATTGAATATACCATTACTGATATTGTCAACAAGTTGTATTGATCAAATGGAATAATCTATTAGTCAATCCCTTCATTTAACTCTTGTCTCAGATAAAACTTTTGAGCAACCTTGAATCATCTCAGCCCTACACCCTACCCCAGCTACTGCTGCAGTGGTCAATTCTGCATAGGTTTTTTTTCAAAGATTTACATCTGTTCAATTTTACAGTGCCTCACCTTTGGTCTATACCATAAAATATTACTTTATAGCACCACAAACCTTTCACAGGGGCTTCCTTTAAAAATATTATGCCTAAGGGAAACTGAAGAGCCCTATGGATGAGCAACGTAGAATTCGCAGGGATAAATGCACATAGAACTACCCTTAAAATGTGGGGATCAGGGCGCCTGGGTGGCTCAGTTGGTTAAGCGACTGCCTTCAGCTCAGGTCATGATCCTGGAGTCCCGGGATCGAGTTCCACGTCAGGCTCCCTGCTCAGCAGGGAGTCTGCTTCTCCCTCTGCCCTCCTCCCTCTCATGCTCTCTGTCTCTCATTCTCTCTCAAATAAATAAATAAATAAAATTTTTTTAAAAAATGTGGGGATCAGAGTTATATGAATTAATTCCTTATCCTTTTGATCCCCAGGTAAATATTTATGAAAGTCATTTCTTTGAATTTTAGAAACTTCTATGAGCTCAGTTTGGTCAATACAGGCCAACATAGGGGGAGACACTGTAGTTTATGCTTTCAGGAATGAGGAATGAATTCTTGCTGCTGCTGGCGGTGTTGGTTTCCAGTAGTTCACAGATGAGTCTCTCTCTAGGAACTGTCCTCATCAACAAGAACAACAAAAAGCTATGTCTTTTAAAAGTATGTCCCTCATTTGGGCAGATTGCATCAAATGAATGAGGCACACATCCTCTCCTTGATATGGGAAAATTATAAAAAGCCATTACAGCTCCAGAGCTCCTTGTGGGATGAGCTGAGGTCCCTGTTGCAACTGCATTGCAATTCAGATTCTCTTTCTGCCCAATCGTCCTTTGTTAAGCAATTCTCAGTAAAACTCCTGCAAATTTTGGGGGCGCCTGGGTGGCTCAGTGGTTAAGCTTCTGCCTTCGGCTCAGGTCATGGTGCCAAGGTCCTGGGATCGAGCCCCACATCAGGCTCCTTGCCCAGCTGGGAAGCCTGCTTCTCCCTCTCCCACCCCCCCTGCTTGTGTTCCCTCTCTTGCTATGTCTCTCTGTCAAATAAATAAAATCCTAAAAAAAAAAAAAAAAAAACCTCCTGCAAATTTTAGAATTTCAACATCTGCTCTCCAGAGGACACAACCTGACATTTTAACCAGGATTAGTCTGAGGATGCAGATTCTTAAATGGAAACTGGATTACCCACAGGGCAGCCGGCAATGAGAATATCACCGCTAATGTAGTTAGAACACTGATGGCTCCTAGCATGCAATTGTGGTGAAATTAAAACTTTAACTGGAGGTGAACTGGAATGGATGTCAGTGGAAGGGAATGTGTTCAAAAGTGAAATATTTCAGGATTTTAAGAGGTATGAGAAAAATAGTACTTCCAAGTATTGCAATTAGTTTTTAGGCCCAAGATGGAGTTGTTTCTTTTCTGGGTGTCATGTCAGCAAACTAAAATTTAGATAATTATTGTGTCCCTATAAATATTCTGCTTGACCAGCAATGCTATAAATCCAGCCAGCCAATCCCAAATCACGAGACCAACTCTGGGCTTTCTCACTCCGAATGAGTTGACTATGTGGCCCCAGCTAATTAGATATTTTCTGTTTAGCTCTTCCTTATTCTTTATTCTTTATCCTAAAAAGCTTCCTGCTTTACATTCTTGTTGAAGGAGGTCATCCAGAGCATGTGACTGCTGATGAATCTAAGAGCTAGACCCAGGCAGTTGGAGGTTCCTCACCCCCTTTCCCATCTTTGGAACGTGTTTTCTGCCCACCATTTCCATACTAGGAGCTGTTTTAAGTACATAGATATGAGAGAGAAAGTTGTTGAGACCATCTAGACTGAATAGGTGACTAAACCCAGTTAAGGCATGTATATAAATTGTTAAGCTTCAGGCAGGTCAGTAGAGAGATCTACGTGTCTTCTGGCTGCCCAATATAAGCCTCATATGTAAGTTCCCTTGCTAATTAAACCTGCCACCTGCCAGTATGGAGTGGGGGTTTCTCCTTGCCCTCCATGTGAAGGGGCCAGTTTAAAAAAAAAAAAAAAAAAAAAAACAGCCCCATTTAGCAGTTCTCTGAAAGAATATTCCCTGCTTCATGAAGTGTTAAAAGTTGTTTGTATCACCTAAATTGTTTCTTTAACAGTTTTTGGTGATGAGGAATGAGATCCAAAACTGACTGCCAATGTCCTATGGGACAATGAGATGCACAGGTGAGACCCCTGCTGAATCCTTTGAGCTCACTGTTCCCGTTGTCGTTACCGAGGGCTGTGGGTAAGTCACTCTCGGATTTGAGCTCCGCTCCCTTGCGTGCAGCTCTCCGAGCCAAACAAACTTTATTAAAAAAAAAAAAAAAAAGAAGAAAAAATGTATATGTGTGTGTGCATGCGTGCGTATTCCCAGGAAAGTTCTAGGTCCTGCAAAATTTCTGGAATTTACTGAAGTCCCCAGAATGTTAGAAAGTTTCTAGGGTGGCTATGTTGGGAGTCTGCAATGGCTGGCAGCTCTTCGGAGGCTCACAGAGCCTTGAGGTCAGGCCATAGCATAAACCACTCAGAGACTTGGGAAAATAAGACCAAAAGATCAGATGATTTAGACCATCAAAACCATAATATAAGTAGTCACAGGTTACACTATCAAAAACCACGGGGGTGTCTCCTCCTAGAAAGAAATCTTTTGAAAGGAATAATAGGTCCATTATTAGTGGGAATTAATGGGAACCTCAGAAGCCAAAGCCACAAGATTGGTGGACATGGGCCAAGCACTTAAAAGCTGTTAGAGCACTTTCTACTTAACGTCTAAAACTCCCATGCTAGGATAGTCACGGAAGTGGCCATACTGACACTAGGTCACTTGTCAAACTCAAGCAAATTTCTGTGCAAGAAGGTACACTATAAAACATCGCAAAAGCCCCAGCATAGTGCCACATCCCTCTTAGGTATTAATTTGGCTCTAAAAGACCCAAGGCTTAGCAAAAGAAATGAGATGCTCAAGGTTCAAAGAATTAAGCATGCCACATTCCGGCACACCTGCTCATTTTATGTCTAAGAACTGTGGAAGCTGTAGATATGTATGTAACTGATTGTATTTTTTTGTTTTGTTTTTATAGTACTATCAGTAATATTTATACCATGTTCCAAATTAACATCACCTCCAAATTCAATGAAATTACTGTTCATAAATCTTCTGGGAATAAAATTGTTGAAATTAGTTAGAATTCCCAATCTTATGAGAATGCTTCTCAACTAAGTACATTTTCTCTTTAAATAATTTAACCTTTTTTTCCAGAACATTTTGACTTATTTTTCAGTACACATTTAAGTGAATTTGTAGGAACTTATTTTTATGTTTACTGAAATTTAATATACTATAATACTAGGCATATACAATGAAACCTCTTTCATAATTCATTAAAATAACTCACTAACATTTTATAATCTTGAATAAAATTCACAATCTGAGTCGGTATAACCACAGGAAAGCAAAAAGTGAAATGTTCTGTGGTTTTACCTCACTATGATACATGGTATGGCAGGAATTCCTATTTCCAGGCTTTATAGTAACCCAAAACAGGACCATCCTTGTAGTATCAATGATGGAAATCAGTAGAAATAAAAATCTGTCTCACTTGTCATGTGGAGGAAGCTCATGAGTATAATTTCCATTTCTTTTCATTACATGCTTTGTTTAATATTTCCTTTCTTTGACATTTTCTTTCTTTGACATTTTCTTTCTGTTCATTTTTTCCCTCTTGCCACTCTGGATTTGTTTATCACTTCCTACTTTATCTCTTTGGACTCCAGCTTTTCAGTGTTCTTTTCTGCAAGAAGTCTTATATTTAACCCTGTTTTGCCTTTCATAAAAGTACTCTTTGCAGTTAATCTTTACTGTAATAATTCATGGTAATTTTAATAAATTCAATTTAACAGATATTTACTATGTTTCTACTTCATGCAATGTATTATATGAGCTGACGTGTTTATAAAGATATATAAAACTGTCTTTGGGAGAAGCAGATAAGTACACAGGCAATCGTGGTATTGTGATAATTATAATAAATGAGAATGTGAATGCAAATGGAGGAAAGAAGGGAAGTACTAATGCAGTTTATGAAAGTTGGATGGATGTCTTTTGAAAGGCTTGGCAGAGAAGATAACCGAAGCATACCTTAGGGTTAACAAGATGAAAAGAAGTGAAAAAGGAATGACCAAAAGAAAAAGCAAAGTTAGTATTCTAAGAAGAAAGAACAATAGTACAAATACAAGATGGCATAAGCGTTCATACCCATTTTACTGACTGCAATTATTTTAATATTGGTTAGATTTTAACATGTAGAGGGATCTAGTAAAAAATAATGTTGAGGTAGAAATCAGTGGGAAACCCATAAATGGCACTGTATAAAATCCTCAAGATTGGAGTAAGTGGTATCAGTTTAAAAACTGCAATAATTAATTAAAATTATGGGAAGGGCACAGGATAAGACTGTGAATGTAGCCATAGAAACAAACAAAATGGGTGTGGTAAATTTATGAAATGGGAAGATTTTGCAAAACAGAGTAGTTCAGGAAACCTTAGTTTTTTAATCTTGGTTACTGGATATATGATGGTAAGACCTGTAATCTACAAAAAACTATAAAAATGATAATGATGATGTTAATATTAAAAATGTGAGACACCTGGGTGGCTTAGTCAGTTGAGCATTCTACTCTTGATCTCAGCTTAAGTCTCGATCTCAGGGTTGTGAGTCCAAGCCCCACATTGGGCTTCACAGTGGGCATGGAGCCTACTTAAAAAAAATAAATAAATAAAAATTAAATAAAAATGATAATACTGCAACAGAGCCATGATTATATTATTCTCTTTACATGTGCTAGAATCAGTGCTATGGATTTCACATACATTCTTTCATTGAAAGTTTATAAGAACTCTTTAAGAAAGGTTCTATAAATGTTCTTTATTTACATCTGAGGCTCAGAGATATTAAATTATTTTTCCAAGGTTACATAGTTTAGAAAATTTAGAATCATGCCTTTAAATGACTGGACTCATACGAACAGTGGACTTGGTGTAAGATTTGTTAATATGTTTTTGCCTGAAAACAGTCGACCCCGTTCTAGGTTATACTGAGATTCAGATGATTATGGTTCATTCAAATGCAGATACACATTTTTCATTTAGAGCCTGAGATAAAGAATGGGGAAGCATCAACTCTGGAAAATTTCTTCTTTTTATTCTTTGATAACCCACCACCCCCCTTATATCCATTATTTTAGTTATTGTTTTGGAATTCTGAAAGCATGACTAGTAAATCTCTTGGACCTGTTTTTTACTGCTATTTTTTAAGAAATCATACATTCAGTGTGTTTGAAATGTTTTCTACATTTGTATAGTTTATTCCATTTGCCTTATAAATAACAAGTTTTATTTTTAGGGTCAAAACAGTCAATCAAACAGTCAAAACAAGATTTTTTTTTCCTTTTATTTTTAATTTCAAAATCATATTTTAAAAAAAAGTTTCTGGAAACTGCTTCATTTTCTGATTTTTCTTTCTTAATAAACTGTTACAGTTTTTTGAGTACAATATCCTCCCAAACCTTTCTGAATATACATAAAGTGTTTAAAGCATTTTTCCTATTCCTCTAAATGTTTCTGTTCTCTATATGTAGAGTAGTACTATTTTAAATTTATGAAAAATTTCAAGAAAACCCCATGAATAATAACATATTATAATGAATGTTCATGTTTTTTTCTCCCAGGTTCAATAATCAAATCATAGATAGTGTTGTTCAAGTTAAACTCTCAATCATTACCCCTTCTAGATTATTTTAAATAAACCCCAGACAAAATATTATGTAATCAATAGAAATACTTCATTATTTATGCTTAAAAATATATATAGTCTTAAAGTATCAAGACACCATTATCATATGTAAAGAAATAGTTCTTTAATGTCATGATATATCTAGTAAGTGTTCAAATATCTGTCATTGTCTCTTTATTTTAGTTTATTTGTTAGATTCAAGTAAGTAACAAAATATATATTTCCAGTGTTTCATATTTGAATTCTCTTATTAATAAACATTTCCTTTCTCTCTCTCTTTTTTTTTTTTTCTTTGTAACTTATCTGTTAAATAATATAGTCATGACATTACCACTTTCTGGATTTTGCATGCTTGTGGTTTTATTTAAAATGTTACTCTGGCCTTTTACTTTTTATTTACTGGCAATTAGATCTTGAGACTTTATCAGATTCAGGTGAGACTTATTTATGCATTTTGAAGAGAAGGTATACAATGTCTAATTTTCTCTGTTTATCTGATATAAGTGATGTTGGACAGGCTGAGACCCTGAGAAAGATGGCCTCATGCCCTTCATCAACAGGGTTCTTGGCTTTGCATGAGAAAGAATTCAAGAGCAAGCCATTTAGAGAAAGGGACAAAGATTTATTAAGTATATAAGTAAGAAAGGGGCTACTTCACAAAGTAGCTATTTCTCCTTCCCAGATGAGGAAGAGGACCCTGCTTTGCCTCTAAACAAAGCATTTCATAAGTTTTTTAAAAACTATATAACCTTATGGGGAGGGGCTTACTCTTTAACTTTGGGTTTACATTTCACATTGGACAGTTAGTTTTTCCATTGTTTTAGGGTTGTGGAATTACCCACAAGGAGCAATTTTTAGAATGTCCAGCCTATGTGGCTTTTTAATGCTGGAGGGAGTGGGCTCTTGTGGTTTTCCATGAGTCAGATCTTGTAACTCTTGATGACCTGCTAACTTTTAGGTTAATGGTCAGCCTTAAACCAAAATGGCTGTACTTTGCTCAACTTGTGTCCTGAGCCTTCCTTTCCTCTTGCCTCATTAAGTAGTCATTATTTATTGTTGCATTGAACAATTATTTCATTAGGGATTGTGAAGTGAAAATATTCTAATATCATTCCCCTTGGACTTACTAGCTAGACTCTTTTTTTTTTTTTAAGATTTATTTTATTTACATATTTGAGAGACAGAGAGAGCAGGCACGGGGAGGGGCACAGGGAGAGGGAGAGAGTCTTTTAAGCAGACTCTTTGCTGAACACGGAGCCAGACATAGCGCTTGATTTCACCACCCTGAGATCATGACCTGAGCCAAAATCAAGAGTTGGTCACTTAACCAACTGAGCCTCCCAGGCACCCCAAGACTATTTCTATAGGGAGAAAATTCCCATCAGCTCTCGTTTGACCTTGAAGTAAACTTGTTGCAATGAAGGAAGATAAGTGTCTGAATCTCCACCACCACTGCCTTTATTTATCTGTATTCAAAATATCTGGTAACATCACTAGCATTGCCTGAAAGTGACCAAAGAGGCTTTATTTTGTTTGTTTTTGAATCATTGCAAGCACAGACTTAATTAATATGTTTTGGTTCAATCTATTGCATTTACTATTATTATAGAAAAGAATCTCGTTTTTGGCCTGTGTGAGTTTCTTCAAATTTCTTAATTCCTTTAGATATGATAGTAGTTTTTATGACCTTTTTTTGCCCTACTGAATGGTTATACTCCATATTCATCTTCTAAATGTTCTGTCTCAGTGTATTTATCAGCCATTTCTATTAGGATTCCTGAATTTTTTAAATAGAAAGTGGTATTTGGACACCATAATTAAGACACTAAAGGTTATCATGGCTACTAGGTTACTATGCCTTTTCAGTAAAGAACAAATTTTCTTATTAAAACACATCATGGGTTCATTCTGATATTTCCTAGTCAAATTTAGGATCGAGGAGGTTTTACTTACCATTTTTTAAATTGACATTTTTATTTTAAAAAAAACTGATAAAGAAAAGCACACAAAACAAATGCATAGGTTAATGGGGAGACACTTTTATGCAAATGATAGATGTAGCTTTTTATTGAAGTGAAACAAAATATGTGGGGTAATAAATTTTCAGTAGATAATAAATTCACTTGAATTGGAATTGCCATGAAAAAGTATGTTGAGACATCTCATAGACTGCAGAATTATATAATCATCAGAATAAAGATGGTTATAAATAGACATAAATGCAGTTGAAAATATATCCTGAGTTTGTAGAATAAGAGGGAAAAGGGTTAAGGAAAGATTTTGAAAAAGGAAGTAGAGCCAACCATAAAGATTAAAGCTAACAAAAAGGGTGGTATAAATCAAAAGCTTGTAGCGAAAAGGAAACAGGAAGAAAAGTTTTTAAATTCTTGCATAAAAAATAGTTTCAGATATCATAAACATGACAATAAGAGAACTGAAGAATCCCCAGGAAATAGCCACTAGGTGGTCATCCATTACACTACTCCGAAGAGTTGTATTGGAGTGTTTGGATTAGAAATTACATTTTTATGTCTGGCAAAATGAATGAGAATAAGAAGAAATAAATTGTAAAAATAGTAAATAAACTTTAAAATTAAAAAGCAAATTTCAGCCACCGATCTGCCTAATTTTTCGATCATACTAGGTTTGAAGTGATGTCCTTAGAGGCCCTTGCTAGTCACATATAAGTCCAGGCTGTCTCAATTTTTATAAAATTTTATACTAGAGTTCCAGTGAAGATACTATTTAAATAAGTTATTCTCTGTTTTTAAAACCAAAAATATGAATGGCATTGCTCTCAAATCATCTTACTGATTCTTTTTTTAACTTCTTTTAAAGAAGTATATGGTTTAAAGAAAGATATATAAATGTTTTAACAAATAACACATATTGTCATTTTTTATTCTTTTCAAAGAAAAATTTCTTTTTCTTCTCATGGTCCTCATGTATTATTAAATTCTATGATGTAATGTAAATCACCTGAAATTGTCTAAAATTTAGAAAATAAACAATGGAGAAAATCATTACATATTTTTGATAGACAATCAAATTATAAATATCACTTTCTCTTAAAAACTAAAGCCCTTTCAACTTTCTCACTTATTAGAAGACAATTTTGCTACAGGTTCCTAAGTACTAAAATGGTATATTGTTGGAGTATTCTCATTCGTAGAAAGGGTATTTGCTAAATTGTTTTTCAGTCAATGGAAACAGCTGGCAACATTCTCCATCATTATCAACTCTGTCATATATTTTTTTCTCTTAATTAAAACAGAGAGAATATGAATCTGTTTTGAAAAGAAAAAAGTACAATGAATTAATAAAAATGAAACTTTCATGGTTTAGTTGATAAGAATTAATTTCCTAATATGCTATTTTTAGTAGTATTTTTTAGGTAAGTACAATTGCACTATAGCTATACTTTAAGTGTACCAGTTATTTGAAAAATAAAACTTTCTGAAAATCTTCCATTGGTAAATTGATTCAATTTTCTACCAATATCAACTTTACCTATCAAATATTCTTTGAAAAGTTACGTGATAGCTTTGTAGATTATTCTGATGAGAATTATTCCCTTTTCTTTGTGCTAGAGGTAGCAGTTCTCCAAACTCTTTTTCCTCCATGTGTTTGCTAGCTCTGTAGTATTTTTAAAATAGTGTTTTGTTAAACAAATATAACACCAGTGTGTCCACTCTCTTCCCTCAACAGATGGTCGACAGCAGATGGTACAGATGATTGTTCATATATTTTTGTAGAACAGAATCAAGAAAAAAATAGTCCAGGTGTGTTCATTTGTTGACACTACATCCAAATTTAAGTAATTAAATATGTTCAAAAGAGTCTTTTTGAATTTAACCCACTTATATTAACCTAAGAAAGATATTTACTTACAGTCCTCTCTTGATTAATTCAGCCTGTTTCCTTGTTATTTTCACTCTCAGAAATCCATGGCTTTTCCTTGGTAATTTGAAATATTTTAGCTTTTAAAAGTTGGCTAATAATGCATTAACAGAAAAAAAACAACAACAACACATGAACAAAACAAAAATAGTACGTTGGAGTTTACAACGAAACTTCCATTTTCTTCCTAGTCTTCCTTGCATGTATCAAGAAAAATTACTGTGTGCTAATAAACATATATACACATTCATAAATATGTATATATATATATATATATACACATGTATGTGTGTATCATAAGTAACCTGCATATCTTTTCATATGCACACCAAAACATTTGCGTCATTGCTTTATTTCATTGTCCAGATAATTTTAATATTCACTGTTTTTTATTAACATTCATACATGAGAATTCTTTTGTGTAGTTCTTTTGTGTGCTCTATTCTGTAGGGATGTAATAAAGGAGAGTATTAAGGTATTGGAAATTTACCGAATTCTCTAATGCCCTACCCTAAAGAAAGTAAAATATTATCAGCTGGTAGTCTTCTTGAAATCTGGTAGACTTTACTTATGTAAGTGCCTATGTTTTTTTCCCTTCACTTTAGCAATTTTAGCAGACATGTGTTTGTGTGTGTGTAGTGTTTATTCATGCACTGACTGTAACTTACCAACTTTCTTTTCAATGGCAGATAGTAAGTTAATTTAATTGTTTCAGTTTCCTTTGATTTCATTGTCTTACATTTTAATGAGGAAACGTATTTTAATTAAGTAATATATAAATCACATAATATAATCAGCGTAGCCAATGTCAGTACTCAGTGAAACTGATACTGAATTTTGCTTTCTAAATTAAAAAAACCCAAAATATTATAAAGTATCTTATACCCTCCTCCTTTTCCCAGAAATAAAATCCTAAAGTCTGTTTTTTATAAATTATACTGACAAATTTTTTTAAAAATTACATATATTAAAAATCATACATATTGCCATAAGTAGATCTAGTTTCTTTATTAAATAGATTGATTTCATTTCATTTCATTTATATTTCTTGTGTAATGTTAAAAATATCTAATCTTATTTATATTTTATTAATTTCTAACTTCATCTTTATATATTATTTTTATTATTTTATTTATTTTTTAACATTTTTAATTTAAATCCAATTAATTAACATATAATATATTATTGGTTTCAGTGGTACAGGCCTGTGATTCATCAGTCTTATATAATACCAAGTGCTCATTACATCACTTGCCCTCCTTAATATCCATCACCCAATTACCCCATCCCTCCACCCCTCCAGCAACCCTCAGTTTGTTTCCTATGATTAAGAGTCTCTTACGGTTTATCTTCCTCTCTTGTTTCATCGTGTTTCATTTTTTCCTCTCTTCCTCTATGATCCTCTGTTTTGTTTCTTAAATTCCACATTTCAGTGATATCATATGATAATTGTCTTTCTCTGATTGACTTATTTCGCTTAGCATAATCCCGTCTAGTTCCATCCACATCATTGCAAAGGGCAAGATTTCATTTTTTTGTTGGCTGTGTAATAAATTCCATTTTATGTATGTATATATACATCTTCTTTATCCATTCATCTGTAGATGGACATCTAAACTCTTTCCATAGTTTAGATATTGTGGACATTGCTTCTGTAACATTGGGGTGCAGGTGCCCCTTCAGATCACTACATTTGTACCTTTAGGGTAAATACCCAGTAGTACAATTCCTGGGTCATAGGGTAGCTCTATTTTCAACTTTTTGAGGAAACTCCATACTCTTTTCCAGAGTGGCTGCACCAGCTTGCATTCCCACTAACGGTGTAGGAGGGTTCCCCTTTCTCCATATCCTCGCCAACATCTGTCGTTTCCTGACTTCTTAAGTTTAGCCACTCTGACTGGTGTGAGGTGGTATCACATTGTGGTTTTGATTTGGATTTCCCTGATGACGAGTGATGTTGAGCACTTTTTCATATGTCTGTTGGACATTTCTATGTCCTCTTTGGAAAAATGTCTGTTCAAGTCTTGTGCTCATTTCTAGACTGGGTTATTTTTTCTTTGGATGTTGAGTTTGATAGTTCTTTATCTGATATACCATTTGCAAATATCTTCTCCCACTCTGTACATTGTTTTTTGGTTTTGTTGACTGTTTCCTTTGCTATGCAAAAGCTTTTTATCTTGATGAAGTCCCAATAGTCCATTTTTGCCTTTGTTTCCCTTGCCTTTGAGATGTGTAGCAAGAAGTTGCTGTGGCCTAGGTTGAAGAGGTTGCTGCCTATGTTCTCCTCCAGGATTTTGATGGTTTCCTGTCACATATTTAGACCTTTCATCCATTTTTAGTCCATTTTTGTGTATTGTGTAAGGAAATGGTCCGGTTTCATTTTTCTGCATGTACCTGTCCAATTTTCCCAACAGCATTTGTTGAAGAGACTATCTTTTTTCCACTGGATATTCTTTCCTGCTTTGTTGAAGATGAGTTGACTATAGAGCTGAGGGTCCATTTCTGGCCAGTTCTGTATTCTGTTCCATTGATCTATGTGTCTGTTTTTGTGCCAGTACCATACTGTCTTGATGATCACAGCTTTGTAATAGAGCTTGAAGTCTGGAATTGTGATGCCACCAGCTTTGCTTTTCTTTTTCTACATTCCTTTGGCTGGGCAGGGTCTTTTCTGGTTCCATACAAATTTTATGATTATTTGTTCCAGCTCTGTGGAAAAAGTTGATGGTATTTTGATAGGGATTGCATTGAATGTGTAAATTGCTCTGGGTAGCATAGACATTTTAACAATATTTGTTTTTCCAATCCATGAGCATGGAACATTTTCCATTTCTTTGTGTCTTCCTCAATTTCTTTCATGAGTTTCTATAGTCTTCTGAGTACAGATCCTTTGCCTCTTTGGTTAGGTTTATTCCTAGATATCTTATGGTTTTGGGTGCAGTTGTAAATGGGATTGATTCCTTAATTTCTCTTTCTTCTGTCTCATTATTAGTGTATAGAAATGCAACTGATTTCTGTGCATTGATTTTATATCCTGCCACTTTACTGAATTCCTGTATGAGTTCTAGCAATTTTGGTGTGGAATTTTTTGGGTTTTCTACATAGAGTGTCATGTCATTTGCAAAGAGTGAGAGTTTGACTTCTTCTTTGCTGATTTGGATGCCTTTTATTTCTTTTTGTTGTCTGATCGCTGAGGCTAGGACATCTAGCACTATGCTGAACAGCAGTGGTAAGAGTGGACATCCCTGCTGTGTTCCTGACCTTAGGGGAAAAGCTCTCAGTTTTTCCCCATTGAGAATGATATTCGCTGTGGGTTTTTCATAGATGGCTTTTATGAGATTGAGGTATGTACCCTCTATCACTACACTCTGAAGAGCTTTAATGAAGAAAGGATGCTATACTTTGCCAAATGCTTTTTCTGGACCTATTGAGAGGATCATATGGTTCTTATCCTTTCTTTTATTAATGTAGTGTATCACATTGATTGATTTGCAGTTGTTGAACCTAACTTGCAGCCCAGGAATAAACCCCACTTGGTCGTGGTGAATAATCCTTTTAATGTACTGTTGGATCCTATTGGCTAGTATCTTGGTGAGAATTTTTGCATCTATGTTCATCAGGAATATTGGTCTGTAATTCTCCTTTTTGGCAGGGTCTTTGTCTGGTTTTGGGAGCAAGGTAATGTTGGCCTCATAGAAAGAATTTGGAAGTTTTCCTTCCATTTCTATTTTTTTAAAAAGCTTCAGAAGAATAGGTATGAATTATTCTTTAAATGTTTAGTAGAGTTCCCCTAGGAAGCCATCTGGCCGTGGACTCCTGTTTGTTGGGAGATTTTTGATTACTGCTTCAATTTCTTTGCTGGTTATGTGTCTGTTCAGGTTTTCTATTTCTTCCTGTTTCAGTTTTGGTAGTTTATACATCTCTAGGAATGCATTCATTTCTTCCAGATTGCCTAATTTGTTGGCATATTGTTGCTCAGGATATGTTCTTATAACTGTTTGTATTTCTTCAGTGTTGGTTGTGTTTTCTCCTCTTTCATTCATGATTTTATGTATTTGGGTCCTTTCTCTTTTCTTTTTGATAGATCTGGCCAGGGGTTTATTGATCTTATTAATTATTTTAAAGAACAAGCTCCTAGTTTCATTGAGCTATTCTGTTCTTTTGGTTTCTATTTCATTGATTTCTGCTCTAATCTTTATTATTTCTCTTCTCCTACTGGAGATTGAGAATGGCTTTGGTTAGGTTTTATTTGCTGGGTTTAGGCTTTATTTGCTGTTCTTTCTCCAGCTCCTTTAGGTATAGGGTTAGGTTGTGTATTTGGACCTTTTTTGTTTCTTGAGAAAAGCTTGTATTGCTATATATACTTCCCCCTTAGGACTGCTTTTGCTGCATCCCAAAGGTTTCGAGCAGTTGTGTTTTCATTTTCATTTGTTTCCATGAATTTTTTTAAATTCTTCTTTAATTTCCTGGTTGACCCATTCATTCTTTAGTAGGATGCTCTTTAACCTCCATGTATTTGAGTTCTCTCCAAATTTCCTCTTGTGATTGAGTTCCAGTTTCAAGGCATTGTGGCCCGAAAATATGCAGGGAATGATCCCAATCTTCTGGTACCAGTTGAGACCTTATTTGTGACCCAGTATGTGATCTATTCTAGAGAATGTTCCATGTGCACTCAAAAAGACTGTGTATTCTGTTGCTTTAGGATGGAATGTTTTGAATATATCTGTGAAGTCCATCTGGTCCAGTGCGTCTTTCAAAGCCCTTGTTTCCTTGTTGATCTTCTGCTTAGATGATCTGTCCATTGCAGTGAGGGGGGTATTAATGTCCCCTACTATTATTATATAATTATTGATGTGTTTCTTTGATTTTTTTATTAATTGGCTTATATATTTGGCAGCTCCAATGTTAGGGGCATAAATATTTACAATTCTTGGGGCGCCTGGGTGGCTCATTCATTAAGCGTCTGCCTTCGGCTCAGGTCATGATCCCAGGGTCCTGGGATCGAGCCCCGCATCGGGCTCCCTGCTCAGTGGGAAGTCTGCTTCTCCCTCTCCCTCTGCTCGTGCTCTCTCTCTCTCAAATAAATAAACCTTAAAAAAAGTATATTTACAATTCTTATGTCTTCTTGTTGGATAGACCCTTTAATTATGATATAGTGTCCTTCCTCATCTCTTATTACAGCCTTTGGTTTAAAATCTAATTTTCTGATATAAGGATTACCACCCCAGCTTTCTCTTCATGTCCATTAGCATGATAAATGGTTTTCCACCCCCTCACTTTAAATCTGGAGGTGTCTTTGGGTCTAAAATGAGTCTTTTGCAGACAGCATATCGATGGGTCTTGTTTTCTTATCCAATCTGATACCCTGTGTCTTTTGATTGGGACATTTAGCCCATTTACATTCAGAGTAACTATTGGAAGATATGAATTTAGTTCCATTGTATTACCTCTAAAGTGACTCCTTTATATCATCTCTCTTCTTTTCTGGTCTGTGTTACTTTTGGCCTCTCTCTTTGCTTAGAGGGTCCCTTTTACTATTTCTTGTGGGGCTGGTTTGGTGATCACAAATTCTTTTGGTGTCTGTTTGTCCTGGAAGCTTTTTATCACTATTGTTTTGAATGACATCCTAGCTGGATAAAGTATTCTTGGCTGTATATTTTTCTTATTTTGCACCCTGAATATATAATGCCAGTCCCTTCTGGCCTGCCAGGTCTCTGTGGGTAGGTCTGCTGCCAATCTAATATTTCTATCCTTGTAGGTTACCAACCTCTCATCCTGAGTTGCTTTCAGGATTTTCTCTTTGTCTCTGAGATTTTTAAGTTTATATGTCAGGGTGTTGACCTATTTTTATTGATATTGAGGGGGGTTCTCTGTGCCTCCTGGATTTTGATGCCTGTTTCCTTCCCCAAATTAGGTAAGATCTCTGCTATAATTTGCTCCAGTATACCTTCTGCTCCTTTCTCTCCTTCCTCTTCTTCTGGGATCCCAATTATTCTAATATTGTTTCACTTTATGGTATCACTTATCTCTCGAATTCTCCCCTCATTATCCAGTAGTTGTTTATCTCTCTTTTTCTCAGCTTCTTTATTCTCCATCATTTAGTCTTGTGTATCACTAATTCTCTCCTCTGCCTCATTTATCCTAGCAGTTAAAGCCTCCAATTTTTGTATTGCATCTCATTAATAACCTTTTTGATTTTGATTTGGTTAGATTTTAGTTCTTTAATTTCTCAGAAAGGAATTCTCTGGTGTCATCTATGCTTTTTTCAAGCCCAGCTAGTATCTTTATAATCATTATTCTGAATTCTAGTTCTGACATCTTACTTACGTCCATACTGATTAGGCCCCTGGCAGTCAGTACTGCCTCTTGTTCTCTTTTTTGAGGTGAGTTTTTCCAACTTGTCATTCTGTCCAGAGAAGAATAGATGAACGAGAGAACAAAATACTAAAATAGCAACAACAACCCCAGATAAATATACACTAAACAAATCAGACAAGATCTGAAACTGGGGAAAAGAAAAAAAAAAAGAGAGAGAGAGAGAGAGAGAATATAATCAGACAGGTAAACAGCCTAGAGCAATACACTATCTCCTGACTGTATTTTGGTCAGTATGTTAGAAGAAACTACATCTCAAAATTGTAGAGAAAGAAAACTTTTATACAAAAATAAAATTAAATACATTGAATGGTTAGAATGTAACTGTAAAAATGAAAATTAAAAGACATTAACAAAATTTAAAAAAATCCAAAAAAAGGAAAAAACAACAAAAAAAGGAAGAAGATAAAGAAAAAAAAAAGAAAAACAACAACAACAAAAAAGAGAATATGATCAGACAGGTGAGTAGAACAGAGCCATATACTAGATTTTGGGTGTATTCTGGTTTATTAGAAGAAACTTCATCCCAAAATTGTAAAGAAAGAAAAACTTGTATATATGCAAAAAGAAGATTAAATGCAATGAAGGGATAGAGTGTAACTGTAAAATGAAAATTAAAAAAAGATTTAGAAAAAGTTAATAAAATAAATTAATTGAAAAAGGAAAGAAAAAAAATTAAAAAATTAAAGTTGAAAGATTAAAGAATCATGGGAAAAAACCATGAATTCCATGTGCTGTATTCTCCTAGCGCTGGAGTTTTGCAGTTCTCATTGATTGGTAAACTTGGTCTTGGCTGGATGTTCTTGCTTCTGCGGGAGGGTCCTGTTGCATTGATTCTCAAGTGATCTCAATGATCTCAAATATCAAATGATTTTCATTTACCCCAGGCAGAATTGTACCACTCTTGCCAGTGGCCAGGCTAAATAATCTGCTCCAGTTTGCTCTCTGTGGCTTTTGTTCCCTGAAGGCTTTCCGAACAGCTTTAGAGGACAAGAATGAAAATGGTGGCCTCCCAACCTCCAGCCTGGAGCCAAAAGCTTGGGGCCCCACTCCTCAGTGCACCCTCAGAGAAATGCAATCAATCCCTCCTGTCTCACCAGGCCTGTGACCAAGTGTTTCTATCTCAGGCACACTGCCCAGTTTTGAGTCTCCAAACCCTGCAGACTCCTGCAGTACACTCCCAGGCCACTCCTCCCGGGGAGGAAAGAGGGTCTCACTGGTTCTGCCACTTGTTAGCCCCTTGCTCAGAGAGCGGTGGCCCAGCTGTCCTATGGTTCATAGTTTATGGCCACTTCGAGGTAAGAGTCCACTCCTGGGCTCACTCTTTGCAGCTGGCTTCCCCACTCTGATGCCTGGGAACTCTGCTGCACTCAGGCACCCCCTGTCTTCCTGTGACCCTGAAGATCCTGAGGTTACACTGTCCCAGCTAGGGTTCTGCTCCTGCTTAGCAGCCTGAGTGATATCCCTTATGAGAGTAGACTTCTTTTTTTTTTTTTTTTTTTTTTTTTTTTTTTAGAGAGTAGACTTCTAAATGTTCTGATTTTGTGCTCTGCTGCTATATCACTTGCTGGGAGCTGGCTGACAGAGGCTCCCTCCCCCTGCTGTCTGTCTTCCCAAGTATTGCTTCGGATTCACTTCTCTGCATCTCCCACCTTGCAGAAAGTGGTCACTTTTCTATTCGTAGGGTTGCGGTTATTCTTAGATCTTGGTTGAGTTCACAGGTGTTCAGAATGATTTGATAGCTATCTAGCTGAATTCCTGGGACCAGGTGAAATTAAGGTCTCCTACTTCTCTGCCATTTTGGACTCTCTCCTCCTACTTTTATTATTTTATTGTAGTCTTCATTTTGTTACTCTTTCACTAATTTGATATTTGAAACATTTTATTTACTTATTTTATATAGCATTACTTTGAGAAGTAATTCATCAAAGCATGGCTTTATTTTATATTGTGACCCATGAGTTTTTTCATTGTATTTGTTTTAATAACATTTTGCAATTTTGTAATTTTGGTTTTTATTTTTTCTGACGTAATATTTATCTTTAACTTTAAAATTTATTTTTTATTAATGTTTCCAGAATTAGTTTTTCCCCCTATTTTATGATTCAGATTCTTTTTACTACATTGAGATTAGGGACTGCTCTTTACTCTCTCTATTTTCTGTGGAAATTAACTGAGTTTTTACTTCATGGTCTAGTTCATGACCCAATAGTTAATACTTTTTTCAATTAAGTTAATGCATTTTAAAATTGTTTCATATTTTGTTTCCAGAAAATAAAATTATTTTTCTATTTACCTATCTTTCATCTGCATCTCTATCTCTAGAACTATCTATATATAGCTAGTTTTTGAAAGACTGCAGCTCTATGGGATACAAATAGAAAACATTACTATTTTTCCCCTGATATCCTTTCAAAACCATTTTATGAGTCTGGTTTTTCATAATTCCTTAAACGAAAGTTCAGATAGTTCCCATAACTTTTTAGTCACCCTCAGATAACATAATAGTCCCTACAGTTTGGATAAAATTTTTACTTCATTCTAATGATAAAGATCTCAAACTTCATGTAAAAAACAATTTACTCTCTCCTAGCTTGGCAATGCTTCAAGCTACAAAACTTTCAGTGAAGGAATAGGGCATACTTGATTTGTTTTATTTCCCTCTTCATGTTTTTCCCCCACACATCCCCAGTTGGACTACCTCTAGTTCCTGTAGGGATCCAGCTATAAGAGAGAAGTGATACTGGTCAGGAAATACCTGCTTGACTAATATTGTCTTTATCTGTCCTTGGTAGTTAAGGGTTTAAGAGATGCTCTAATTGATTTTCCCAGGATGCTCCTCCATAATTTCCTCAGAGATTTCTTCCTGCAGATGTCTAATTGAAATAGCTTCTTCAATAAAGCCAAAGTTGTCCTTTTTCTAATCATATAGCTGTTATCTCTGCTATAGTACCTACCAACATGTCTATAGTCTTTACAGACTGGTATCACTTCTGGCAAGAAACACTTCAGTTCATGGTGCTTTAAGATAATTCTCAAGCCAGAGGCATCCTGAGTAGCCCAAATCTGATTTGAAGGAAATATTTAACTATTACATTGAATGTACAGAAACTAAATACAGTGTTATCATAAAGCAAATATCCTCCACTCCTTTTTTAATACCTATAAATCTTCACACTCATTCTTCTTTTGTCCCTAAATGAAACCTGAACTATTTTTAAAGCTCTTAGAAAATATTACGTTATCTGGTCATACCCAGATACAAAAACAGTTTCACTTTGGTAATTAATAAGTCTTTAATCCTAGAAAATATCAACACACAGTGATTTTAGACCGTGGGTTCTCCAGACAGTTTGCATGTGCTCAAGTCCCAGTGTGAATGCTTAATAAACTCTGTGACTTTGAAAATATCTGTAACATAAAAAACATGCTTTTTTTTCTCATCATAAAATAAGACGAATAATAGCAACCACATCATAAGGTTTTGTGCATGCACTGTCATATAAATGACCGTTCATAAAACTTGGAATATCTAAAACATCTCTTTCGTTTTGAGCTAATCCAAGTCTAAAGACTTAATTGGGAAGGTGTGGGGTAACTCAGGAACTTTTTTTCCATTTCCACAAATTCCATTTCGCCCTCCACTTCCAGTAGATAGCTGCTATTTTTTTGCCAAGTTCTTGGATCATGGTAAAAGAAAAATAAGAGAGTAGAAATATATAACGGCCTTGATTTTGCATTAGCAGTTTCTGGGATTGACATGTGTTTATTTGCCCTCATTGTGACTACATAACTGTAACTCTTTTGATATTTCTTCACTGACTGATAAAGACAATGTTCTTAAAGTGATGAAAATGAGATCTCATTTATTATGGGAGTGTATATTGGTTAAATTATTTTGGATAGAATTTAATTATACCAGAAAGTCAAAATGCATGTACTCTATGACCTTTAAATTTCATTTCTAAGTGTCTACTCTCGAGAAACTCTCACACGTGTACAAGGAGAGTGATATGGGAATGTTTAATGTTGATTGAAGCACTCCCTGTAATAATAAAAAAGAAGGAACATCCTAACTTGCTCTCAATTGATATTTAAACTAGTTTAGTCTCACATGTTACCTGAGAGAGTCAAAATTTCTCCATTAATTTCCATACCTTTTCTTTCTATACCATTTCATTTGAAAGCATTAGTGTATTTAAGTTGTAATGTCTTTCTCACATTTGCCTTACTTACCCAGTATATGGCTATAATTCTTAAGAATGATTGGAATTCCAACTCCCCAGTCTTGAAGGCCATAATACTTAATAACGCTTATCTCAAGTGACTATTAAAATAGAAAATTTTGGATTAGTGTGGACAATAAAAAATTAAAGCATATCATCCTTCTCCATATGTTCAATACAGTAAAAACATTCAATATCTTTTTTTTTTAATATTTGTTTATTTATTTGAGAGACAGCGAGAGAGATCACAGGTGGGAGGGGCAGAGGGAGAAGGAGAGAATATCAAGCAGACTCCACACTGAGCATGGAGCCTGATTCGGGGCTTGATCCCGTGACCATGAGATCATGACCTCAGCCAAAACCAAGAGTCAGACGCTTAACTGACTGCACCACCAAGACGTGCCCAATGCATTCAATATCTCTTTAATGCTTTTAACATAACCTATGAGGTCCAACATGCTTTGGCTCCAGCCTGGATTCTTCATTTTTATATAATATACTCCTCATATAATCCTTCTATGGCTTTCTGAGTGGACTTTCTGAGCTTTTCATGTCATAGTCTAAAAATGCCTTTACATGCCAAAGTCAGCACCCTCATATTTTTCCTCATTCATCTCTCTTTTTCTTTCTCATTCCCCCATACATCCTCTCTCAGAACACACACAGACACACACACATATGCTCATACACAATGTACATACATACAACCTTAATATAGTCTGTACTGATACAAATTTTATGTCAGTGTTTAACATTACTTCCTTGGGGAAGTCTCCCTTGATGACATATGTGGCCATAAGTTCTCATTGCAAACTACAATCTGTTTTCATAGTTATCATTACAACTACAATTAGATAATTATGTTTCAATTACTTTTGTTTTATATCCATCTCTCCCACTAGACTGTGCACGTATTGTTAAATAAATGGTTGAATGCATGCATGAATGATTGAATGGATGGAATCAGGCCAACCTAAATTAGAATTTCCTATTAATGTCAATAAGCCACAGGTTTCTTATCTGATGAAACTGGAGTAATAATACATATTTTACAGAAGGTGAGGATTAAAGTAAAGTATGTAAAGTGCAGTAAAGTATGTAAGGTATACATAGTAAACTGATAAATCACTGTCTCACTGTCAACTATTAGTTATAATGCTCTTTTCTCTATTTAGAAATCTCTTTAAATACAAAAAAAATCATAAATTTATAAGAAAAGGCTATATGGGAGATTAGATAATCTAAAAACTCTCTTACTACAAACATTTAGAAATACTTCAGGAAATCCTATTAAATGACTAGATAATTTTCAAAGAAACTAAGGGAAATTTCCATCGGTTAAAATCAAGTGAAAAAAAAAATAGAACACTACTGAGAGTATAAATACTCTCATAATGCTGGTTGATAATTTTAGGAATTAAGAAGCTTAAGTTTTGATGCTTCACTGGGGACAGGAATTGAGACTTTGAACATGAGAAGTAAGAGGTTGAGATGTATATATATATATTTAGCATCCATGATAGGCTTCATGCTCAGCAAGAAGCTGATTAGAACGATAAAATAACATAAAGAGGCAATAAGGAAAATGGAAAGAATTTGCTAGCAAGGGGTAGATTGGGGGGAAAGAACTATCATCTCAGAGGGATGAGAAGAAGCATTTTTTTTTCCTCAGAGTGTGATCCAAAATCATGAGCTCCCTATCCAAAATCATAAAACACAAGAGGAAAAAAAAAAAAAACAAACGACAAGATACTCTGAGTTAGAGTTAGCACACATATCAAATAAATCAATGTATAGTATACAAAAACAATTTCTTTAATAACACTAACAAAATAGACCAACTTAGACAAGTTTATAAATGAAATAGAAGCAAGATGCTCATAAACAAATGGAAGAAGTAAAGTGCATGTTTGTAATTTTTGGAATATAGGATTATTAAATACTGGAGAATACATACACTAAACCTCAGAACTGTCAATATGTTGTTATATAGCATGGCTAGGGTAAATTAAAGTTACAGATGGAGTTAATTAATTTGTTACAGCATCAGAAATAAGTAACTAACATAATTGCAATTTGCCTTTACCCTAAAGTAATCTTTGCCCAGTTAGTTATGGGGTACCTCAGTAGCCTTACACAAAACATTTACAAGCAAGATCTCAATCCCACCCTATTTCCTCTAGGGACACAGATATGATATTAACCCTGATGATCTCTTCCTCTGGAGAGAATCATTTGAACACTATTTGAGAACATACAAATACAAAGGAGCTTACTAGATGGGGGTAGACCATTACCCCACACATAGTACAAGGCTCCCCATCTCAGTTAAATTCCTAAACATTATTTGGTAAAACCAGCACCACTCCATCCCTGACATTATCAAGTAATGCTCACTGATCCTTTCACCTCCCACAATGTTAATACTAGCTCAGCATCTTTTAGTCTTCCTTGAGTTCTAGAGGCAACATACTCCTTAACAAATTTTACTGAAGTCCATTTGTTGTTACTTGCAAATCAGCACAGCTTGCATCAGGCTCCCTCCTGCAAAACGTCCTAAAATCTGTCTAAATTGCAATACAACAGGCACTTCTATTAATGCCGAAGAAGAGAATTCTTCTCTTTAGAGGCTTTAGCCTATTGGAATCTCAGGACGACCTCCTCAGGCCAGCTTATGTTAATAAAAACAGAAATGTATTAGTATGATCATTCTGGCACCCTGATCTTGGACCTCTAGCCTTCAGAACTGTGGGAAATAAATTTCTGTTTATAAGCCACCTAGTCTGTGATATTTTGTTATAGCAACCTTAATGGACTAAGACACTTGGTTGCCTGGGTAGCCATTTAGGATCAACTAAACAAATATCAAAGGAGTTCACAAACTTTGTAGATGGTATCACTATTATTAAATATCAAAAAGCTCAGTGGGGAGTTTTGCTGCCTTTTTATCCCTTAAGCAGAACATCCCTAATAAAGAATGGGATGCAAGGATTAGCATAATTGACCAAACATCATGTAGGCATCTTGGCAAAGGATGCCCTGGCCAGAAATAAGCAAAAAATGCACATTTACACAGATTGTTTTGAGGGGTAATCTGCAGGCCAATGGCAGCAACAATGATTCCTTATTTAAGGGAGAGTCCTTGTCTTGCTTCATAATTACCCAAAATATAAATCAAGGTCGTGCATGTCCCTACATCTACTAAAACAATTACAAGAGGCCTCACCAAAACACTATTTATTCCCTTCATACCAGTCTAGATGTCATTGGTAATGACCAAGGCTCTGGTTTTACTTTGCAGAATGCACAATGCTGAACTGTTATATAAGCTTTCACTGTAATTTTCACTTTCCTTACTGGTCTCAATCTGCAGACATTATAGTGCAATAATGGCTTGCTTAAATAAGTTAAAATTCAGTGAAATGAAACATGACCCATTTCATTTATCAATCAACCATTAGAGGTTAATTGTAATAAAGAGCTTGGCCATTTTTTGACCTTTGGCTGCTGGTAGCTTTTAATCCTCACCTCACTCCTCCTCATTGTCATTCTATCTCACATCTGGGGAAACTGGTAAGAAAGTTTGGGTACTCCCTTCTCTTGTGCTGGCAAGAATTTAAAATTTAAGCCGTGTGTGGGAATGTTCAGCAATGCTTCACCCCCTACCACTGTAAAAAAAAAAAACACAAGTCAGTCTTCTTTGCCTACTCTCAAACCAATTTTGGACCAGTTCTAGAAGAGAGCCCTGCTCTCTGCATTAAATTTATTATATAACAAACTTTCACACCCTCTTGGTGTGTGTGCGCATCATTACTTCACACTGAAAACTAACACCATTGTGAGGAGGTCATAAAACGTAGGGTATATAAATATTTATTAAAAATCAGTTTTCCAAAGAAAAAAACTTAAAAAGATAATTGGGTAATAGATCTGTTCAGAAATTTTAGGAGAAAAAGCTTGAAGAGCTAATAAAAATAAACTTCCCAGGTAACCATGGATATGTTAATGAATATTATGAGGGTATAATTTTCCTACATCATATTAGAAAATATGAACACTAAATGTAATACTAAGTTTTGGCTAGAAAGGAGATCAAGGGAGAATCTCAAATACTGTTCGTTTTATCATAGCTCGGTACTAATTTGCAATTTAGCAATATCTGGTTAGTTTTAAGGTGCATATGTTATATGACCAAGATGATTCTAAACACCAGTTTTGCATGGAATAGTCCAAGCATTCACCTGTTTTCCTGGCATAAGAATGAATAACTCCCCTCTTTGTTCTAAAAACAATCCCGGTTTGGGCAATTAATTATTTAGTAATCCTATTTATGATCCTATATTTACACTACTATGTATATCCTAGAGAAATACATATACATGTGTGCAAACATAAATTTACAAGAGCGCTATTATGGTATTATTTATTACAGAAAAAATATAAATATCATTTATTCTCTTTTTCTTAAAAATATAAATTTGATTTTGTTTGGGAGTTACTGTGCTCCGCCAAAAAAGAAAATAAATTACCAAACCTTGATTACTTTTAGGAGCATCCATATGACATGGTACTGGTTAATAATATGCATGTGGAAATCTCTAAGTGGAATTTTCAGGAAAACTCTTTTGAGAGATTTCACACACACTTTATGCACTTTTCTTCTTTTATCTTCCTCATTTCAAAATGATCATAATGTCTGTAGTTGCAGTCTTCTTCATAATTCAATTAAGAGGGGAAACCCAAGAGAATCACATAGCCTTCAGTATTGATATCCATGAACTATGGATTCAGTGATAGGAACAAGCTAACTCCCTGTGGATAAACATTACTTGTAAAAAGTAAACTCCTTTTTGTTAGGTTAATGTTACTCCCCCCCTCCCCATTAAATGCAATTTAAATATCCAAATATTGAGTAGAACAAAAAGTCTGGTATAGTCATAGAATGAATCATTATACAATGGTTAAAATGATTAAACTAGAGTTGCATATAACAACATGCAGTTGTTTTAAAGTTGTGGAATGAGAGTTAAGGAGGAGTTAAGATGGAAGAGTAGTAGGGGGACTCTGAACTTGGCTCATCCCTCAAACACAGCTAGATCAACATCCAACTATTTTGAACAACTAGGAATATGATCTGAGGATTAAGAAAACAATCTGCACATTTGGAGGGAGAGAACATGGCAGATACGAGGTTCAGAGCTGTGAATTGGGGGAGAGGAAAGCCATGGGGCCTCAAAGGGGAGGAAACCCTTTTTGTGGAACAAAGGGAGAGGAAGAGAGTGGAAAAGAGCACAGTGGGTCGGGATCACACAATAAACCCCAGTGAGGAGATTTCCTGGGTCGCACTGGGAGAGATCAATCCCCTTCCCGGAGTACATTTGGAAGAGCATATTTTGCCTCTCCAAGGACAAAAGGCCAGCTGGGAGCCACTGAGCAGTGTTCAACAGCAGGAACAGAGGTGCACCCATAGGGCAGATAACCTTGTAGCAGCTTTTTGCTGTGAGGCACAATAGACTTAAACCACCATGTGCACACTGAGTGGCTGCTTTTCTGGGAAAGAACCGAGCAGAGATCAGAGACACAGGCAGACTGCAAATGAACTGGTTGCTGCTTTTTGCTGTGTGTCACAATAAACTCTAGCCTCCATGCATGCACTGTGTGACTGCTTTTCTGGGGCAGGAGGGGAGTGGGTCTGCACCTTGCCAGGCCCTTTAAAACTTGGAGTTTTGAATCCCAGCCACCTGCTAGAGATAAAATACACAAGATCTGTGGTGCCAGGTGCAGCAGCCTCTGGGGAACAGACAGGTTCAGGGCAGGAATCTGAGGAAGGCTCAGGACACAGGAGATTGTTTGCTTTTTTGTTGGGGCATCCTGAACAGTGGTGTCCAGGAGTTCCCTTCCCTGGGGATGAGAGGGCAGGGTGACATCATCTTCCTCCTCCACTCCCCTCCCCCACCTCTCCCCCTGGCCCCTCCTCCCTGCCGCTCACCCTCCCCCTCCTCCCCCCAGCACAGTCAAACTTCAGAGAGAAACACAGCACCTCCAGCGGAGGCTGGAGTCCCTTACAGTAAACCCTGCCCTTCCTGTGCCTGGCAGGGGCAACTTTATAAGGACAAGCCCATTTATGAGCCAGCCCAACAGGCCTCTCTCTCAGAAGACCAACACAGGCCCCCCACATGTACCAAATCTACTGATTAAAATGTGCTCTAAAGCATCAGCTTCTGGTGGAAATAGGACCAGACTTGCTTTTTAAAAAAATTTAAAACATTTTAAATTTTTTTAAAAGATTTTTTATTTATTCATTTGAGAGAGAGAGCAAGCAAGAGCATGAGCAGAGGGGAGCGGCAGAGGGAGAGGGAGAAGCAGACTCCCCGCTGAGCAGGGAGCCCAATTAGGGACTGGATCCCAGGACCCTGGGATCATGACCCGACCTGAAGGCAGACGCTTAACGAACTGAGCCATCCAGGAGCCCCAAATTTTTAAATTTTTATATCTTATTTTTAAATTTTTTAATCTTTTATTTTATATATATATTTTTTTCCTTTTTTTCTCCCTCTTTTTTTGGTATCAGGCTTATAATTTTTTGTTCATTTGTTGGTTTGTTTCCTTCTCTTATTTTTTGGACCACACTCTTTTTTTTTTTTTTTCTTCTTTCCTTACTCTTTTTTCTTCTTCTTTTTCTCCTGTTCTTTGGAATCAGGCTTATAGTTTTTTGTTTGCTTGTTTGCATTTTTGTTCCTTTTCCTTTTGTCTTGGATCAGGCTTTTTATTTTTTTTCTTTTCCAGGCTTATCTTAACAAACAGATCAAAACACACCTAGGTAAAGGTCCAAACACTTCCCACTACACACAAGGAAGAACTCTGTAGAGGACGGACCAGTGGGAAAGAGCAACCAAAATACAACAGCATACATCAGAAACACTTCCTGAAGTTTTCGTTGTTGTTGTTATTGTTGTTTTTGTTTTTTTTTTTTTTTCTTTCTTCTTTTCTTTTCTGGACAAAATGACAAGATGGAAAAATTCACCCCAAAAGAAAGAACAGGAGATAATACAGCCAGGGGTTTAATCAATACAGATGTAAGTAAGATGCCTGAACTAGAATTTAAAACAGTGATTATAAGGATACTAACTGGGCTTGAAGAAAGCATAGAAGATGCTAGAGAATCCCTTTCTGTAGAGATAAAAGAACTAAAATCTAGTCAGGCAGAAATTAAAATTGCTATAACTGTGATGCAGTCCCAAATGGAGACCATCAAAATGAAGATGAACAATGTAGAAGAGCGAATCAATGATATAGAACATAAAATTATGGGAAATAATGAAGCTGAAAAGAAGAGGGAAAGAAAACTATTAGATCATGGAGGTAGACTTAGGGAACTCAGCAAATCCATAAAGCAAAATAATATCCTTATTATAGGAGTCCCAGAAGAAGAGTGGGAAAAACAGGCAGAAGATTTATTTGAACAAATTATAGTTGAAAACTTCCCCAATCTGGGGAAGGAAACAGGCATTTAAATCCAAGAAGCTCAGAGAACTCCCCTCATAATCAACAAAAATAGGTCAACACCAAAACATATTATATTGAAACTTGCAAATTACAAAGATAAAGAGAAAATCCTGAAAGTAGTTCAGGACAAGAGGTCCCTAATCTACAAAAGTAGACACATAAAGCTGGCAGCAGACCTGTCCACAGAGACCTGGCCAGCCAGAAAGGACTGGCATGATATATTCAATGTGTTAAATGGGAAAAATATGCAGCCAAGAATACTTTATCCAGCAAGGCTGTCATTCAGAGTAGAAGGGATAAAGAGTTTCCAGGACAAACAAAAACTAAAAGAATTTGTGACCACTAAACCAGCCCTGCAAGAAACATTAAAGGGGATCCTTATGTTTCTTTATGTAAAGAGAGACCAAAAGTAACAAAGACCAGAAAGGAACAGAGACAATCTAAAGAACATTGACTTTGGAAATAATATAATGACACTAAATTCATATCTTTCAATAATCACTCTGAATATAAGTGGACTCAATGCTCCAATGAAAAGACATCGGGTATCAGGATGGATTAAAAACAAAAAAAAAAAGATAAGATCCATCAATATGCTGCTTACAAGAGAGTCATTTTAGACACAAAGACACCTCCAGATTGAAAGTGAGGGGGTAGAGAGTCATTTATCATGGACATCAAAAGAAAGCTGGGATAGCAATCCTTATATGAGACAAATAGATTTTAAACCAAAGGCTGTAATAAGAGATGAAGACGGACACTGTATCATAATAAGGGGTCTACCCAACAAGAAGATCTAACAATTGTAAATATTTGTGCCCCTAACCTGGGAGCAGCCAAATAAATCAATTAATACCAAACAAACTCATTGATAATAATACAATAATAGTAGGGGACGTTAACACCCTACTCACAGCAATGAACAGATCATCTAAGCAGAAGATCAGGGCTTTGAATGACACATTGGAACGGATGGGCATTATTTTGGACAGATCTACTTTGATGGTAATGAAGCTCAAGCCTCAGGGCTTCTTACTTGTAAGGATCCCTTTAATATTTATACTATATAATTTATATACTCACATGATATATATACACACATACACTAACATGTTCTATATTTATATAAATATATATATTTTATAAATTTTTATGTATTTTATATAAATATATAAATTTAGAGCATGTGAATATATATATATAGCATATATACAAGTATATATATGGGTATGTAGCATGTGAGTATGTAAGTTATATAGTATATATGATATAATATACAAGTGAATGTGATGTCTAATTATTTAGATTTATACACTATCATGTCAAATTTTAAAGGAATTTGAATTATTCTTTCATATGTCTTATTACCTTATTAAATTTACTTATTCTGCAGAGATAATGACCCTATATAATTAAAACATAATTGAAGAAACTGTTCTAGTTGAGACTCAAAGCATACACTGAAAGAAAGAAGATTTCACAAACGTTGATATGTCAAACCTTTCACATATGTAATAGAAACTAACAACTTTTATGGTCAATTTATAAAGACATGGAATGGAATCATGATAGCCACTAGACTAGAGATAATGCAAATCACAACAAAAGGTAAAGAACATGAGAACCAGAACATCTCCAAACTAGAAATGAAAAAGCAAAAGGAATATGCAAGTAATAGTAAAGTAATGCACGGTTTATAGGATCTGAACAGCACATATGAGAATACAAATAATAGCTTCATTTTGAGGAATTATTTAACTTTGGTAGATGAAGTGAACTTCCATAATTTTTATTTAAGTACAGTTTATGTTGTCATAATGTAAAATTCATAATCCAATTTGAAACAGATACTGACAGCAAAATAGTGAGTGTCAGGAATTAAAAATTATTTCAGAGTTGTCACTACACAAGGATAGTTAGAATGCCTTGAAATCTTACAGCTCATATAATAAAAACACTTGAAGAAGCTTCCCTATGTTTGACAAATCTGAAAATGTACACCACATTACCACTAAAATGTTGAGATAAATTTCTTCAAGCCATCAATACTAATAAGCAATATTAGTCAACTATGCTAAAGAAAAAGTTGAATTTTATTTCTGTTCTCTCTTTAGAATATTATTTTAAAAATGTATTATCATCTGAAGGCAAAATTAAAAAAATAGATAACCAAAATATACATAAATACAGTTATTTTAGAAAACTAATTAGTATCCTTTGTTTTCTTCTAGATTACATGTTTGTGGTATACATAATACTTCCATAATTTATAGTTTGTGGTAATTTATTTTATCATTTTAAATATTCACTTTAATAAGTAATGTTCATAATTTTGTAAACTATTATATATAATTTTTTAGTCCCACAAAATTGGGAAATGGCCCAGTGTGGTGATAAATATTTAATAGATTATCACCTTTCATTCATTCATATAACATGTGTCAAAACATGTGACATAAACATATAATATGTATCAAAATGTGGACAGAAACATGTAACCTGTATTTATAAAGTAATGATAGTGCACTTTCCCTGCATCTGTAAGCAGTAAGATATTATAGAGCCCACAGATGACTTCAAAGTGACTCAGTTCTCAAAAGCCCACATCAAAGAGATTCATACCTGACTCTTGTTATAAAATTCCCATCAGTCTGCACCTGCTAGATTAAAAAACAAAGAGAAAAAAACAAAAACAAAATATCAAAATCCCACCGAAAAAACCAAAACCCTAGATAATGTTCAGCACATTTATGAGATCTTGAAACCTGAGGTTTAGGGATTTGAAACTGCTGATGGAGGCACAAAGGCCACATGATTGCTTCTCAAGGTAGAGTTGGGTTGGTTTTGACAAATATGACTGACCAGAAGAAAACACCACTGATGACAAGATTGCCAGATTAGCAAAGGATACTAATACCACTCTAATCAAGGGGACATGGGGGCTCTCCTTTCCTCACTGAAGGCACCTGACTCTGTCTTTAACAGCATCACCAAACCTCATTGTCAGATCAGATATAGCTGCCCTCTCTGCTTGCCAGGGGTATTGCATCTTCATCATGGGAGTCAAGTTGGAGGCAAGAGGAAGGTTTAAGAGAAAAAAGGGCATGGGGAGTGATGAAGAGCATGTCTCTCTTGAATTCCAAATCACTGAAGACTTAACTCCATCTTGTGTTGGATGAAGAGGTGAACTTAAAATCAAATATGAAATCTAATCTTTAGAATACAAAACACATCATTTTATGTTATTTATTTTTTAAACATATCATTTTAAAAACAGAAAATATATAGAATTACCCTGAGTTATCATTTTTAATCCCATTATGCTGTGGAAGCCAGTAGATGATTTCTCCATAGATTGTAGTGTGTATTATCTACTGAAGAAAAAAAAAATCTGTGTTTAATTCAATAAATTAACAGCAACAATAAATACCTAATACAAATGTGAAAATATTTTAGGAATCATATACTTGGTTGTAGATTCAGATTTCTAGTCTTGGGATACTTAACTTATAAAAACAGTAAACATGCTTCAAAATGTTATTTTAGTAAATTATTATGTATTCAATATTCTGGTAGAAACACTGAGAAATTATTATGCCATCTTAGGGGAGGGAGATACTTCTTTAAGTTATGGTTAGTAGAAGAATGTCTGTGATATCAGTCTTGAAAGACTAGTAGATTTTGAATTTCTAGACAGATGTAAAGGAATGTAATCTTTAACACAGAAATTTTAAATGACAGATATAGTTGGTGTGGGAGATTAATGTCATGAAATATGCCTAAATTTATTCAACACAAATTCATGATAGTATTTATTTCTTTGTAGTGTAAATGATAGAATTAAAAATCTGTATGCTTATCTCACATAATTAATGCATTTTACATGCTTATGGTTCTTTATTGCACCATAGAAAGAGAATAAAGGTAAAGTTTTATATATTTTATTTTTGTGTCCTTTTTGTTGCTATCTAATTCATAAAGCAGCAATATATTTTTCTAGAAACATCTTTTTTTTTTTTTAAGTAAATTACTATAGACCACATAGCTTTGCTATTAAACTTTAAAAGAGGGCATGGAATTAAATGACAACTACACGGAGATGATCCAAAGATGAAAATGATATCAACAAGGTCATATCTGCCAGAAGAATTTAAATCATTCAATTGGTTAAAATGTTGCCTTCATTTCTCCCTGTTATATAGAAACCAATCTGACCCCTAGGCAACACAAAAGATTAATTGTACCTTTTCTACTTATTTGCTTTATGGGCTATTAGAAGTTTACTTAAAAAAATCCCTGGGAACAAACAGCAAGACTTCTCAATTATTTTCTAAACATATGCATAAGAAACTTCTCTAGGGTAGAAATAAACTGAACAAAACTCATCCTCCCTGAAAACCATCCTTAGCTGGAAAACAGGGAAATTTCCTATGACAAAAACACTTTGTAACAAACACACACAAAAAAGAAAGACAGGATCTTAACATAGTCGCTTGTGTTGATTTAAAAGTGTTTGGTAGGCATCTTGTACATATTAGAATTTGGTTCAGATATAAAATTATTTCAAAGTGAAAAATAAATTTTGTCTCTTCACCCTTGAGATTTTAAAGAAACCTTATGAAAAGATAGAACAGTATCAAAATACATTTTATTCTGTCCTTGAGCCAACTGAAAGCTTTGTATTTTCAAAGGTTGCTTTGATACTTCAGAATATATGTTTGAAAAACGTTAAAGATCTTGTTTCTCTAATTTGGTTTTATTAATACATAGTAAAGAAGGAGAAATTTAGGTTAAAATGCTAAAATGGTTTATATGACACCAATGCATTTGTGTAGAAAATAGAATAAAATTACCAGACTAATGTTTATGCTACAGGATAGATATATATCAGTGGATATCTTCTGTTTTGTGGAGTTAGGTTAATATACATATATTTCATAAAAGTGTGTCATAGTTTTATTTTAAGGATATAATTTGTTGTGTAAAAACCGTGTATTTTATGCATATAGTTAATGTAATTTCCCTGACAGAACTTTGAGTTGACAGATTTTGAATACAACATAGGGTGGATGGGATTACATTTGCAATTAAGAGATAACAGGTAATAAGTTTACATCAACTTTGACCAAAGATTATAAATTGCTGAAGTGTACAAGAATTTCATGCTTAACAGAAATCAGAGTATATTTCAAAGTAAAACTTTTTCAAAAGCAACAATGTATGGAAAGGTACACAATAATGTGATAACTATGGAAGATTTTATATACATATTTTATAAATACGTGTTTGCTTTGCAATTGTTGCTGAATGTTTTAGTGTTGTTTAAATTGCATATTTTTTTAAGTTTTCCGTGAAGAAATTCTAGAACTTGAAAAGGTATTCAACACAAAACTGTTGAGAAGACTAACCTATGTGTTTGAAAATTATTTTAGGTAATCTTTTAACAAAAGTACATGATACTGTACTATAATATTACAGAAAAGTATATATATCATAAGTAGATTTTCCCAAAGTGAACATATCGTAACCAATGCTGAGTTCAAGAAATAGAACACTGCAGATACCACAGATATAGCCTTCCAGTCACTACCCCTGCTCCAAAGGTAAATAATATAGTGACTTTTATTTATTTATTTATTTATTTATTTATTTATTTATTTATTTATTTATTTTAGATGCTATTCTTTTTTTTTTTTTTTAGTGTTTTAAGTTTTTATTTAAATTCTAATTAGTTAACATAGAGTGTAATATTAGTTTCAGGGGTAGAATTTAGTGATTCATCACTTACATATAATACCCAGTATTCATCACAAGTGTCCTCCTCAATACCCATCACCCATTTAGCCCAACCCCATCCATACCTCTCCTTCAGCAACCCTCAGTTTGTTCTCTATAGTTAAGAGTCTAGTATGGTTTGCCTCCCTCTCTCTCTCTCTTTTTTTTTCTTTCTCCTATGTTCATCTGTTTTGCTTCTTTTTTTTTTTTTTGAAGATTTTATTTATTAGAGAGAGAGTAGTGTATTTTCATTTTTTTTTAAGATTTTATTTATTTATATGACAGAGAGAGACAGAGAGAGAGAGGGAACACAAGCAGGGGGAGTGGGAGAGGGAGAAGCAGGCTCCCCGTGGAGCAGGAAGCCCGATGCGGGGCTCGATCCCAGGACCCTGGGATCATGACCTGAGCCGAAGGCAGATGCTTAACGACTGAGCCACCCAGGCGCCCCAAGAGAGTAGTGTATTTTCAAATGAAGAGAGAGCAAGCATGAACTGGGGTAGGGCAGAGGGAGAGGGAGAGAATCTCAAGCAGACTCCATGCCAAGCACGGAGCCTGACTCGGGGCTCAATTCCACAACCCTGAGATCATGACCTGAGCAGAAATCAAGAGTCTGACACTTAACCAACTGAGCCACCCAGGAGCCCCTGTTTTGTTTCTTAAATGCCACATATGAGTGAAATCATATGGTATTTATCTTTCTCTGACTTATTTTTCTTAGCATAATACACTCTAGCTCCATCCACGTTGTTGCAAATGGCAAGATTTCATTATTATGGCTTAGTAATATTACATTGTATATATATATACCGCCTCTTCTTTAGCCATTCATCTGTTGATGGACATTTGGGCTCTTTTCATAATTCGCCTGTTGTCGATAATGCTGCTGTAAACATCGGGGTGCATGTGCCCATTCAAATCAGTATTTTTGTATCCTTTGGGTAAATATCTAGTAGTGCAATTGCTGAGTTGTAGGTAGTTCTATTTTTAACTTTTTGAGGAACCTCCATACTGTTTTCCAGGGTGGCTGCACCAGTTTACATTCCCACCAATAGTGTAAGAGAGTTCCCCTTTCTCAACATCCTCACCAACATCTGTTGTTTCCTATGTTGTTAATTTTAGCAATTCTGACAGGTGTGAGGTGTTATCTCATTGTAGTTTTGATTTGTATTTCCCTGATGATGAGTGATGGTGAACATCTTTTCATATGTCTATTAGCCATCCATATGTCTTCTTTGGAAAAATGTCTATTCATGTTTTCTGCCCATTTCTTCTTTTTTCTTTTTAAAAAATATTTTATTTATTTATTTGACAGAAAGAGAGATCACAAGTAGGCAGGCAGGCAGGCAGAGGGAGGGGGAGAAGCAGGCTCCCCGCTGAGCACGAAGCCCAATGGGGGGCCTGATCCCAGGATGCTGGGATCATGACCTGAGCCGAAAGCAGATGCCCAACCAACTGAGCCACTCAGGCACCCCTTTCTGCCCATTTCTTAACTGGATTATTTGTTTTTTTGTGTGTTGAGTTTGAATAATTCTTTATAGATTTTGGATACTAACCCTTTATTGAATATGTCATTTGCAAATATCTTCTCCTATTTAGTAGGTTGTTTGGTTTTGTTGATTGTTTCCTTTGCTGTGCAGAAGCTTTTTATCTTGATAAAGTCCCAATAATTCATTTTTGCTTTTGTTTCCCTTGCCTCCAGAGACAGGTCTGGTAAGAAGTTGCCATGATCGATGTCAAAAAGGTTGCTGCCTGTGTTGTCCTGTAGGATTTTGATGGTTTCCTCTCTCACATTTAGCTCTTTCATCCATTTTGAATTAATTTTTTGTGTATGGTGTAAGAAGTGCCCCAGTTTCATTCTTCTTCGAGTTACTGTCAAGTTTTCCCAACACCGTTTGTTGAAGAGACTTTTTTCCATTGGATATTCCTTCCTGCTATGTTGGAGATGAGTTGACCATGTAGTTGTGGGTCCATTTCTGGGTTTTCTGTTCTGTTCCATTGATCTATATATGTTTTTGTGCTATAGTGACTTTTACAATTGTACATTGTACAATGTACAAAACAATATAAATTGTTTTGGATTTCATCAAAATGAAATTATGCAGTTCTTATGTTCTCAGTATCTGTCTTCTTTAGCTCAGTTTTCTGTGGAGTCATCATATTATCATGTGTAGTAATTATTATTTCCATCACTTATATAACATTCTATAGAATGAATATATGACAACTTATTTCTCTACTCTACTGTGAACAGACATAGGTTATTTCTAGGATGAGGCTGATATAAATAGTGCTATAATAAACATTTTGGTGCATGTCTTTTGGTGAATACATATATGAATTTCTGCTGGACATGTTTGGAAGGATGAAAATTCTGGATCATAGAATATAAATATTTTGTGTCTTAGTAGGTATTGCCAAAAAGCTCTCCAAATTGGTTATACCAGGGGTGTCTGGCTGGCTCAGTCAATAAAGCACACAACTCTTGATCTCAGGGTTGTGACTTCAAGCCCTATGTTGTGCACAGAGATTACTAGAAAAAAAGAAATGAAAACATACCTCCACACAAATTGGTTAAACCCATTTACATTCCCATATGAATGAATTTGTTTGATGATTAGTGGTTGATGGACTAGAATCTTTTCATGTGTTTTTAAAACTATTTCAGTATATTTACCCTAAAGTGTTGACTCAAGTTTTGCCCAGGTTTATTGGAATCATCTATCCTTTGTCATTGATTTGTAAAGGCTTTTTTTTTTTTTTTAATTCAGAACACAAATCCTTCTTTATAAAAGAAACACATATCCAGTACCATCTCTGGCTCAGAGGCTTAACTTTTCATTCTCCATTGGTGTCTTTTAATGAGCAAACACTCTTCATTTTAATGTGACTCAAATTTTAAATCTGTTAATGTTTTTTTTTTGTATCCTATTTGCAATCATAAAATTATTTTGTTATGTTCTAGAAATTGAAATTTTTTTTCACATTAAATTTAAAATCCATCTGGAATTAATTTTTTCATGTGGTGTGAGGTAGATTTCAAGATTCACTTATTTTTCAAAAGGATATTCAATTGACCCAGAACCATTTACTTAAAAGATTATTCTTTTACCCACTGCATTATGAATGTTTGTTTATAAACTCTGTGTCCCATTGGTCAATGATTATTTGTGCCAACTTCATACAGCCTTGCTGAATATACAGTTCTTTATGCCTGTTATACATCCTCTGTTTTTTTTTTTTAATTTCTAAAGATTGCATTGGCTATACTTTTTCTATTTATCTGAATTGTCAGATTACACAAAAATCTGCCTTACTCACACATGGAAATTTACACATACACGCAGAGAGGATACATATCCCTCCATTTGTTTAGATCTTCTTTAATTTCCTTGTTAATGACTTATGGATTATTGTTTTATTCCCTGGTATGTGATGTTTTTAACAATATTACAACTGGTATCAGTTTACATTTGCTCGTTGCTGTTGTATATGAATGCATTTGATGTTTTTTCCACTTTTAGCATCTTATTGAAGTATAATTTACATACAATAAACTGCACATACTTAAGATGTAAAATCTGATGAGTTTTAAGCCCTTACAAATATCCATAAAAAATCACCAGAATCCCAGAATCAACATTTTTTATCACCCACATAACCTCCTTTGTATTCTTTTGTACATCATCTCTCCCATTCCTTCACCATGAACCCAAATACTGAAATGAATTCTGTCACTATAGATTAGTTTGCATGTTCTAGATCTTTATGTAAATGAAATCAAGTGCTTTTTATTGTCTGACTTCTTTTACTCACCTTATTTATTTGGGAACTCATCCATTTTTGTTACATGTATTTGTAAATCATTACTCTTAATCGCTGAATATCATTTATCAGTATGTCATTTAATTTATTATAAGTATATACCAGGAATTTTTCATCCATTCACCTGTTGATTGACATATGGGTCATGTGAGATTTGGCTAATACAAATAAAGCTGCTATAATCATTTGTGTTTAGGTCTTTGTGTAAACTTATGCTTTTTTTTCCTATGGGATAGGATCAATAAGATCAATAATGAGATCAATACGAATAAAGCAGTAGCTAGAGTATAAGTATTTCATTTTGTACTAAGCATATAATTTTTTTAAAGCCTACTGATGGTAAATTACAATGACTGATTATAGAATGTGACAGCAACTTTCACTCGTAGGGTAAACACAGCTTGGTCACAGTGATTTTTTTCTTTTAGAGTATTGTTGGGTTCTATATGGAAAAATATTTTTTTGCATGTTCATGATGCATATTGGTGTGTATTTTTTTTTCTTTTCCAATGTATTTTTCTGGTTTTGATATGAGTATGATGCTGGCTTAATAAAATGAGCTAGAAAGAGTTCCCTTCTCTTCAATTTTCTTGAAATAATTGTGGTAGTATTAGTATCAGTTCTCCCATAAATGTTGATAGAATTGACCAGTGAAGCCCCTTGAGCTTGCAGTTTAATATTGAGAAAGTTAACTACAAATTTGAATCTATAGGGATGCTATTTCTGAGGCTGGATATTGGTTGTTTCTTTTGTCTCTTTATTTTGATCAATCTGGGGCTAGATGTTTGTCAATTTTATTAATCTTCTCTAAGAACCAGTTTTTAGTTTCATAGATTCTCTTTCTTTTTTTCAGATTTCTATTTTTGTTCTACTTCTTGAATGGATTAATTTTGCATTTTCTTTGCAGTCTTAAGGTTGGCTGAGGTCACTGGTTTGGAACCTTTCTTCTATTCTAAAAAAAGTATTGCTATAAATTTCCTTCTAAATTCAACTTTTTGGTAGCTTACACATTTTGATATGTTGTATTTTATTTTCATCTAATTTCAAATGCTAATTTTCCTTTTGATTTATACCTTGTCACATAGATCATATAGGAGTGGGTTATAGTGGATTTTTAAATTTCTCCTTCCAAATCATTAGTTCTTGCTTCATGTGTTTCTGATTTTGTTATTATGTTCATATGCATTTAAGAATGTTACATCATGGGGCACCTGGGTGGCTCCGTCGGTTAAGTGGCTGCCTTTTACTCAGGTCATGGTCCCAGGGTCCTTGGATGGAGCCCCACATTGGGCTCCCTGCTCAGTGGAGTGCCTGCTTCTCCCTCTCCCTCTGCCTGCCACTTCCCCTGCTTATGCGTGTGCTCTCTCTCTCTCTGGCAAATACATAAATAAAATCTTTAAAAAAAATTAAAGAAAAAAAGAATGTTACATCATGGGACACCTGGGTTGCTCAGTCATTTACGCATCTGCCTTCAGATCAGGTCATGATCCCAGTGTCCTGGGATCGAGTCCCGCATCAGACTCCTTGCTCAGTGGGGAGCCTGCTTCTCCCTCTTCCTGCCACTTCCCCGGCTTGTGCTCGCCCTCAATCTCTCTCTCTCTCTGACATATAAATAAATAAAATCTTAAAAAAAAAAAAAAAAAGAATGTTACATGATCTTGATGAATTGATCTCTTATTCATTATGAATTGACTCTCTTTTCCCCATGTAATAGTTGTTGGTCTGAACTTTACCTTGTCTAATATTAAGATAGCCAATTTGGCTTTCTTTTGATTAGTGTTGGGATGATATATTCTTTTCCATCCTTTTCTTTTATCTCATTTGTGCTTAAATTTGTATCAGCAGAACATTTGAGTCTTCTTTTTCATCTAAGTTGACAATTTCTGCCTTACAATTGGGTGTTTAGACCATTTGCATCTAATATGATTATGATATCATTTAGGTTAAATCTACCATCTTTCTATTTTTTTTCTATGTGTTCTTCATTCCCTTTTCCTCATGTTTTTCTTTATTGGAGAACAATTGAGTATTTTTTATTATTCCCTTCTTTTTTGTTTTATGGCCAATTATATATAACTCGATGTGTGTGCATGTATGTGCATGTGTGGGTATGTATGTATGTCTGTATTTAGTGGTTTCTTTAACATTTAGAGTACATATCTTCAATTAATCAAAATCTGCCTTTGTTATTAAATGCCAGATATTGTGTATGTGTATCTTGTTATTAGTTTTTTAAATTATTAGTTTACCTCTCATTTATCCTGGCTTTCGCTATGAAGCCATGCAGTTGTTTCAAATGAGATGCTGATATATTTATTAAGACTCTCCTTAGAGGCTCTTAAACTCCAGTTTTTTTCCTTTTAACATAATAAGACTGAAAAACATATCCACACTAATCTTCAACATCTTTGTATCTTATTTTATTATTTATTGATTTATTGATTTGTGCAATTCACAGTTTACATTCTCAGGGAGAAAACCTGAAGCTTGTCAGAATTATGCCCTTGTTCCTCTTTTCTTACTAGAAATTTGACTCATACATGCCCTGGCTTTCTTGATAGCCCTGTTCTAGAACCATTGACTACTAAATCTGTTGACTTCTCTGACTCTTGGTGTCATACCTCTTCTGGGGTTACCAGCCTTTCATCATGAACCAAGTATTAGCAAATACTTATAGGGAAAGGTTAGCTATAGAATATTGGCTTACCTCTCTGCTCACCCCTTCTCTCTGGGGTTCTATTTGTATTAACATTACTCCAAATCTTCAATCAGAATAATTATTTTATTTTATTTTTTTATTTTTTGGTTTTAATTTGTATATCAATTGGCTTTTTAGTGTTTCTTGATGGGTGCATTTTTCTTTAAGTTACTCCATCATAGGTGGAAGTGGAAAATTGTGTGAATATACCTTAATACTCCCGGTAAGATATTAATCTTTCTATAGACCATTTAAAGAACTAAATTAAAATATATATTTATTTCAACAGAATTTTTAGATGTTTCTAAACATGTTTGTTTAGATGTTTGTCTTCTATATCAGTAAATCCTTCCACCACAGACTAATCCCTTAATGTGTTCACTACACTCTAAAAAATGAATTGCTGAGAATAAGTAGACAAATCATATTTGAGTGAATTTGTATCTTTCCATATATAAAGAGTTCAATCATTCAATATTTCTAGCTACGTTTCATCAATTATTCCTTCTTAAAAGTGGCTACTTCACATGTTTTAACTCTTCAGCTCTGTTTTCTATAACCATCCTTGGTTGCAATATCCCTCTCTTTCACCCAACTTGTCTCAAAGAAACAAAGGCATGAACTCCCTCAATTCTTGCCCTCATAGAAACTTAACTTGTTAATGTTTTCATTGTCTTTAGGCTACCGACCGAGTCTACTGGTCTTTTAGGTTAAGGTTTTCAGTTTCCTCTCAATATTTCATATTCTCTCTTCCTGGATATTGCCATGTCTCTTTTATCTTCGACCTTTCTCTACTGCTCTACTTGAGTGTATCTTTCTTAACTTCCCTTCTTTTTTTGTCTCTTATTTAACTTTTATAGTCTGCTACACTTTTCTATTCTTTCAGTTGAAGGACAATATGTATCTCAATGACTTTAGTTCCAGCAAGCCATTAGGCATATTCTGGTACTGAAAATAATGAATTTCTAAGTATTGACCCTTTTAGTGATCTTTTTTATATTTTGAAGGCCTTTTCTCTCTTGATTTATTCTTCTGTCCGGTGATTTTGAGCAGCCTTCACCTATTACCTATTTTATAAAATCTGCTTATATTTCTTCTCCCCAACCACAGTTGTCCCCTTGAAGCTGAATTCTTGTATTACTGAATCTAGACTAGCCCTTGACATATAATTAGATTAAAAATATATGTTAAATGGCAAACTGATGGGTTGATTGTTATCTGAATAAATAAGTAAATTAATTATCTTCTTATATCTATGATCCATTTTTTTTTCTATTTTTTTGCTTACATGTTAATGTTTATACCATTCAGAAGTCCATCTTTAGCGTTCTTTTCTCACTTTATACATACTCCTTTAGTTGTATTATCTTAGGGCATGGCTTATTACCTTAGGGCATGGCCTTGACTGATATGTATACATTAGTCCATGTTCCTCAAATATATACTTACATAGCCACATTTTAATGTTTGCTGGTCTCCTTGAAATTTTCTAAATCTGCTTGATTCAACAAGTTCAAATTTACATACATATTTCCCCTAAAGTATAGTATCCATGTCAAGCCAGAAAGCTAGAAATCTTTTAAATTTGTATTAATTATTAATTTTACTTATTACCACTACATGCAATGGGTTACCACATCCTAAGAATGATGAAGTAAATTTAATTTTTCTTTGACTACAAACATAATAAACATTCCTCTTGAACTATTTTGGCAATAAGTTGAAAAGAAAAAATATAAAATAATCTTATGACCTAGAGTTAAAACTTAAAACTTTGATCAATCTCTTTTCTCTTAGGCATATTTTTCAATAGGTTCGATCTTATAGGCGATGTAATATTGTGTTTGCTTTATATTACTAAGCATATACATTTTAAAAATTGTACACTAAAAAGATTACTTTCACTGAATTGAACATCTAGGCAATTTCAATCTATTTTACTATTATAAGTAATGTTTTATTGAACTTCTTTGTGCAAGACACTTTTATTTACAGTTATTTCCATATGATTGATTCCTAAAAGTAGAATAACTGTCAATGAACATGAATAATTTGAAGACTCTTCATACATACTACCAACGTATTTCCCAAAAGAGATATAACAATTTGTACAACCTCCAGGAGTGTCCATTTCCCTCTACCCTGGATAGTATTGACTATTTTCATTTTAAAGAGAGTAAAACACATCAAAAATAAAATTTATGCTACCTTGATATATATGTTACATTAATTCTACTTTGTAACAGTTTCTCAAATCAATACACTCCTCTTCGTTACTACTGCAACTGGCTTGGATTTGGCTCTTATAATTTGTCTGCTGTGTAGCATTTGCCTCCTAAATGGCATTTCAGCCTTGGTTCAAATCTTCCTCCATTCTTTTGTCAACATTGTAAAAAAACGATTTTCTAAAATTCTAATTTAGTTCTGTATTTCTCATGTGTATAACATAATCTCTAAATAAATAATTCTGCATGCACAATGAATATTCGATAGAATTTCAAACCCATGATACAGAATTCAGAAGAGATCTCGTTTCAGCAGAAAAACATTTCTGGCCTTTGAGTTGATGCAAAAAGCTACTTTACATTTCTTTATCAGAGCTGTACGTCCTCACACCATGTTTTTTATGATTATTTGTTTAATACCTTTCCTGTACCTACATTCCCAGCCCTTGCCACTTTGATTGTAAGCTCTGGGAAGACAGGGACATGTCCATACTTGTTCCCATATCCCTAATACCAAGCCCAATGCATGACACAGACATGACATAATTATACAAGTGGATCGTGAATGAATTATCTTTATTGTCTCTTGCTTAACATCTCAGTTTCATTCCCACAGATTTCTAAAACAAATATTAATAATATATTATCAGTAATTTACTGACAGGCAGATAGCTTCTAGGGTAGTTTATGCTTGGTCATTCCTCTTTTCTCTGAATATGTTTTTTGCTGTTCTACGTCTAACTAAGAAATCACTTCTTACAATGAAGTCTTAACATGAATTGATCCTTCTTACTCTGTAAATTTTTCACACTACCTGATCATCCATCTCAGGAAGATTTAGAGGATCCTGCTCTTTAGTCTCCATAAACCTTTTAGAACCTCTATGTTAGCAACTAGCTAGATTCCCTCTCTCTCCATGCTTGTCCGTTTCTTGCCTTTACTGAGATTTCCTTGAGGAGATATATCTGTGAATCAATTGCTGCTATAACATTATTTGTTCCATTAGCTAAACAACAAGAATCAACACTTCAAGTGTTTTGTAAAGACATTGACTAATAAGCTTAAAAAAATAAGTGATGTGCCCTACCGAAGCAGAAGCTGGAAGGAGTACTTACTAGATACATGCTGTAACAGGTAAGAGCGTAATCGGATGAACCATGAGACCTACTTCATATTGTAGTTTACATAGGCTCTTATACAGAAACTGTTTGTGTTTCCTGCACGAGGTTCAGGTGAATGAGAGGAATACCATGAAGCATACTAATTATTCATGATAATAACTTAAAATTGCATGCTGCCTCACCAATCACTGGAAATAATTTGAATATTGTGTCCAGGTACAAGCACCTGTTATTTAAGTCATGAAGGCTAAATGAACTGTACCACTAATCCTTGTAAAATCTGGCCTTCTTCAGTTATTACTGAACTTGTATTAACTTGAAACTGAAGTGCTCATAAGAACTAACTGCTCTATGCACCACATCTTTACCTGACTCCATGAATCTAGCTTGCGATCTTGCTACCTAGCATCACAGCCAAGGTCTTAGGTGACCAAATGGTTCTGATACCTTAGGTAATTTCTGATGTTAGTCCCTTTTTAGGGTTTTAACTAATCTTATTGTTAACGATTTGAATTATTCCTCTGAAATTGATGCCTAAGACCATACTAGTTAATTGATAAATTCAGTTCAGTCCAACCAAGCTCAGTGCCACATAATTCTTTATTTGGTTCCATAATGGGAGTGCAGAAGGTGGGTAGGGAGAAAAGCTGACTTTATTCAGTATCAATTCAACTCCTTATTAATGTCCCAATTTAAAGGCTATGTCTTAGACTGCCAGAACAGAGAAGAAGTTTTAATATTTTTCATAGGCAATTAAATATCACTAAGGCTACTTTGAAATTTCAGAGATGATAATATATGCAACCCAAAATAATAAATATTAATTATAAATTTAAAACAACATTTTTATTTGAACAGTACCAAACCTATGGATTATTTTTAATTTTTAAAACATTTCCCTAAGACTATTTAGAAACTGTAGAAGATGATAAAAAATAATGTTTCTCAAAATAATGGGGAATAGGCAAAGCTAGGATATGAGAAAATAGAAAGTAAATGATGCCGCTTCCCAGCAGGGATATTGATATGCACATTATTGTGTTACTGGAATAGACCAGAAGCAATGAAAGAATCAGTGTGAGTCTGGTCCCATATTTCAAACATCCTTTTCTGTTACCAAGAGAGCAATATATAAGCATGCATCAAAAACCACCCTTGAACTCTTATTCCTCTCAGGTTTGTTTATGCAGATCTTTATCTGGAATATACTGGCTTTAACTATTATTATTTCAGAATACTTGTTTTTATGGTCTTGATTATTCTCGGTAATAGAGAACCTTGCATTTTAAAAAGTAAAAATTCTGTTTCGTGGCAAACGCATATGTTGCGAAAGACACATAGGAGTGCTGATCCCCATTAAATCCTAAGTCACTTTATGTGAAGCAAACACTTAGAAGAAAATATTGCATTAGGTTTAATTAGAAAATTCACCTACCAATGGAAAATTTCGGTGATTCTATCTTATATTATATCTTATAATAGTACCGTCATCATTAGTACCTTACTACTCATGTCTTCCTTCACATTTCAGGCATTTTGGGCCTATAATATGTTTCATAAAAAAGGTGAATTCTAAGTACACACAGGAATGTTTTCTAATGACCATGCAAATATATTACATGGATGTACCCTAATTAATAAGTTTATCCAGCTTTTAACATACAGATATTAAATATTTTTGTATATATATTTTAAACATACCATATGAAAATATTCTCATACTAATTCAAAACATATGCCAACATTTTACAGGTTTGTAATATAATATGATTGCCCTTATGAAATATTTGATTAATTAATTTCATTATTCCACCATCAATGCAAGATGATGTTAATTTTTTGATATAATTATGCTTAATATTTCTTTTCTAAAAATCCTAAAAGTTAAAATCTTTAAATTTTGTCTGCTACCATTTTCATAAATTTTATTTATGCATATAAATTTTAAAGAAATTCCTTAAAAGATTCCCTTAAGAAATTCTAGTTAGCTTTCTGTTTTAAATAGTCAGTATTTATTTATACGTACTTGTGTATTTACCTTTATTATGTTCTTCATTTCTTCTTGCATGGAATTATTGCTTCTAGCTGGAATTGCTTTTTTTTTTCCTACTATAAATACACATGCAATCAGGTCTGCTGGAATCAGCTCTGCTAGAGACAAAACTTAACTTTCCTTTGTAAAAAGAAAAACATATATATTATTACTTTTATTTTTTAGATTCAGGTTTATTAGGGTGTAATTTACATGCAGTAAACTTCACCCTTTAAGAGGTATTCAATTCAATGAATTTCGGCAAATCTTTCAGTTATGTAACCACAACTGGAATTCAGAATCTTTTTATCACTCCACAAAGTTCCCTCCCTCATTTGCCTTTGTAGTGAATCTCTTCACCCCACTTCCAACCCATAGCAACCCTGGATATGATTTTGTCCCTATAAATTTTCCTTTATCAGAATATGACATTTGCATTCCTACCAGAAATATATGAAAATTTTACTGATTCTTCTTTTTCATGAATACTATGTATGTCAGATATTGTTTGTTGCTTTTGTCCTTGGTTTTGTAAATTTTAGCCATTCTAGTAAATATGAAATCATGTCTCATTATATTTTAAAGTTTTATTTACCTAATAGCTAAGTATTTTGATTTTTCATGTGTTTATTTGACATCTATTTTTCTTCTTTGGTGAATTGTTTGTTTAAACCTTTGCCCAATTTTAATAAATTGGCTTTTTGTCCTCTTATTTAATTATAAGAGCTTTTAAAATTCTTCTTATTGATCCTTTATCAGATGTATGTTTTGGAAAAATGTTCATCTTCTCAGTGATTTATCTTTTAATTTCCGTAACAGTGGTTTTAAAGAGCAGAAGTTTTACATTTTGGTGGGGTCCAGTGTATTATTCTTTTTTTTTTTTTCTTGTACTTATTGTACTATATTTTGTCCTAAAAAAAAAAAAATCTTTGGATTACCCAGTGTCACAAGGATTTTTCTCTTCTTTTTTCTTTAGAATTAAAAAAAATCATTTCATGTGGTGGTGTTTTTTTTTTTTTAATGATGTGGGGTAAAAGCTGAGATATATTTTAATCATTTTTGCTCATGAGATGTTCAATTGTTCTTGTAACATCTGTTGAAAAGACTATTTTCCCAATTGCTTTTACTTTAATACCTTGTTCAAAAAAATCATGTGTGAAAGTATTTCTGAACTGTTTATTTTGTTCTATTTTCCGTATGTCTCTTTATGCTAAAAATAAACTGCCTTGATCACTGTCTTACTTCATATAAGTCATAAAGATTGTTTGTAAGTTTTCCTACTTTGTTTTTCTTTTCACAAAAATTAATTTTGACTGGGATGGCATTTAAACAATACATCAATTTGAAAAAATTAACACCTTGAAAATATTGAGTCTTAAAAATATTGAGTCTTCTATTCGTGAAGATGGTTTATCTCTTCGTTTATTTACATCTTCTTTCATTTCTTAATCTTCTGTAGCTTTCAGAATTTGTATATTAGATGGCTGTATTAGATTTATTATAAGAACTGATTCAGGACTGTGTTGTCCAATTAATTTGTTGGTTGACGGTTTTTATGGTTATTGTCACAAGTATATAATCTATTATAAACTCTTGTGCTCAGAAATTTTATTGCATTAATCTCAGAATTTTTGACTGTTCAAGCAATAATAATGACTAATATTTATTTAGTACTTACTATGTACTGAGTTGTTTTCAGAGTGTTTTACATAAAGAGTCTCAGTAATGCCAAAAATCCTAAAAAATGAGTGCTATCATTATCTTAATTTTATAGATTGGTAAGTTGAGGTGGGTTCTTATATATTGTATTAAAATGTATAGGCCAACAGATACATGCACATATGTATGTACATAAATACAGGTACATATGCACATATATGTATACACACAATAAAATTCACTAATTAATGCAGAATAAAATTGATAAATTGGACTTCATTAAAGTTAAAACTATTGCTTTTCAAAAGCTTCCATTTAAAAAAAAAAAGGAAAAGGAAAGCCACACTGTAATAAAATGTTTACAGTAAATATATATGACCAAGAACTCATATCCTGAATATCTAAAGAAAGTGTTTAAGTCAATAATAAGAAGAAAAACACAATAAAAGTATTTAGAGAGTTAAAACAACCATACATACAAATGTGCATGTAACTAATATGCCCAAGAAAATTGTTCAGTATCTTAGTTATCAGGCCAAAGCAAATGCATATTAAAATCACAATTAGATACCACTACACACTCACTAAAATGGCCAAAATTTAAAACAGATGGGTAGTACTAAATTTTGGAGAGGATATGAGGATGTGCAGAACCCAGAGTGCTAATATATTGTTGGTGGAAATTTAAAATTGTGCAACCAATTTGGAAAGCAACTTTATAATTTCTTATAAATGTAAATATACAATTACCATATGCCACAGCAATTCCAATCCTAGATACTTACCTAAGAGAAATGAAAATATATGTCAACAACAAAAATATTAAGATTGTTCATTGTAGCTTTACTCTTAACAGCCAGCCCCAAATTAAAAATAATTCATATGTTCATAAACAGAATAAATAAACACATGTGAATATATACACATAAAATGGAATAGTGTACAAAAATTAAATTTTAAAAACAACTACAGGTATCACATCAATATAAATTAATCTCTAAAATATTATACAATTGTGTAACTAATGATTCTATTCATATCACTTTTTAAGATAGGCAACACTAATCTATTGTGATCATAGTCAAATCAGTGATTTTCTGGGATAAAGAATGGGGAATTGGCGAGGGCGGAGCAAGATGGTGGAGGAGTAGGAGACCTGGATTTCGTCTCCTCTCAGGAATTCAGCTGGATAGGGATCAAACCATTCTGAACACCTACAAACTCAACAGGAGATCGAAGAAAAGAAGAGCAACAACTCTCTCATCAGAAAAGCGACCACTTTCTGGAAGGTAGGACGTGCGGAGAAGTGAATCTGAGGCGATATTCCGGAGGATAGACGGCGGGGGAGGGGCCTCCGTCGGCCGCTTCTGGCAAGTGATAGAGCCGCGGAGCACAAAATCGGAACTTTTAAAAGTCTGCTCCGCCGAGGGACGTCACTCTGGTGGCTAAGTGGGGGGTGGAACCCTCCGGGACAGTGTGGTCTCAGGACCCTCGGGGTCACAGAAAGACCGGGGGTGCCTGAGTGCGGCAGAGCTCCCAGGTATCGGAGCAGGGAAGCCGGCTGCAGAGGCGGAGCCCAGGCCCGGGCTCTCAGCTCGGGGTGGCCATAAACCGTGATCCGCGGCACAGTCGGGCCACTGCTCCTCCAGCAGGGACCCAACAAGCGGCAGATCCGGGGAGACTCACCTTCCTTCCCCGGGAGAAGCGGCGCGGGAGTGCACCGCAGGGATCTGCTGGGTTTGGAGACTCCACCCGGGGTCGGGTGCCAGAGATAGAAACCCGCGGTCACAGGCCGGTTAAGCACGGAGTACAGCTGCAGACCGGGGAGACGGGAGTGACTGACAGCTTTTCTCTGGGGGCTCACTGAGGAGCGGGGCCCGAGTTCTCGGCTCCTCCGGGCCGGAGATTGGGAGGCCGCCATTTTCACTCTCCGCCTCCAAAGCTGTACGGAAAGCTCGCAGGGAACAAAAGCCCCGGAGAGCAAACCCGAGCAGATTCCTTAGCCGGGAGGGGGCAAGGGCGGGGCAATTCCGCCTCCGGCAGAGACATTTGGAAACCACGGCAACAGGCCCCTCCCCAGAAGATCAGCAAGAACAGCCAGCCAAGACCAGGTTTACCGATCAATGAGAACGGCAGAACTCCAGCGCTAGGGGACTACTGCACATAGAATTCACGGCTTTTTTACCATGATTCCTTAGTCTTTTAAAGTTAATTTTTTTTTAAATGTCTTTTTGTCTTTTTATTTCTTTTTGAATTTTTCTTTTTCCCTTTTTCAAACAACATCTTATCAATCCCTTTTTTTAAAAAAAACACTTTTATTTTTCATTTTTAGAGTCATATTCTATCACTTCATAGTAGTTACCCATATTTTTGGCTTATATATATAAGTTATTCTCTCTTTAAAATGTTGAGATAGTTTCTTCTAACAGATTAAAATATACCCTAAATCTCTAGTATATGGTGTTTTCTATTCCCTGCCTGATCACATCCTCTCCTTTTTTTTTTCTTTATCTTTTTTCTTTTTTTAAATCCTCTTCTTTCTTTTTTCAAACAACTTATCAATTCCTTTTATAAAATTTTTTATAATTTCCATTTTTACAGTCATTTTCCATCCCTTCATCATATCAACCCTTATTTTTGTACATATATAAGTTTTTCTTTCTTTAAAATTTTGGGAGACAATTTCTTCTAAAAGACCAAAACACACCCCAAATCTAGTGTGTGGCACTGATCTATATACCATATAGATCATATTTGATCACATTCTGGTTTTTCTTTTGTTGTTGTTGTTTTGTTTTGTTTGTTTTTGTTTTTATCTTTATCTTTTTCTTTTTTTTTCTTTTTCTTTTTTCTCTCTTTCCCCTTCTTATCCCACTGCTTCAGGTCTTTTCTGATTTGTTTAGAGTATATTTTCTGGGGACGTGGTTACTCTGCTAGCATTTTGTTCTCTCATTAATCTATTCTCCTCTGCACAAAATGACGAGACGGAAAAAATCACCTCAACAAAAAGAACAAGAGGCAGTACCGACTGCCAGGGACCTACTCAATACGGACATTAGCACAATGTCAGATCTAGAGTTCAGAATCATCACTTTAAAGATACTAGCTGGGCTTGAAAAAAATATGGAAGTTATTAGAGAAACCCTTTCTGGAGAAGTAAAAGAGCTAAAATCCAACCAAGTAGAAATCAAAAAGGCTATTAATGAGGTGCAATCAAAAATGGGGGCGCTAACTGCTAGAATAAATGAGGCAGAAGAGAGAATCAGTAATATAGAAGATGAAATGCTGGAAAATAAAGAAGCTGAGAAAAAGAGAGATAAACAACTACTGGATCATGAGGGCAGAATTCGAGAAAGAAGCGATACCATAAGACGAAACAACATTAGAATAATTGGGATCCCAGAAGAAGAAGAAAGAGAGAGAGGGGCAGAAGGTATAATGGAGCAAATTATAGCAGAGAACTTCCCTAATTTGGGGAACGAAACAGGCATGAAAATCCAGGAAGCACAGAGAACCCCTCTCAAAATCAATAAAAATAGGTCAACTCCCCGACATCTAATAGTAAAACTTACGAGTCTCATAGACAAAGAGAAAATCCTGAAAGCAGCTCGGGAGAAGAGATATGTAACCTACAATGGTAGAAACATTAGATTGGCAACAGACCTATCCACAGAGACCTGGCAGGCAAGAAAGGACTGGCAGGATATATTCAGAGCACTAAATGAGAAAAATATGCAGCCAAGAATACTCTATCCAGCTAGGCTGTCATTGAAAATTGAAGGAGAGATAAAAAGCTTCCAGGACAAACAAAAACTAAAGGAATTTGCAAACACAAAACCAGCCCTACAGGAAATCTTGAAAGGGGTCCTCTAAGCAAAGAGAGACCCTAAAAGCAACATAGACCAGAAAGGAACACAGACAATATACGGTAACAGTCACCTTACAGGCAATACAATGGCACTAAATTCCTATCTTTCAATAGTTACCTTGAATGTAAATGGGCTAAATGCCCCAATCAAAAGACACAGGCTAACAGACTGGATTAAAAAACAAGACCCATCGATATGCTGTCTGCAAGAGACTCATTTTAGACCCAAAGACACCCCCAGATTGAAAGTGAGGGGGTGGAAAACCATTTACCATGCTAATGGACACCAAAAGAAAGCTGGGGTGGCAATTCTTATATCAGACAAATTAGATTTTAAACCAAAGACTGTAATAAGAGATGAGGAAGGACATTATATCTTACTTAAAGGATCTATTCAACAAGAAGATCTAACAATTGTAAATATCTATGCCCCTAACATGGGAGCAGCCAATTATATAAGGCAATTATAACAAAAGCAAAGAAACACATCGACAACAATACAATAATAGTGGGGGACTTTAACATCCCCCTCACTGAAATGGACAGATCATCTAAGCAAAAGATCAACAAGGAAATAAAGACTTTAAATGACACACTGGACCAAATGGACTTCACAGACATATTCAGAACATTCCACCCCAAAGCATCGGAATATACATTCTTCTCTAGTGCCCATAGAACATTCTCCAGAATCGATCACATCCTAGGTCACAAATCAGGTCTCAACCGGTACCAAAAGATTGGGATCATTCCCTGCCTATTTTCAGACCACAATGCTTTGAAACTAGAACTCAATCCCAAGAGGAAAGTCGGAAAGAACTCAAATACATGGAGGCTAAAGAGCATCCTACTGAAGAATGAATGGGTCAACCAGGAAATTAAAGAAGAATTAAAAAAAATACATGGAAACCAATGAAAATGAAAACACAACTGTTCAAAATCTTTGGGATGCAGCAAAGGCAGTCCTAAGAGGAAAGTATATAGCAATACAAGCCTTTCTCAAGAAACAAGAAAGGTCTCAAGTACACAACCTAACCCTACACCTAAAGGAGCTGGAGAAAGAACAGCAAATAAAGCCTAAACCCAGCAGGAGAAGAGAAATCATAAAGATCAGAGCAGAAATCAATGAAATAGAAACTAAAAGAACAGTAGAACAGATCAACGAAACTAGGAGCTGGTTCTTTGAAAGAATTAACAAGATTGATAAACCCCTGGCCAGACTTATCAAAAAGAGAAGAGAAATGACCCAAATCAACAAAATCATGAATGAAAGGGGAGAGATCACAACCAACACCAAAGAAATACAAACAGTCATAAGAACATATTATGAGCAACTCTATGCCAGCAAATTAGATAACCTGGAAGAGATGGATGCATTCCTAGAGATGTATCAACTACCAAAACTGAACCAGGATGAAATAGAAAACCTGAACAGACCTATAACCACTAAGGAAATTGAAGCAGTCATCAAAAATCTCCCAAAAAACAAAAGCCCAGGGCCAGATGGCTTCCCAGGTGAATTCTACCAAACATTTCAAGAAGAATTAATACCTATTCTTCTGAAACTGTTCCAAAAAATAGAAACGGAAGGAAAACTTCCAAACTCATTTTATGAGGCCAACATTACCTTGATCCCCAAACCAGACAAAGACCCCATCAAAAAGGAGAATTACAGACCAATATCCCTGATGAACATGGATGCAAAAATTCTCACCAAAATACTAGCCAATAGGATCCAACAGTACATTAAAAGGATTATTCACCATGACCAAGTGGGATTTATCCCTGGGCTGCAAGGTTGGTTCAACATCCGCAAATCAATCAATGTGATATAGTACATTACCAAAGGAAAGAACAAGAATCATATGATCCTCTCAATAGATGCAGAAAAAGCTTTTGACAAAGTACAGCATCCTTTCTTGATCAAAACTCTTCAGAGTATAGGGATAGAGGGTACATACCTCAATATCATAAAAGCCATCTATGAAAAACCTATAGCAAATATTATTCTCAATGGGGAAAAACTGAGAGCTTTCCCCCTAAGGTCAGGAACGCGGCAGGGATGTCCACTATCACCACTGCTATTCAACATAGTATTGGAAGTCCTAGCCACAGCAATCAGACAACAAAAAGAAATCAAAGGCATCCAAATTGGCAAAGAAGAAGTCAAACTCTCACTCTTTGCAGATGATATGATACTTTATGTGGAAAACCCAAAAGACTCCACCCCAAAACTGCTAGAACTCATACAGGAATTCAGTAAAGTGGCAGGATATAAAATCAATGCACAGAAGTCAGTGGCATTCCTATACACCAACAACAAGACAGAAGAAAGAGAAATTAAGGAGTCGATCCCATTTACAATTGCACCCAAAACCATAAGATACCTAGGAATAAATCTAACCAAAGAGACAAAGGATCTGTACTCAGAAAACTATAAAACACTCATGAAAGAAACTGAGGAAGACACAAAGAAATGGAAAAACGTTCCATGCTCATGGATTGGAAGAACAAATATTGTGAAGATGTCAATGCTACCTAGAGCAATCTACACATTCAATGCAATCCCCATCAAAATACCATCCACTTTTTTCAAAGAAATGGAACAAATAATCCTAAAATTTGTATGGAACCAGAAAAGACCCCGCATAGCCAGAGGAATATTGAAAAAAAAAAGCAAAGCCAGCGGCATCACAATTCCGGACTTCCAGCTCTATTACAAAGCTGTCATCATCAAGACAGCATGGTACTGGCACAAAAACAGACACATAGATCAATGGAACAGAATAGAGAGCCCAGAAATGGACCCTCAACTCTAGGGTCAACTAATCTTCGACAAAGCAGGAAAGAATGTCCAATGGAACAAAGACAGTCTCTTCAACAAATGGTGTTGGGAAAATTGGATAGACACATGCAGAAGAATGAAACTGGACCACTTCCTTACACCACACACAAAAATAGACTCCAAATGGTTGAAAGACCTCAATGTGAGACAGGAGTCCATCAAAATCCTAAAGGAGAACACAGGCAACAACCTCTTTGACCTCAGCCGAAGCAACTTCTTCCTAGAAACATCGCCAAAGGCAAGGGAAGCAAGGGCAAAAATGAACTATTGGGACTTCATCAAGATAAAAAGCTTTTGCAAAGCAAAGGAAACAGTTAACAAAACCAAAAGACAACCGACAGAATGGGAGAAGATATTTGCAAATGACATATCAGATAAAGGGCTAGTATCCAAAATCTATAAAGAACTCATCAAACTCAACACCCAAAGAACAAAGAATCCAATCAAGAAATGGGCAGAAGACATGAACAGACATTTTTCCAAAGAAGACATCCAAATGGCCAACAGACACATGAAAAAGTGCTCAACATCGTTTGGCATCAGGGAAATCCAAATCAAAACCTCAATGAGATACCACCTCACACCAGTTAGAATGGCTAAAATTAACAAGTCAGGAAACGACAGATGTTGGCGGGGATGCGGAGAAAGGGGAACCCTCCTACACTGTTGGTGGGAATGCAAACTGGTGCAGCCACTCTGGAAAACTGTATGGAGGTTCCTCAAAAAGTTGAAAATAGAGCTACCATATGATCCAGCAATTGCACTACTGGGTATTTACCCCAAAGATACAAATGTAGGGATCCGAAGGGGTACGTGCACCCCGATGTTTATAGCAGCAATGTCCACAATAGCCAAACTGTGGAAAGAGCCAAGATGTCCATCGACAGATGACTGGATAAAGAAGATGTGGTATATATATACAATGGAATATTATGCAGCCATCAAAAGGAATGAGATCTTGCCATTCGCAACGACGTGGATGGAACTGGAGGGTATTATGTTGAGTGAAATAAGTCAAACAGAGAAAGACATGTATCATATGATCTCACTGATATGAGGAATTCTTAATCGCAGGAAACAAACTGAGTGTTGTTGGAGTAGGGGGGTGGGGTGGGAGGGATGGGGGGACTGGGTGATAGACACTGGGGAGGGTATGTGCTCTGGTAAGCGCTGTGAATTGTGCAAGACTGTTGAATCTCAGATCTGTACCTCTGAAACAAATAATGCAATATATGTTAAGAAAAAAAAAAAAGAAGAAGAAGAAGAAGAAGGTAGCGGGAGGGGAAGAATGAAGCGGGGTAAATCGGAGGGGTAGACGAACCATGAGAGACGATGGACTCTGAAAAACAAACTGAGGGTTGTAGAGGGGAGGGTGGTGGGAGGATGGGTTAGCCTGGTGGTGGGTATTGAGGAGGGCACATTCTGCATGGAGCACTGGGTGTTGTGCACAAACAATGAATCATGGAACACTTCATCTAAAACTAATGTTGTAATGTAAGGGGATTAACATAAGAATAAAAAAATTAAAAAAAAAAAAAAAAAAAAAAGAATGGGGAATTGGCTCCAGGTCGATTCTAGGATTGATGGGAGTGTTCAATATATTAATTATGGTAGATGTTACACAGCTTTGTCAAAATCCATCAATCTGTACATTTTATAATACATGCATTTTATTACAGGTAATTTATATTTCAATGAGCTGATTTTTTCAAATTTTAAAAATAAACCAAGAGTGAGATAGAATAAAATCCCAATATGACAGTCTTTCAGTAAGCCTAGAAATCAACTGGTTCATCCTAGAAATAAGAGTCAGAGATTTCTAGGAAACTTGTCTTCATATGATAAATGAAGAAAAAAAAAACAACATATGTATATGATTGAATATAACAGTATAGATTATGAATGTAAAATCATTGTCCATAGCTTGTTATATATGAGAATAAGACATGATCTCTTTACTTAAGCAAGAATATATAAGATAGATTACAAAATACACAACAAAAATATGTCCAAATTTAAACAAATTTGAAAATTGACATTATTTGGAAAATTTGTGGTATTTTTTTGAAATTCCAAAGCAATTATTGTCACATTATAGATAATGTCTAATTAAGACTCTAGGATTACATTATATTCTATTATTTATAATTTAATAGAATTTATACATAATTTATATATATAATATATAAATATTATAATAAATTATTTTCCTACTCATGTAGGTTTTATGTATTTGTATAGCAAAGTTTTCGATTATATATTTTTTATTCTTAAGTAGTAATTCTTAAAGAATATGCAGGATTAATACGTTATTTCTTTTTAGATATAAATGAAGAAGACTTGGTATTTATTTTTTTAACAGTTGAGGTAGTCTTCTGATTTTTAAAGTAGGTTGAATAGCCCTCTGATTTTTATAAGTAGTTTGACCAAATGTATAGTCAGAGTTAGTCATAACATTTAGTTTAAAAACCCTCATAAATGATCTTGTTCTTTTTTAATCTTTAAAGAATCTTTTTTGAGATAGAGTACTATATTCTTTTGAAGGGAATGATCTGAACTTCAGAAACTCCTCTCCTTCACTGTCAGTATTTGTTTGTTTAAATAGGCATTTTGCTTTCAAATTATAAAGAAAATCATTTCACTTTAAAGTGTCAAGAAAAATGTTTTACACACACATGAAATTTTTTATTTGGGAGATAATAGAATGCTATTAAAATGTTAGGATGGCCTACAGAAATACATGAGATTTTTAAGGAATCACTTATGCAAAAGCTCTCAGTATTCAGTATATCATATTCCATATCGGAAAATGTGCAGACGTGAACATTAACAACAATAATAATAACAGCAACAATAATAGAAAGTGTTTTTTTTTAAAGATTTTATTTATTTATTTGAGAGAGAGAGAGAGATCAAGAGCCGGAGGGGGGGCGGTGAGGGAGAAGGAGGACTCTGGGATCACGACCTCAGCTGAAGGCAGATGCTTAACCAACTAGGCCCCCGAGGTGCCCCAGTAGAAAGTGTTTTGTCTATTTTTTTTAAAGATTCTATTTATTTACTTGACAGAGAGAGAGACAATGAGAGAGGGAACACAAACAGGGGGAGTGGGAGAGGGAGAAGCAGGCTTCCCGCTGAGCAGGGAGCCCGATATGGGGCTTGATCCTGGGATCATGACCTGAGTCAAAGGCAGACGCTTAATGACTGAGCCACCCAGGCGCCCCATGTTTTGTCTATTTGTCTATTTGAAGCTGACAAATATATGCTGATACTCTCGGGACACAATTTCTATTTCTATGGAAGAGTAGCAATTGCAGATTCGTTTTTGTTTTTTTTTTTTCCAATTTATTTTCAAATAAATTAAATGATTAATTTAACTTTAAAAAATAAGTGAAGATACTTTTTTTTTCCCTAAAATGAAGGATTTATGACAAAACCATTAGGTCCTGCTAAAATGTTAAATGCATTGGAAAAATTTATTGAATATTTGTGGACAAGAAGGAATGCTTAAAGCTAGGGGCGTGTGATAAGACTCCAAACATCATATATTCTATCAAGAAATACAGGGGAAAGAGCATGATTAGGTGAAAATAGTCTTCTGGGGGGAAGAAAAAAACTTGTAAGGAATTTATGAGCATAAACTATGTTCTTACCCTTCTCCAATAGGTTTGCTTAGTGTCTATAGGTTTTTTTTTTTTGTACAGTGAGAAGGAAGAAGCTCATTGTTAAGAGCACTAAGGGCGTGTGGAACTATGGGGGAGAAAACAAATGATGGCAAAAAAAAATGCAAAAAGTCCAAGAGAAAGAAGCATATCAAGCAAGTTGTGATTATAAGAAACAAACAGTCGTTTCCACTATGTCAGGTATTGAAGGCAAGAAGTTATGAGACATAAGGGAAAGGCAAACATAGTAAAACATTTCTAAAAAGTCAAGCTAAAGTGTGAGGTAATAATTACAAATAGCTTAGAATTGGACAAATTTGAACTTTCAGATACTTCTTGGAGGTTCTTATATAAAATCTATAAGTAAATCTATAATCCACTCGGCGCCTGGGTGTGTCTGTCAGTTGAGAACCCAACTCTTGGTTTTGGCTCAGGTTGTGATCGCACTGTCATGAGATCAAGCCCCTCGATGGGCTCTGTGCTCAGGGCAGAGTCTGATTAAAAGACTTTCTCCCTTTCTTTCTGCCCCTTCTCCCTGCTCTCTCTTTCTCTCAAATAAATAAAATAATTCTTTTTAAAAAATCTAATTCACTTACATGCTCCCAGAGAGAATATTTATGTTTAATTGTCAAATGCCTATCCCTAAGAATATAGTAAGTAATCAGTTTCCAATCATAGTCTGTTGAGTAAATAAATAGATGAATTAATGAATAAGAATTTGCTTTTGCACATATAGGCACATATACTTCTAATATTCTTCCTTCTCTCTTCCTTGTTATACAAATGATGCCTATATTTTCTTATTCAGGCACTTGCCTACTTACCCTTCAGCTGTCAGCTTAGAAATGATGTTCCTTACATCAGTTTACCACAGACCATCCCAGACTGGGCTAGGTGATTTCCTATGTGGTCATATATTACTCCTCACACTATGTTTTATTGTCTTCTGTGTTTCATACTGGCCTTTGATAGCCGGGAAAACCAGGAGTTGTTATTCTTTGAACATAAGCCTACAAATATTACCTGCGCATGGTAGGTTCTCAAAATATATTAGTTGAATGAATACATTAAAATCTTTGTCAGTCAAGTTGTAGATCTTGACTTCTTTGAGATCAGTTACACTAGTATTGTTCCCTTTCGTGTTGTCATATTTGCCTGATTCTTTGTGATGTGGGTAGGCTTGCATTGGTGCTGGTGCTTTGAAAGGAGCAAATGCTTCTTCCAGTTTTTCAAGACTGGTTTCTGCAAATTAAGTCCTCTTTCTCTGTCTTTTTCCTGGAGTGATGGGATGACCTCCAGAAACACAGTCATGCAGTGTTGGAGCCAGTTATGTAGCTGTCACTGAGGCACAGACAGGACTGTCTTCTGCCTCGTCCTTGTTCCAACAGTCCTGCTCACAAACTGTGACTGTGAGGGGGCGGGTGCTTAGTACAAGTCTCTTTCAGGATCTCTAGGGATGCAGATGAGTTTTTCCCACTGGGAATCTAGATCCTCAGGACGTCTGGCACAGTGGCAGACTAAGGCTGCCAGGAAGCTGAAGCTTCTTGATCCCAAAGCTCCCAAAAAGACATCTTTGTGCATGGATGGATGGCATATTATTGTTGAGGAAGGGATATGTGCAAGGGAAATCTTATTTGGCCATCTTGCTGATGTCATTCCTCTATTTTAGTTTTTAAAATGTCTTAATATTTTACTTTAACTTACATTTTCTCCCAGCCTTCCATTTACTATGGTTTATTCAATAATTTTTAATCTCATAATGTCTATTAATTTGGAACAAACTGCAGATATCATTCATAGACAGTTTCTACTCCTACATGCCATTGCTCTACATTATCCTAACACATTTGTCTATAGAACCTTCCAAACATTCTCAGCTCCAGTAATTCAGATTTTGTAGATCTTTCAGAAACATTTAACTCTATTACTCAAATGCATTACATTGTTATGAGCCACTTTGTGAAATCTATTAATAAAAAGCTGATGCCAGTATAAATGTACCAACCAATTTATTTTTTGAAAAAAAATCTAATTTGATTTGACAAACTTTAGAGGCAGTTTATAGAGATTGGTACAATATAATAGAGATATAAAATAAATACAGAGATATATATATACACAAACATATGTATATACATGTATGTGTGAACCCAGTAACCAGAAATATAATGCAAAATGAAATAATTTCATCAACGAAATGTAAAATTTATATATTTTGGTTTGATTTATTCTTTATAGGCTTATATACTTAGATTGATGTGGGATAATAGGTATATCAATATTTTTCATCAACATTGTAGTTTTCAAGCAGGCTAATGCTATGCCTTTGTAACGGATCAAAGTAAATGAATAAAATAGTCACACATTTTGACATTTCATATGTGAAAATAGAGAGGAAGAGGGAGAAAGATTTACATGAATAGAAGAAAAATACAGTGCTAGAAATTTGGGAAAAGGGAACACAGAAGAAGGGTCAAAACTTCAAGCTACAGGTTTTCTGCTGTTCATATAGATTATTAGCTACTTTTTGAAATGATAATTAGGCACAATGATAATTAGGCACTGATCTTCAACATCTTTATTCCTCAAATTTTGATGCATTATACCTCAAAAGGAATAAAAATCACATTTTATTTAAAAAAATTCCTAGAGCATCAGTAACCTTGTGCAACATAATTTCCAGGAAAACAAGGACAGAATTGTATGCCAAACCAAATTTTTCCTTCCCAATAGTATAATAGCCAACCTAATTTGGGTCTTCCATGGTGATGGAAAGAATATATGAGGAAATTGTTGTTTAGTTTGAGTACTTATCACTATTTCTTTTTTTTTAAGATTTCATTTATTTATTTCAGAGAGAGATCTAGAGAGAGCACAAGCAGGGTGGAGGGCAGAGAGAGAAGGAGACTCCCCGCTGAGCAGGGAGCCTGATGTGGGATTTGATCCTGGGAATCTGGGATCATGACCTGAGCCGAAAGCAGACGCTTAACCGACTGAGTCACCCAGCCACCCTATTTATTACTATTTCTAGGTATGGGATGTGTGTGTGTGTGTGTGTGTGTGTGTATTGGTATATAAACTACATAAAGATGAAATTTTTGTTTCTGTCCCATCTACATAAAGGGATATAGTTATGCATTGTGTACCTGATGCTACATAGCAAGGAAAGATAGCACATTTGACAAAAAAATAATGACTTGAAGGCATAGCCACAGCCTTTAGACAATTGTATTTAGTAGAAAGGCAACACATGAATTTTCTACTAAATTACTAAGAATGTGATGCTTTAAAAAACATTGGCTTTCATCAGACAGATTTGAATTTGAATCATAGTTTCTTTTTCTGTGTGTTTCCTTGAAAAAGTCACTTATTTAGCCCAGGGTTTCAGTTTTCTTACTTGTAGTGCAGGAATTAATAAATTAGATTTCATATTTTTGTATCCTTAAGTGGTACAAAATATATAAAGTTACTGTGTATGTTTGTAGTAGACAGTCCAAAATGATAGCCATTATTTTTATTGTTGTTATTGTTATCATTATTGTTAATTGAAATTGACCCTAGAAAACAAATCTTGAGAAGTAAATTATAAATTAATTTATATTAGAAGGATTATTTAGGATTTTTATTAGTAATCAAGATAGACTTTAATATGCTTAAAATTAAATGTGACAATAAATGAGTAATTTATACTATTGCAAAATATTATCTATTTTTCTTGCAAAGGGTTGTTTTATAGTTATTTTGTAATTGGTGGCTTGCTGTGGTTTTCCTAATCTGATTAACTGCATTTCCAAGTTCCATGTTCTCATTCATAGTAGATGTCGAAGTCCACTGCACATAAAACTTTAAAAATGGTCTTGATATTTCTTTCCTTAAAGATTTTGCCTGGTCATTTTTCATCCAATAGTACTTTTCCCATACTTACACACATCTTGTCATATACAAATGAGGGGTGACCACTGGCACATGGAATCACAAAATCAAAGTTATTTCTTTGCAGCAGACACTAAATCATCCAAAGGAAAGGTTATGTACTCTTTCTTCTCCCTTGCTTAGGTGTTAGTGCCCCATATAGTTTTCATAAGAATAGCTTATATATTATCAACATGAAAAATTATCTTTTTTCTTTCATTCCTGTAGCAGATATGAAATAAAATACCTATCCTATTAAGGAAAAACTGCTCACATAAACCAAAGAGTTTCTTATGTCTCGGACATCTAAACTGAAATTAGAAATTAACTGCATCACTCTTCAAAGCACTTAAGTACAGTGCTTGATAATGCTGTTATTTTGTTCCTAGTGTTGACACAGTTCTAGAAACAGTTACTTCAAGTTTATATTGACATATTATCATCAATTATGTTTCACCATCTGTGGATCTAATTAAGTTTATCCTTAAATTTGATTTTACCAGACATCATTCACAAGCAAGACATGTTTACTAAACATCCTTTATGCAAAGAGAAGAAATAGGAAATCAGTTAAAATACCCCCAAAATAATTTTGATGTTAGAAAACTGTGTGTCAAATAACAGTACTTAATTTAGCCTATTCTAAGAGCTCAGTGGTGGCTGGTTATCCTGGGATTGGTTGGTATAAGGACACCAGTAGATAGCAAGAACATTCTTGAATTTTATTATGTAGAAAGAAGGTCAAATTCATTTTCTTTCTCCTTCCCCCTTTAATATTCTCTATAAACAACTGTAATAAATGTTATATTTTTAGATTTTTCAAAACTTGCCCCTCCTTAGAAACAATGGTACTGTCATACTTGATTTTACGTTTTGATGCATATTAAACCAGTGCCCTCAACTAAGTAGGCTCTTAATAGCCACTTTAAAAATGAGTAGTGCAGGGAATGATGAAAGGATGAAATGACCTGGTCTTTTCTTCATTGTTTGTTTGTTTGTTTGTTTGTTTGTTTATTTAAAGTTCTTAATTTTTTTTAAAGATTTTATTTATTTTCTTGATACAGAGAGACACAGTGAGACAGGGAACACAAGCAGGGGGAGTGGGAGAGGGAGAATCAGGCTTCCCACTGAGCAGGGAGCCCGATGTGGGGCTGGATCCCAGGACGCTGGGATCATGACCTGAGCTGAAGGCAGACGCTTAACGACTGAGCCACCCAGGCACCCCTTCATAATTTATTTAAATGAATATATTTTGAAAATAAGCTTTTTTTCACTTTTAGTTTTCATGTTTTTGAAGAAATGGGAAAGCGCACAAGGAAACAAAATAGAACATGAAATAAGTAGGGAAGTAGGTATATGATTAAACATCACCTTTCAATTACTTTGGATTGTGAAAACTATATTTCAGTCACTGTTTAGAGTAAAATATATTCCTCTTATAAAGAATATATTATGAAATGTTTTTGTTTTAGATTTTTTTTAAAAAAGCCCAAAAATCCAGAAAGGAAAAAATGTTAACAAATAGAAAATTTTTACTTATTTAATTATAAAATATTTTCCAAAAACTGAGCATAAGGAAAAAAAAAAGAAAACAGCAATATTGCACTGAACCATATTTATAGGTCATCCCTGCACAGATTAATGTAAATTAAATCCCTAGAATTATTTTGCAAATAAGAGATGTGAACATTCTGCCGAGGATATTCTATTCCAGTCACTGAGCTGGATTACAGTAAAAAAGAATATTCAACCCCAGAATAAAGAAAGGTATTATCTAGTACACTCCTCTAGAATTCCTGTGAAAATTGATAGAATTGCATCTCTAGACCAAAGTCAAGAAAATCACTCAGGTGTAATTTCATGTTCAGCAGATATTCTCTCAGCAATCAGAAGGAAATATACAATTACATGTAAGAAGATATCTGTGAACGGATATGGGCAAACAATGTTAATATTAAAACAAATCAATATATGGAAAATTGGATGTTTAAAAAACATCATACTACCAAAATTTCATTTAAAAATAACCAAGGTTTATAAACCTATTCACTAGTTTATAAAGTTAATCTCTTTCCAATTATACCCATGCCATCAGAGAGTATGGATCTCTAATCCTCTACTTCACACCATTATTAGTATAATTAAGAAATGCTAAAAATAAAAAATGTTGGATTTAGTATTATGAATGTTTTAAAGGCATTAATTTTTATTACCAATAAACTAGATCTTTTTTCCACTTCTTATGTTAGTTGATAGAAATCAAGAATTATTTATATGGAGAATATAGTTCATAGAATTGAAATAAAGCAAACTGTAAGTATATAAATGTTGGGTATTTGAATTACACAATAAAAGATTCCTATAAGCCCATATTCCCTTTGAGCAAAAAGACTGGCTTCACTAATTGTGTAGTAAGTCAACTCTCATAAAATTGCCAAACAGAAAATCTATATGAAAATGGCAATGGAGTGCCAAAGATGTGAGCATTTAAAATGCCCCTGTCCAGAATGCCAGGCAAATTCATATTTCAAAACAGGGAGAAATAAAACAGTGTGATCAATATTATATTGAAGCCTCTAAATACAATCCCTAAAACCTATAATCAAGTGCTAATAGCTACACTGTAGTCAATGTACCCTAGAGCAAGATTTCTCACAATGACGGCCTGGTGGTTTATCAATGTTTGTAAAAAGAGGTTGTATAGGTAGATGCAGGTGAGCCTTCTCCTGTCTTTCAGAGATTACAGAATTACAGTGACTCCGTGTGTGTGTGTTTGTGTGTGTGTATGTGTTTGTGATTTTTCATAAAGGAATGTCGGTCTCTATCTCTTGGGATTTCCCATATTACTATGGTCTTATTATGTCATCTTTAGTTGTGTTTTAATTGTATAGTGTTACATCTTTGTTACTTTAACATGTTCATCACATTTGGAGTTGGAGAGGTTAGTGGTGCCCCATGCATACTAAACTGTGAAAATGCAGGGGCACCTCAGTGGCTCAGTCTGTTAAGTGTTGGGCTCTTGATTTTAGTTCAGGCCGTGATCTCAGGGTCATGAGAACCAGCCTTGTGTGGGACTCCACACTCAGGTCTGAGTGTGCTTGTCCCTCTCCCTGTACCCTGTTTGCATGTTTGCGCACACTCTCTCAGGTAAGTAACAAACAAACTGAAAATGTAGTCCTGGTGTAGGTGAGAATCATGAGGTCATGAGGACTGCTGATTTAGGACGAGGGTCTGAGGATTAACTTTTTTTTTTTTTAAGATTTTATTTATTTATTTGAGAGAGAGAATGAGATAGAGCATGAGAGGGTCAGAGGGAGAAGCAGACTCCCTGCCGAGCAGGGAGCCCAATGCGGGACTCGATCCCAGGACTCCAGGATCATGACCTGAGCCGAAGGCAGTCACTTAACCAACTGAGCCACCCAGGCGCCCGAGGATTAACTTCTTAAGGGGGTAAAACCCCCCACAAAATAGGGTATATGTTACTTAATTTTAGATTAGCCTCTTTGTTAAACAGTTTATTCAGGTATAAGCTTTGCTCAGACTTTTTTTTTTTTTTTTTCCCTGAGCATTGTGAGTGTCACAGTTGTAATTTACTCTGTAGACTTCTGGGATTGAAAGCAAAATACTCATTCACTACAGTCCTTTACAACAGGATACAACGTATCCTTTCCCAAAGTTTTTATTCTTTAAAGCCATGTCAGCGTGGCATTTAACAGCTCTGCCTCCTGTATGCCGAGCACTGTTTTAGTTTCTTTGATTTATTATATCTGAATTCCCCAATAACCTGATGAATCAGAAGCAATTTTGTGCTAGGAAATGTGCTAAAATTAGATAAATTATCTTTATTTTGTCCCTATATCTGCCCATATTACACATGAAAAAAAATGGAAACACAGGTATTTTCTTAAAATACTTTACACTAGTAGGTGGCAAAGCCAGAGTTAAAGGACAGGCTGCCTAATTCTAAAATATATGCGTCAGTCAATATACGTCATCCAAGCATTCATTCATAAAGGACAGCTAACCATTTGGAGCAGAGAAGGGTGGGTGGGGAGCAGAGGTAAAGCTCTTTGCTTCCTCCCAAATAAAGAACATGTTGGTGCTCTTAACTTCTGCATTCTTAATTGGTTGACAGGTAACTTGTGGAATCCAAAGGTGAAAATGCCAGAGAAGGAGTGTGACCAGTATAACGGCAACACATAGACAATGGCAAAAAATGTAGCAGAAAGTAAAGTTTGGGGGATCTTAGCAGAAGTGGCAGAAATCAGATCTCTGTCAGTTATGGGTAAATGAGATAGTGAGAAAGAAAATATGGAATTCAGACTATTTAGGGAGATTTGGATGAAAACGAGGACAGCATGAATAGCAGCTGGAGCAGAACATGAGTCATGGCAATGAGATTTTAGGCTCGCTTTTTAAGTTTGAAAAGGACACAGGAAGAGTTTCATAATGAAGCATTGGGTAGCTTGATGATCTCAGAATGAAGTAAGGATACTGCATGGTGTTTATAGATCTTAAATAGGGGCTCAAAAATTACAATCCTAGTATAAGTAAATACTTTCCTATTCATATGTGATGCCTAATCAAACTATCCCTTTGAAAGCTTAGACTGGTGAAATCCTCAGAGACCGTTTATATGGTATTGTCATTCTCAAATGCTTTGTTTTACAAACATCAAACAAATATATTATTATCATTATCATCATCATTGTTGTTATTACTTTTACTGTTAAAATAGTGCATATTATGAGAAAGTAGTTCATTGTACCATGCAAATTAAGTGTATGTGAAAAATTTGGTTATTTTGAATGAGGCTTGAATGGCCCTGCCTGTTTTGTTGAATGAAGGTTATGAATTCAAAATGAAATTTCTTGAGAGCACAATTTTCCAGGAAGAAACTAAGTTGTAAATAAGATTCAAATAGTACTAGGGTTATATACAACAAACTGAATAGTGATATTGGTGAATACAAGTTCTTGAGCAACTGCCTAAATAAGGACACTGACAGCAGTGAACATTTTATTATGCATCTGTGTATGCAGATGATGAAATTCTTTTGTTTTTTGTTATTTTTTTTCCCTGTAGTATTTTTTTTTAAGATTTTATTTATTCATTTGACAGAGACACAGCAAGAGAAGGAACACAAGCAGGGGGAGTGGGAGAGGGAGAAGCAGGCTTCCTGCTGAGCAGGGAGCCCAATGCGGGGCTCGATCCCAGGACCCCAGGATCATGACCTAAGCTGAAGGCAGACACTTAACGACTGAGCCACCCAGGCGCCCCTCCCTCTAGTATTTTGGGCAAAGAATGTTGGTGGGGCTTAACTTTATGATTTTTACTTCATGACTAATCAGACCTTGAGTGGCTGCATTTGGACCTGGGAGGAGAGGTGAAGATCCTGAACTTTGAGAAGGCTATAGTTGACTGATAGAATGGTGTGTCTCCCCTTATTTTGGGGTGTAAAGGCATATATGAACTACAAATAGAGGCTTAACTCTCGTTGGAAATAAGGGAAATAATGTTTTGAGAACATTCACCTTAGAAAACTTATGATTGCAAATTCATTCTCTAGTTTCTTTGAAATGAATATAAATCTTGTTAAAATTTTAGTAAGCCTCTTGCCAGCTTTCAGACCTGGGGATATCTATCTCAAGGAACTGAGAACCATCTCTTTGAAATATAAACATCAAGGAAAATAATGTCCACAAGGGGTGCCTGGGTGGCTCAGTCTTTAAGCATCTTCCTTTGGCTCAGGTCATGATTCCAGGGTCCTGGGACTGAACCCTGCGTTGGGTTCCTTGCTCAGCGGGGAGCCTGCTTCTCCCTCTGCTTGTGTGCTCTCTCTCTCTCTCTCTCTCTCTCTCTCTCTGTCAAATAAATAAATAAAATCTTTTAGGGTTGGCCTGGTGATGGGTATTAAGGAGGGCACGTCCTTCATGGAGCACTGGGTGTTAGGCACAAACAATGAATCATGGAACACTACATCAAAAACTAATGATGTAATGTATGGTGATTAACATAACATAATAAAAAAAAGTAAAAAAAAAAAAATAATAATGTCCCTATCTCCAGTTTTTGTGGTACAGTAGGAGACTAACTTAGGTGGGCCAAAAGTGCAGATTGCAAATTTCCAGATCACATACCTACCTCCTATCATAAAGGTATGAGAAATTTACTTTCCTTTAGATAAAATCAATTAGCTAACACAGATGTCCACCCCAATTTTCAAGTGATTTTAGGATTAACTATGTGACTAATGATGCTGCTGAGTCCTCTTACTTGAAGACTAGTTGTTTATCTTGAAAACATGCAAATAATATGTTGTAAATGGTTGGCTATAGAAAATGGTAAGATTTCTTCCTGTCTTTACAATCTCTTAGTGGATTGCCTGTGATGTGTATCACATTCTGGTTCAATGCATATTCAATAATAAAGTTTTCTTTCTCTTCTACCTTTGTCAGGAGGTTTTTTGGGTTCGGAGGAGATTTTGTTTTTTATTATATTTTCCCAGTAGGGGATAAGGTGAGATGATATCCTTTTGTGGAAAAGATAATCACATCATGTTAGGTGAAGGTGCAAACTTTTGCTTCGTGAGACATTGGTAGAAAGGTTAAAATATTTGCTGATTAACAAAATGGGTGGAGCTTGACAGTCAAGGCATTTGCCTTTCTGTTCCTGTATAGCTTCCCTACATTGTACATTTGCCAACCACATTTTGTGGGTTCCCTTGCCATCTGGTTTCCTGTGAGTTTGGTTGATAAAAAAGTATTGCCAGAAGATTGGAGAGTAAGAGAAAGGAGAAACCCAGGGTATTTCTTCCCCTGCTTCTGCTGCTGGCAGCTTCTGTCAAGGATGGCTGCCTCTTCACTGACTCAGCTCCCCCAACCTGCACCAGTGTTGGGCCCTTGTACAAAATCCCCTCCCTTGGTTACTTCAGCTTTAAGGGTGTGTAGTATCTCCCAGCTCTTGCTAACTCTGGGATTCCTCAAAATTCCATATTTGGCTTGGTATTTATTACATCTTTAAAACTGATTTTCTGAATTAAAGTTCTATTACACTCCCAGGTTTGGACTCCCATTAGTATTGCACATTTAAAACTCTTAGGAGGATTTTGACTATACAGTATTTATAGTTTTCCACTTTAGGGAAGATATAATTTTTCTCTTATGTTAAGAATAGGTCGTTCACTATCAATATGTATTTTAAAACAAATCAGTCTCAAATGAAATAACCACCGTAGATATATATACATTCATATGTTAAAAAGGGATCAAAATATAATGGAAGTGGCATGCCTCTTGCTTTTTAGCAAATACAATACCTGAACATTTTCAGCCATATTAAAACTATATGATGCATTTTTAGTATCATTATAATATTCACTTATAAAAATAGGTTAAACTCAATCTCTTGTTTGGGGCCACCATTTTTCTTTCATTTATATAGTCCACAAATAAACATCCTTCTAACTATAATATTGTCATTCAAATTATTTTGGAATAATTTTATCCTTCTGACAATAAATAAATAAACATCCTTCTGACTATAATACAGTAACTTAAATTATTTTTGGAATAATTTTTATATATGTTGTGCAGATAAGGCTTACAACATGAAATTGTCTTGATATGTAGTGATAAAAGGGCTTCATTAGGACAGACACTAAGAGGATATATTTTTTAAAGATTTTATTTATTTGAGATGGGGGGAGCACACACAGGCATGCGCGAGCAGGGGGAGGGCAGAGGGAGAGAGAGAGAAAATCTCAAGCAGACTCCACACTGAGGGCAGAGCCCAACACAGGCTAGAATCTACAACCCTGAGACCATGACCTGAGCTGAAACCAAGAGTCGGACACTCAACGACTGAGCCAACCAGGTGTCCTAGACACTAGGAGGATATTAAAAAAAAAAAAAATGATAATTCCAAATATACTATGGATTGAAATTATTACATGTGGTTCAACACAGAAGGCTTCATCTTAATGATATGTAGCAATCCATAAATGACAGGTAGGTGATAGGATTATTCTTTAAATTTCTAAGTGCTGCTCACTATGAAAATGTAGAAATTCTTATTAAATAATTATATATTTTGTGGATGCTTGATTTAGATTTCTCTTTGTGTTGTTTTGTTCATGTTATGCTGACATATTTCCTATATCCCAAACTGGTTTTTTTTTTTTAAGATTTTATTTATTTATTTAAGAGAGAGAGACTGAGAGAGAGAGCACATGAGAGGGGGGAGGGTCGGGAGGGTCAGAGGGAGAAGCAGACTCCCTGCCGAGCAGGGCGCCCGATGCGGGACTCGATCCCAGGACTCCAGGATCATGACCTGAGCCGAAGGCAGTCACTTAACCAACTGAGCCACCCAGGCACCCTATCCAAAACTGTTTTAATGGTCTGCTACACAGTATGTTTTCACAATAGGGCTTTAATTCACAATCACAATTCAAGTACTAGCTCAAAAAGCAGCTCAAGTACCAAGTTATCACAGAAAAAATGTGCCAAAAATTAAAAAGCATATGTTTTGAAGTCAGACAGAATCAATTTTCAATACAAATTGTACATTTACTAGTAATTTGGGTTACTTATCATGCAAGTTCACTACTTTCTCCTTTGGTTATGTCTTTTTGAAGAATTGTTAAAAAAATTATTATACAATAAAATACTGTAATAAATTATATTAAATAATATTTTATGCTCAGTTACTATGTCACACGTATATTCTCAAACTTTCAAGTATGGAAATTATAGGTTTAAAGGTTAATTGATAATACAGATAAACAAATACGGTGTTTAATGCCATGTCTACAGAAAGTGGAGAATTAGCCCCTAAGTCAGAAAATGAATTCTCTATTATTGCCTGTTTTAGAAAAAAAGTGATACAGTTGATATCCCTTGGATTTGCAACAACATGAGTTAAAAGGAGTATACCATTTTTTAAAAAATATTTTATTTACTTGAGAGAGAGAGTGAGAGAGAGAGAGAGAGAGCAAGAGCAGGAGGAAGGGCAGAGGGAGAATCAGACTCCCCGCTGAGCAGGGAGCCCAATGCGGGGCTCCATCCCGGGACTCCGGGATCATGACCTCAGCTGAAGGCAGACGCTTGACCGATTGAGCCACCCAGGTGCCCCAGGAATCTACCATTTTATATTGAGAATATCCTTCTTAGATATTTAAACTTTAAATGCTTTAAAGTTCATCCTCATGGATTAAAATGGTATATACTGTTATCCCAAGGGACAAATGGGCTTATTCTGGTACTTTTATCATCCTAGATATCTGAGGAAAGTCAGGGTGTTTACTGGACACCTGATATAGTATGACAAAGTGATGTAATGCCTTTAGGCAGATAGGATAGGAAAAAAAAGACCTCACCAAATTCTCCTCGTGGTAGGTTTTTAATAAATAGCAGGGAAGACAACTTAAATTAATGTAATGAACAAACAGGTGAGCATTACACTCTAAAAAAATCCTTTAATCTAGTTTCAGAAGAGATGACAATTAAGTAAAAACCTGCAGAGCATGGTCACAACTACACAAACCTCCTGCCTTGCAAACTGTCTGAACTTAATCAGGCATGATTTCTTGCATAATAACAGAAACAAGGAACATGTTAAGTAAGGACATGCAAATCCCAGAGAACAAACTGAAAAGCTGAAAGGCATATCCCATATATGGTATGTTACTATACATATTAATTGTGCAGACAATTCTTATGGGGGGAAACCAAAAAGACAGGAGATTATGACTATGTATACACATACTATGTTACATTTCTTTTTGAGAACAGCAAATAAAACAAAATCCTCTGTGACATTTTCTAGTAGAGATTGAAGATAATAAGCTTTGTTCACAAGGGCAGATAATCTCTATTCGTTATTTAAGAAATGTGAATAACAGGATTTTATACAATTATTTACAAGGGTACTTATGAAATAAACAGAAGTAATACTGTTTTCTTTTGCCAATTCTCCTAAACAAACACTGAACAGCAGGCCAAGAAATTTCCAATTAAGGAAAAGAACCCTCTTATTAATAAAGGACTGTTATCATCACAGATGCAGGCACATTGGGGATACAAAGGCCTCCTAATCTATCCCTCTGCCACATCTGGATGTCCCTTTTACAAAATGGTGCAGTTTATCCTGTGTCATTTAAAATCTATGGAACAATTTATCTTCACCATATAGTTTACATTGATCTTAATCCTTTTACTTAACTGATTTGTGTGATGAATTCTAAATATGTAACCTAGGAAATATAAAACTTTAGTAAAAGATCTATAGAAATATAACATTTAGTATATAATTATCTTATTTTTATAATGTTTATTTTTATTCATTTTTAAAATGTAAGAACATAAAAGATAAATAGAAAAGGATAAGAATACCAGTATGTAAACTTACAACTCCTAGATTAATATTGCTGACAATATCAAATATTGGCAAGGTTGTAAAGCAATAAGAAGTTTCACACTCTACTGGTAGGAATATAAATTGGTAGAACCACACCACTGATGTATGTACTGAAGTTGAACATAGGCATGACTAATGACACTAGTATTCTACAAAACATGTACCCAGAAGAAATTCACACATATGTGCAGCAAGAATGTATGTAAGTATATTCATAAAAGTATTATTTGTAAGAGCCATTTTGATATATTTGATATATCAAATTTTCCAAATTTTCTATCTTTTCTCAATTCTGGGTTGTGTTTTTTTTTTTTTTTTTTTTTAATTAAGGTATTAAAAATACACAATGTAGGGGGTGCCTGGGTGGCTCAGTCGGTTAAGCGACTGCCTTCGGCTCAGGTCATGATCCTGGAGTCCCGGGATCGAGTCCCGCATCGGGCTCCCTGCTCGGCAGGGAGTCTGCTTCTCCCTCTGACCCTCCTCCCTCTCATGCTCTCTGTCTCTCATTCTCTCTCTCAAATAAATAAAATCTTAAAAAAAAAAACTTTAAAAAAATACGCAATGTATGTTTAATTATTTTGTATACTGCTTTTTAAATTTTATGTATTCAATACTGATCATTTTATGTACTATTAAATGTGTTTCAAAAATAATTTTATTCAGTGAATATGCAATAATATATTTAACTGAGTTCAATATCCCGGTACCTATAAATTGTTACTATATTTTCTTGTTAAATTAACACAAAGGCAATTTCTCTTCTATTAAATGTTATTTGCATCTCTGCTTTTTTCTCTCTAAAGATCAATAAATGTAGAAATGTTGGTCACCAATACACGAATACTGATAAGAATATTCATACACATTACAAAGTTTTTCCCGTAAAGCTATTTAGAGTTCACATTCCAAAAAAAAAAAAAAAAAAACTAATGTACAAGTATGTCTATATTAATAAATGTTGCTGTTGCTTATTTAATATAATTTAATAAATGTTCATATTTTAATTCCATAATAAAATTTACCAAGAGTGTAAAGCAGTACTAATGAAAGTAAAAACACTGACTCCCATAATCTCATTTCCTCCTGATAATGATGTAACTATTTAGCATATATACAACATGTTTTACCCATTTCCCAACAAATTGACAGTTCCAGGATACCCGTGATTACATCGCTGAGTGTGTTACATAAGTGAATTAAAATATTGAAGATACATTTGTGAATCTAAAATAGTTATATATCTATGAAACATATGTCCTATAGAATATACTGAATAACTACCAAGATGATCCCTGATTTAATAATGAGAAAAGAATAAGCATATGGTACTCATTTTTTAAATTGATGGTATGAATGATGGTACATTTTGAATTAAATAATATGTTTAAATATGAAGAACAAAATTACTTCTTACTTTTAATGCATTTGTCTCTGTTTTCTTGTCTGATTTTAGAATTCAAAAATTAAAACTTAAAATTAATTAGAATTATCACTCTGGCAATATATATTTTTTCAATTTTCTATTTAGCATTAACTTATTTACGCTTTGGGATTCTTTCCTCATCATATCTTTTAGTTCCACTTCTCATTTATTCTCTTTGTTTTCTCCTAAAATTAATAATATAGGTACTGCATCTTTTGTGTGATGTTAAATACACAACACATTTTAATCTCTTTACCTTCTGCTATGTGTACAGAGTGAATTACTTGAGATGCTTTAACACACAAACCATTTTTAGCAATACCTATTTTAAATGTGCCAAGTCTACTGAGAATTTTGAGAAATATTCTTTATAAATCCACCTAATAAATAATAAATATTTCTTAAATAAATAGATGAACATTTATATATTAACCACTGAGCAACTGCAAAATGAGAAAAAATCCTTAGGACATGCTAATTAACAAAAAGCAATGTACAGCGTATATAGCATGCTGATAATTTGTTAAATAAAAAAGAACTTCTGGGGGCACCTGGGTGGCTCAGTTGGTTAGGTGACTGCCTTCGGCTCAGGTCATGATCCTGGAGTCCCAGGACCCGCATTGGGCTCCCTGCTTGGCAGGGAGTCTGCTTCTCCCTCTGACCCCCCTCCCTCTCATGCTCTCTGTCTCTCATTCTCTCTCTCTCTCAAATAAATAAATAAAATCTTAAAAAAAAAAAAAAGTACTTCTGGTTTTAGCTACAATATATAAATGGTTCGGACGTTGTCACTCCTGTCCTCAAAACAAGATAAAAAGTTTTAACAAATTGAAAATCAAGAACTTTTCATAGATCCATTAGAGAGTTGAAATCACATCCAGTGGAAACAGGAAGACAGGCAAATACAGAGAATCAAATTGAGATCAACTTACCTGAAATAATCCACTGGAGCCAGTAACTGGTGAGAACATTAACTGGGTAATTTGGCAAATTGCTGGAGATTGAGTATAATTCCATAATAAAATTTACCAAGAGTGTAAAGCAGTACTAATGAAAGTAAAAACACTGACTCCCATAATCTCATTTCCTCCTGATAATGATGTAACTATTTACATCATTATGTAAACTATTTATGGGAGTCAGAGTTAAAGTCTCCTGGGACCCCTGTTTTTGGAGTCTTCTGAACTTTATAAGGTTTTGCCTCTATGAACCATGCAAGGTTTTCATGATGAAGTTCTGAAAAATAGTCTTTTATGTTTTAGGCAGTAAGAAGGGGTAAAACCATCTTGAAATATGCCCAGAGTGTTCTCTATAACAAAGACTGTCCGAGGAAGGGAAATTTACCAGATACTTACCTGTTGGAGAGTAAGGATACTTAACCAATTACAGCCTTCTTTAACCTGCTTATCCTAAGTAAAGGAGAGGAAAAAGACTAAAAAGACACTCAAAGGTCACAGCTTAGGAAGTCAGGCCCACCAGTTACTTAAATTTATTTATTTATTTTATTTTTATTTTTCTTAAAGATTTTATTTATTTATTTGACAGAGAGACAGCGAGAGCAGGAACACAAGCAGGGGGAGCAGGAGAGGGAGAAGCAGGCTTCCTGCCGAGCAGGGAGCCCGAAGCGGGACTCAATCCCAGGACCCTGGGATCATGACCTGAGCCGAAGGCAGACGCCCAATGACTGAGCCACCCAGGCGCCCAGTAACTTAAATTTAATCATAAGATTAAAAAATATTTCTATATGCAATCCCTTACCACCACATTAATAGAAAGAAGTGAAAGGGAATGCTAGAAAAAAAAAAAAAAAATACACTATAACAGAAATAAAGAATGCCTTAATGGTCTCATCAGCCAGTTAGAACCAGGCTGAGGAAAGAATCAGTGGGATTGAAGATAATGTCAATAAAAACTTTTCAAACTGAAATGCAAAACTTAAAAAAAAGATGAATGAATGAAAAAAATTAACAGATTATCAGGGAACTGTGGAGTAATTGCAAAAGGTATAATATCCTTTACTAGAAAGACCAGAAGAAAATGAGAAAGGAACAGAAGAAATATTTAATTAATAAGGATTGGGAATTTTTGACATATCAAACCACAGAACTCAAAATTCAGAGAAATGCAAAACAGGATAAACACTACAACCCTATACCTAGGTACATCATGATAAATTGCAGACAACCAAAGACAAAAGGATAATCTTGAAAATAACCAGAAAGGGAAAACCATCTTATCTGTTGAGGAAGGATAAGAATTACATTGGACTTCCTGCAGCCCCCAGGGGAAGGATTTGGGCAGAGCCTGAGGTTTTGCCAACTGACTGTGATCCTTCCTATGGGGCCTGGCTCATAAAAAGAGCGCAAAAACATGTTTTTGTCCAATAGGTCATTGCCCAGCAAGTCAAGGTTAAAAATAAAAGGAGAAATTTCAGAAAAAAAAAAAAAAAAAGAATTACATTGGACTTCTCATTGGAGACAACATAAATAAGGACACAATGGAATAAAATACATAAAGTATTGAAGAAAAAAACCCCACAAACATAGAATTCTGTATCTGGCAAAATTAACTTTCAAAAGTGAAGGGAAATAAAGACTTTCTTAGACAAACAAAAACTGAGGGCATCTGTCACAAATATCTCTGCCTTGCAAGAAATGTTAAGTTATTCAGAGGGAAAGGAAATAAAATAGATCAGAAACTTGGATTACATAAAGAAAGAAAGAGCATCAGAGAAGGGATAAATGAAGTAAAATAATGTCTTTATTTTTCTTAATTGATCAAATAGATAACTTTAAATTAATAAGAACCACAATATATAGAGTAACCATAACATATGGATAAATGAAAGAAATGACAGCAGCATTATAAATGATGGGCAGAGGAATTGGGAATAATCTATGATAAGGTACCTGCAATAACTGTTAAGAGGTATAGTGTTATTGGAAAGTTGAGTTATATTATTTGTAAATGTCTATTGCAAACTATAGGAACAAAGATAGAAAATTAAAATAAGGAGTATCACTGATATACTAAGGTATAGTAGAAGATAAAATCTTACATAATGGTTTAAGTGGTTTATTAATTAACTGGATTAGGCAGAAAAAGGGAAGGTAAAAATGAAACAAAGAGCAAATGCAAAGAAAAGGAACAGTTATAAACATGCTAGATTTTAACTAACTAGAATTTAATTAGAAACTAAAAATAAACATATTAGATATTAATCCAACTGTATCAATAGTTACTGTAAATCTGAAAGTTCTAAATATGCCAATTAAAAGACAGAGTTAGACAGTATGGAATTTACAAAACAAAACAAAAAAGAGACACAACTATATTGCCTAAAAGAAACCCATAATTATAAAGACACAGTTTAAAGAAATGGAGGAAGATATATACTATGATAATACAAATCACAGAAAGCTGGAGTAGCTTTATTTATTGAAAAAGCAGACTTTGGAATTATAATAACATTATCATGACAAAGGAGAACTTTATATAAAGATACAGTAGTTCCTTCTCCATGAAGACATGACAATCCTCAACATATATGCACCTAACAGTAGAACATCAAAATATGAAAGAATATGAAATATTTCATATCAAAATATGAAAGAATAAAACTGATAAAAATGCAAGGAGAAATATGCAAAGCCACTGTCATAGTTGGATATATTTCAACAGCCCTATGTCAATAATTGGCAGATCCAATTGATAGAAAGTCAGTAGGGATATATTGGAACTCAATGGAACCATCTATGAACTACATTTAATTAACATTTCTAGAATATTTCATCAATCAATATCAGAATACAAATTCTTCTCAAGTACAGTGGACCATTTTCCAAGATAGACCACATTCTCACCTAAAAAACAAGCTTAACAAATTTGAAAGAATAGAAATCCAGGGGCCTGGGTGGCTCAGTCAGTTGGGCGGCTGCCTTCAGCTCAGGTCATGATACCAGGATCTTGGGATGGAGCCCTGCGTTGGGCTCCCTGCTCAGTGGGGAGGCTGCTTCTCTCTCTCCCTCTGCTCCCCCTGCTTGTGCTCCCTCTCTCTCTCTCAAATAAATAAAATCTTAAAAAAAAAAAAAAGAATAGAAATCATACATAGCTTGCTCTTAAACCACAATGGAATTAACTAGATACCAATAAAAAAAAGAGCTGGAAAAATCTGAAAATACTTTGAGATTAAACACTATACTTCTAAATACACATAGGTCAGAGTGGAAGTCTCAGAAAAGATTAAAATGTATTCTGAACTCAATGAAAATAAAAATACATGTTAGCAAAATTTGTGGAATGTAGTGAAAGTATGCTTACTGGGAAATTTATAGCACTGAATCCATATATTAGAACAAAAAGAGATGTAAAGTCAATAATCTAGGCTTTTACATCAGGAAACTAAAGATTAGCAATATAAGTGTAAAGTGAACATAAGAAAAGTGATAATTAAAAATTAGAATTAAAAATGGGAAATCCCTTCGGCTCAGGTCATGATCCCAGGGTCCTGGGATCGAGTCCCGCATCGGGCTCCCTGCTTAGCGGGAAGCCTGCTTCTCCCTCTGCTTCTCTCTCTCTCTCTCTCTCTCTGTGTCTCTCATGAATAAATAAATAAAACCTTAAAAAAAAAAAAAGGGAAATCAATAGAGAACACAAGAAGCTTGTTTTTTTTGTTGTTTTTGTTTTTGTCTTTGGTTTTGGTTTTGTTTGTTTTGAGGAGTGAGGGGCAGAGGGAGAGAGGTTTGTTTGTTTTATTTAAATTCAAGTTGGCTAACATATAGTGTATTATTAATTTCAGGGTAGAATTTAGCGATTCATCAGTTGTATATAACATCAAGTGCCCTCCTTAATACCCATCACCCAAATACCCCATCTCTCCATCCACCTCCCCTCCAGCAATCCACAGTTTGTTTGGGAGAGAGAAAATCTTAAGCAGTCTCCATGCCCAGCACTGAACCTGGGTAGGGGGCAGGCTTGACTGAGGGCTGGAGGCGGGCTGGACGCAGGCTTGAGCTCACAACCCTTAGATTATGACCTGAGCCAAAATCAAGTCAGATGCATAACCGACTAAGCCACCCAGATACCCCCAAAAAGCTTGTTCTTTAAAAAGATCAATAACATGATTAAATACCTAGACAACCAAGAAAAAAAAAAGGGGGGAAAGACACATATTACTAACCCAAAAATGAAAGACAGTTTATTACCACTAACTCCATAGACATTTAAAGGATAATAAATGGATAATATTTACAATTACAAATATGCCTACAAATTAAATAATGTAAATGAAATTAATCCCTAAAATACCAAAATAGCAAAATTCACAAAAGAAGTAAATATCCTGAATATGCCTGTATCCATTAAGAAATTGAATCATCAATTAAGTTTCCAAAAAAATAAAATACCAGTCTTACATGGTTTCACTAGTGACTTCTACCAAACCTTTAAAGAAGAAATAACATCAATTCTCTCCAATCTTTTCCAGAAAACTGAATCAGAGAGAACTCTTCTTAATACATTCTATGAGGGTAGCATAACCCTGATACCAAAACCAGATAAAGCCATTACAGAAAGAAAAACTGAGAACCAAAAACTCTAATGGATGCAGTTTCAGAATTTATCAAGAATATTTTAGCAAATAGAATCCATAAAAAACATTAGTTTACATCATGGCCGTTTGGGATTTATTCTAAGTATGAAAAGCTGGTCAACATTTAAAAATCGATTAATATATTCCATTACATTAACAACCTAAAGAAAATAATCAAATGATTACAACAATTGATAGAGAAAAAAACATTTGACAGACCTAACATGCATTCATGATAAAGTACTCAGAAAACTGAGAGGTAAATTCCTTCAGTTTGCTGAAAAAAAAATCTCAAAAGCCCTAAAGCTAACATATTGGTGAAAAACTAGATGTTTCCCTCTTAAGATCAGGAGCAAGGCAAAGATTGTTCCTCTAATTACTCCTACCCAACATAGTACTGGAAATCCCAGCTAATGCAAACTAATAAGAGGAAAAAAAAAAGTATATAGTTTGAAAAGGAGAAAATAAACTGTCATTATTTTTAGATAATATAATTATGTAGAAAATCCCAAATCATAAAAAATCCTGGAATTAATAAGTGATTATAGTAAGGATAGAATACAAGATTAAAATAGAAAAGTAATTTCTTTCCTATCTATTAGTAATGAACAATTAGAATTTGAAAATAAAAGCACAATATCACTTACTTAAGCACCAAAAAAAAAAAAACAAGAAAAAAGAAATGCTTAGATGTGTATCTGACAAAATATGTACATAATTTTTTTTTTAATATTTTACTTTTATTAATCTCTACTCCTAGCCCGGGGCTTACAACTCCAAGATCAAGAGTTGCAGGCTTTACTGACCAACCCATTAGGCACCCCCATGAATTATTTTTTGAAAATTTACGAAACTCTGTTGAAATAACATAAGATGTAAATAAATGGAGATAAATGTTGTGTACATGAATGGGAAGACTTGATTTGTTATGATGTCAGTTGTTCCAAATTGATCTTGATTTAACACATTCCTAATCAGCATTCAGAAAAATTATTTTGTGGGTATTGACAAATTATATGTAACGTTTTTACTGAAAAGCAAAAGATGTAGAATACACAAAATAATAATGTCAAAGAACAAAATTGGGAGATTAACATGACCTGAGTATAAGGCTACTATAATCAAGACAGTTTGATATTAGCAAGAGAATAGACAAATAGATCAGTGGAACAGAATGGAGGGCTCAGCAATAAAGGAGCAGAGACAGTTCAATGGAGCAAGAACAACCCTTTCAACAAGTGATACTAGAAAAATTCGATCTTCATATGCAGAGAAATTAATCTAGACACAGACCTTAAGCCTCTCATGACTATTATTCAAAATGGATCACATGAAAATACAAAACTCTGAAAGTTCTTGAAAGTAACATAGGTGAAAATAAATGACCTTGGGTTTAAGGTGAGTTTTTAATACAATACACCAAAAGCATGAATCATTAAAAAATTGAGGTAGATCTTTATTAAAATTAAAACCTTCTCTGTGAAAGGCACTGTTAAAGGGAATGAAAAAATAAGCCCCAAACTGATAGGAAATATTTACAAAACACAAATCTGATAAAGAAATTGTATCCAAAAATGCATAAAGAGGTCTTAAAATTCAACAATAACAAAACAAATAATCCAGTTAGAAAATGGGCAAAGCTTCAGAACAAACATCTCACCAATATAGATATGCAGATGACAAATAAGCCCCTGAGAAGATGATCAGTATCATATGTTGTTAAGACATTGTACACTGAAGCAATGAGATACCACTTCGCATCTATTAGAATGGCTAAAATCCATAAATCTGAATATACCAAATGCTAGTAAGGATGCAGAGCAAAATAAATTCTCATTCATATCTGGTTGCAATTCAAAATTGTACATCCATTTTAGAAGACAGCTGGTAGGATTTTTTTAGAAAGCTAAACATAGTCTTACCATATGATCCAGCAATAGCGTTCATAGGTATTTATCCAATTGAGTTGAAAATTTATGTCCACACAAAAACCTGCACACTGATGTTTATTCCAGCTTTATTCATAATTGCCCATAATTGAAAGCAACCAAAATGTCCTCCATAGGTGAATGGAAAAGCTGTGTTTAATCCATTCAATGGAATGGTTTTCAATGTTAAAAAGAAACGAATCTATCAAGGCATGAAAAGACAAGGCATGAAACGATTTTAAATACATATTGCTAGTGAAAGAAGCCAGTCTGAAAAGGCTACATACTGTATGATTCTACTATATGACATTCTGCAAAAGGAACAACTACAGAGAGTGAAAATATCTGTGGTTGCCGGAATATCAAGGGGGAGAATTCAGTATTTGAAGCAGAATTTTTAGAACAGCGAAACTATTCTGTATGATACCATAGTGGCAGATCCATGACATATATTTGTCAAAACCCATAGAAAGCAAAACACAGAGAGTGAACCCCAATGTAAGTTATGGAATTTAATTAATAGTAATGTATAAACACTTACATTTTTGGCAAAAAGGATACTGCATTACTGTAAGATGTTAATAGGGGAAACTGTGCTGAAGGGTGAGTGTATGGTATGTGGAAACTGTACTTTCTGCTCAATTTCCCCTAAATTTAAAACATTAAAAAAATGAAGCCTATTAATTAAACATAGCAAAATGTATATATCTAAAATATCAGAATTTGCATGTAAATGAACAAAATATCCTTGGAATAATTTAGAAGAAAATTATAACAGGTTGCTTCGGGTAATGAGTATCTGTGGGACACTAATGGAAGGAAACTTTTTACTGATTTCCTTTTAGAGATTTTACATTTTAAAAGGTATGAATGACTTTCAGTTCAAATATAATTAAATTACATTAAAAATAGGAATAGTAACACTTCTGAAATGACTTCAGCATTATCCTGTTTATTGTATATAGTTCTGACTTCAAGAAGACTAACACAAGACACATATGTTAGCAGAAGTTGCAATCTTACCAGTCCCTTTGAAATTTGTCAGTTTCAAAGAAAAAAAGTCAAATAATTGCACGTTAGTATGGTAAAAAAGCAAAGTGTTGATATCAAGAATTTATTTCCCAGTCTAATTAATTTTGCCCTCTTTCATGCCCCCAAATCACTTATTTGATTTGAATGTAAAACAGTGTCTATAATTCATCTCTTTCTGAATTAATATCAAATGACTTCTGTTACTGCAAAATTTAAAAAAAGAAAAAAAAAGCATCAAAGTTAACATGATGAAGTCTCTTACTTGGATATTTGTTCCAGGATATTTTATTGAGTAATCTGTTGGAATAAAATACATTTTCTTTGTGTCTCTAAACAACAAGTAAGGTCTACAAACTTGGAAGTTCTCTTGAGATTGCTTAACAATTTCCTGTATTCCAAATTCTGTGTATACTTATTTAATTTATTTTTAATGTTTTGAGTTTTTATTTATGTTCTAGTTAGTTAACATACAGTGTTATATTAGTTTCAGGAGTAGAATTTAGTGATTCATCACCTACATATAACACCCAGTGCTCATCACAAGAAGTGCCCCCCCACTCCCCTCCCCTCCAATAACCCTGTTTGTTCTCTATAGTAAAGAGTCTCTTTTATGGCTTGCCTCCCTCTCTCTCTCTCCCTTTTTTTTTTTCTTTCCCCTATGTTCATCTGTTTTGTTTCTTAAATTCCATGTATGAATGAAATCATATAGTGTTTGTCTTTCTCTGACTGACTTATTTTGCTTAGCATAATACAGTCTATCTTATAAATGAGTATGATAGATAATTTTCAAAGAAACATTAGAAAATGAGATCCTCAAAGTCAGGATTTCTATATATTTATCTTGACACCTTAGCCATAAGCAAAATGTCTGGTAGAGGCATTGGATTTTTGTTAAACATATTTACATTATTTTTTTTCTTCATAGTATCCTGGTGTCCAGTATCATTTTAGAGAAAATATTTATATCATTGATTATTTTATTTGTTACTCTTTTTTTGTATTTATTACTACTCCTTAAAATATATTTGTATGAAAGAGAAGATGAAAAATATTTTGTTTCATTTGGACTTACTCTTTTTGCTCCTATATCTTATAAATTATCAATATGGCATGAATGGCAATAATGTTAAGCAGTAAAGAGCCCATCTGCAATTTCATTAACACATTAACTTTTCCAAGTAAAGTTTTATTTGTTTAACTAGTTTACCTAGATGTAATGTGAGATCCAAATGAGGTACAATTTATCTGTTACATTTTTTTCTGTAACAAAATTGTAATTAGTTTCTTTCCTAATGAACATATTTTAATGATCATGAGTAATTTTATTACATAAATTTAAAATTAATTTTTTATTTCAGTTGTGGCTCTATTTTGAAGTTATTGAAATTCATTGATTTTACACTTTTTTAGCATATGTAACAGCATATAGTTTTGACAAAAATATTTCTAGTTTCACACAATAATAATGATATAATTTGGTGATAAATATATAGGAGCTTATTTACCTGGTCACTTTTCTATTTCTAAGGAAATTTCTTTAATATACATGTCAATTTTTTTTTTCTGGGTTGATTTTTTTTTTAAGATTTTATTTATTCATTTATTTGAGAGAGTGAGAGAGAGAGAGCACATGAGAGGGGGGAAGGTCAGAGGGAGAAGCAGACTCCCTGCCGAGCAGGGAGCCTGATACGGGACTCGATCCTGGGACTCCAGGATCATGACCTGAGCCGAAGGCAGTCGCTTAACCAACTGAGCCACCCAGGCGCCCTGGGTTGATTTTTATTATTGAATCATAAATGACATACAATGATTTGTGAATAAAGTGTACAATTTAACAAATATTGCCAATATGGTTAGACTCATGTTCACACCTATGAAACCATCAGTGCTACAAGCAAGATAGTGAACATACCTAGACCCTTCAAAGTTTCCCCATGTCCTATTTTACTTTCTTCCTCCCTACCTTGTACCCAGACAAGTACTAATATGCTTTCTCTCACTATAGACTCATTTGCATTTTCTAATGTTTTACATTAATGGAATCATACAGTATGTATTCTTTGTTTATTTTTACTCAGCATAATTATTTTGTGATTCATCCGTGTTGTAGTGTGTCTTACTAGTTCACTCCTAAATAGTATTCTGTTATGTGTATGTACTGCAGTTTGTTATCCATTTGGCTGTTTCCAGTTTTTGGCTATTACAATTAATACAACTGCAAGCATTATCTTTAAGGAAGTCTTTGTATGGATCTGTGCTTTCATTTCTCTTGTGAAAATACTTAGGAATGAATGACTGGATAATACAGTGAATGTATTTTTAATTTTTTAATTAAAAAAGACTGCCCAACTAGTTCCAATATAAGTCTTTCATTTTACAGTCCTTCCAGAAACTTATGAGAATTTCAGTTTTTCCATATTCTCACCGTCCTGAGATAGTCAGTCCTTCTAAATTTTAACTATCCCAATAGTTATGCAGTAGCATCTCACTTTGTTTTTAATTTGCATATCCTTAATGAATAATGATGGAGAGCATCTTTACAAGTGTTTAGTTGTCATCCAAGTATCTTCTCTTATCAAGTCCTAATCTTTTGCCCACTTTCTACTGAATTGTTTATTATTGAATTTGAGCATTGTGCATATAACTGGATTTTATGTTGTTTACTGAGTATATGATTTTCAAGTATTTCTTCCCAGTTTATGGCTGATCATTTCACTCTCTTGAAATTGTCTTTCAGATAGCATCTATTTTTAATTTTGATGAAGTCCAATTTATCAATTTCTCTTTTTATGAATAATATATCTGGTATCTTTTAATAACTCAATCCTTTTTTTATGTATTCCTCTAGACATTTTATAGTTTAAAGCTTTACACTTCAGTCTATGACTTATTTCAAATTATTAATATTTTGTTTGTATGGTGTAAGATACTTGTCGATGTTCACTGTTTTTCCATACGTATATTCATCTAATCAAGCAAAATTGTTGAAAAAATTTTTCTTTCTCCATTTACTTGCCTTTTAACCTTTGTCAAAAATAACTTGTCTGTTTGCAAATAGATAGAGTACTTCTGTACTCTTTTTCATTCCATTCATCTATGATTATACCAGTACCAAAAAGTTTTGGTTGCTTTAACTTTTGAGAGTCCTGAAGTTAGGTAGTGTTAGTCCTTCAGTTTTGTTTTTCATTTTCAAAGTTGACTTAGCTATTCTAAGACCTCTGCTTTTCCATATGAACTTGGGATTTTTTTTAAAAAAAAGATTTTATTTATTTATTTGACAGAGAGAGACACAGCAAGAGAGGGAACACAAGCAGGGGGAGTGGGAAAGGGAGAAGCAGGCTTCCCGCTGATGAGGGAGCCCAGTGTGGGGCTGGATCCCAGAACCCTGAGGTCATGACCTGAGCCAAAGGCAGATGCTTAATGACTGAGCCACCCAGGCGTCCCTAAACTTGGGATTTTGTTGAACCTCCAGATCAGTTTTCAGAGCACTGAGAAATATTGAATCTTCCAGTTAATGAATACAGCATATCCCTCTCTATTTTCTTAAAATCTAATCTTTAATTTCTTTCTGCAGTGTTTTATATTTCTTCAATGTACAGATTTTTGGTATTCTTGTCAAATATACCCTAAGCACTTCGCTATATTAATTCTATTATAAATAGCATCTCCTTTTAATCTCTATTTTTCATTTCTGCTGATATATAGAAACCCAATTGGTTTTTGTATATCAACCATGTACTCTACAACCTTGCTAACATCATTCATTAGTTCTGGTAAGATTTTCAGATTCCATCAGGTATTCTACCTAAAGGATCATGTAGTCTGTGAATAAATATAGTTTACTTCTTTTATTCAAATGAGCACTGTTTTTATTTCTTTTTCTTGGATTTTTTTTGCTAGGTTGAACTTCCAGGACTAGTTGAGCAGAAGAGTTGAGGTCAGAAATCTTTATCTTGTTCTTTTTTTAGGGGGGAAATATTCAAACTTTCACAATTAAATATAATGTTAGCTGTAGCTTTTTCATGGATGCTCTTTTACTGGGTTAAGAAGTTTGTTTCTATTCCAAGTTTACTGAAAGTTTTTATTTAGAACAGATGTCCACTTAGTCACATTATTTTTTCTGCATGTGTTGAGATGATCATGAGGTTTTATATTTTTGTCTGTTAATGTTAACATATTGATTGGTTTAAAAATATTATACGAATCTTGCATTTGTGGGATAAACTCAGTTTGGTCATGATGTGTTATCTTTTTACATATGTTGAGTTTGATTTGATTTTTTAAATTTTTAAGTCATATATATGTATCTATAACTATGTAGTTATTAATATCTGTACTTTGGGTAATAATCTACTAGTTCTTTAGATATTTGTTCAAATTCTTCCTTTCAGCTTTGGCCAGTAGAATGTGTTTCAGCTGGCTCTTGTGCTCATTAATATGCCCCCATCAAGGTGTGTGTGGGTTTGTTTATTTTTTGAACGCTTCCTTTTTTCTGACACTGTGGGATGACCCATGCTTATCATATGTATTTCCTGTCCCCATACTAGAATAAGCTATTTCTGTAAGGAAGACTGATTCCTTTCATTGAAGAAAGGTATTGGAAGCTGAGATATAGATGTTAGTTTGCTGCTCCTGGAGTCTCATTTCTTTTAGCCTATTCAGCTGACAGGGCACAGAAAAATGTGTGTATACTTGACCATGTATATGGTCTATCTATATCTATAAATATTCTTATATATTACTATATGTAGATTAAGCTAAACACCATTTTTTTTTCTGGTATCTCAGACTCAAACCTATTACCACATGGAGCTCTCTAGCCTCCTCTTCTTGCTTATCTATAAATTCCTACTCTAACAGTGAGAAACTTAACTTCCACCATCTATCATCTTTTTAAAATAAATTCCACTATTCCATGTGTAGTAGTATTAGAATTGTAAACCTGTGCACCATGGGAAACATTTTATCAACTAAAATGCAGTGCATATAAGCTCTTAGTCCTATAGATTCTATTCATTTCCAAAGTTAATTTGACCCCCACCCTATGCCCTGCTCCCCTTTAGATAATTTTTTTTCAATATATTGTAATAAAATTGGATTTTCTGTTTGTTCTTTATTCCTTTCTGGTTCCCCAAACTCCTGAGCGATTTTTTTTTAATTGCACACATTTATGCTGTTATGTTCTACGGATTTTTATAAATGCATAACGCCATGCATCCAGTATTACAGTATCCAACAAAATAGTTTCCCCACCATGAAGTTTCCATGTACTTTATGTATTTATCACCCTACCCCCTCAAGTCACTGGCACCAACTAGTGATCTAGTTAGTACTTCTATATTTTTTTCCTTTTTCAGAATGTCATATAATTGGAATTATATGCTATGTAGATTTTTCAGGCTCCATTCTTTCACTTAGCAATATTCAATTAAGTTTCCTTCAAGTCTTTTTGAGACTTGAGAGTCATTTTTTTTTTCTTATTGCTGAATAACATTCCATTGTAAGTATGTACTACAGTTTGTTTATCCATTCACCTATAAAAGGATTATCTTATTTGTTTCTAGTTTTTGGTGACTATAAATTAAGCAGCAATAAATACTCTTATGCAGATTTTAGTTTTAAAAACAATGGGATAAATACCTAGTGACACCTTTGCTGGATTTCATGATAAGACTATTTAACTTTGTAAGAAACTGCCCAAGTATCTTCCAAAGTGGCTGTAGCATTTTACATTTCAACGAGGAATGAATGAGAGTTTTGCTGTTCTACATCCTCATCAGCATTTGGTGTTGTCAGTTTTTTGGAGGATTTTAGCCATTCTAAGAGCTATAACGTGGTATAATATTGTGCTTTTAATTACACAGATGACAAGTAATGTTGAGTAAGTTTTGATAGACATTCAAAATCAGTGTATCTTCTTTGGCAAGGTATCTGTTTAGATGTCTTTCCTTATTCTTAATTATTTTGTTTTCTTTTGTCTTCTTATTTTGAGTTTTAAGACGGATCTTTATCTATTTTGGTTACAATTACTTTTCAAACATGTATTACAAATATTTTATCCCATCCTCTAGTTGTCTTCACTTTTTAATAGTGTCTTTAAAAGAGCAGGTTTTAATTTTAATAAAGACCAATTTATCAGTGTTTTATATCACAAATTATGACTTTGATTTTATATCTAAAAACGTACTGCTAATCTCTAGGTAACTAGATACTCTCCTATATTTTTTCTACAAGTTTTATAATACTGAATTTGAAAATTAGTCCTATTATCCACTGATCTATTTTAAGATTTTATTTTGTGAAAGTTATAAGGCCTTTGATTAGATCTATCCATCCATCTATTTCTTGTTTGCAAACTTATAAGCTAAAATTTTTTTAGCACTTTTGCTGAAAAGAATATCTATTTTCTATTGAGTTGCCTTTGTGCTTTTTTCAAAGATCAGTTAGTGTGAGTCTATTGCTGGGCTTTCTGTTCTGTCCTATTGACCTATTTGTCAATTCTTTTGCCAATACTAAACTGTGTTGACTGTGGTAGCTTTATAGTAAGTCTTGAAGTAGGTAGTGTCACTCCTCCAATTTAGCTCTTCTCCCTCAGTATTGTGTTTCTAGGTCCAAAGAAGAACTTGCTGGGATTTTGACTGAGATGACTTAGTGTAAATTTTTATTTTAATCTGGCTAGGTGTTAGGCTCTTTAATATTTCTTGTAGTTGTATGTACCATAGGCTTAAACTCCTCTCATTTTCTGATTTTTTTCCCCTGTTGTCTTTGGATTTCCATAACTCCCCTTCCTCTTCAGATAGAGTCTTTTGTCTTGCAGGTCTTTTAGCTATAATCCAGTTATACTGAAGCCAATTGATATGGTAGTAAGTATGTTTTGGGGCAAGTAAAATGTTCTATATCTTTTTTTAATTTAAAAAAATTATTATGCTATGTTAGTCACCATAATCTTATTAAATCTCAGTTCTTGGGGTGCCTGGGTGGCTCAGTCGTTAAGCATCTGCCTTCAGCTCAGGTCATGATCCCAGGGTCCTGGGATTGAGCCCTGCATCAGGCTCCCTGCTCCGTGGGAAGCCTGCTCCTCCCTCTCCCACTCCCCCTGCTTGTGTTCCCTCTCTCCTTGTCAAATAAACAAACAAACAAACACATAAATAAATAATCTTTAAAATAAATAAATAAATCTCAGTTCGTCTCCTGTATCCCCAGGCTCTTAACTTCACAAATGTTTCTCATCATTTGTTTACTGCCTTAGTTAAAACTGGAGGGTCAGTGTGTGCTGGAATAGGGTAATTTTATTTTAACCAGGTAGAATAAGATTCAAGTTAAGTATTTGGTTCACTTGATTAGACCTTTTTTTATGGAGAGTGCTCTTGGACTATTTCAGAATGGCTCCTTTTCCCCTTCCTTCTGCAAGAAGCAACAGGATTTTTCTTGGCTCTTCACTATGAGAACCTGATGATGCCTGGGCAGTTTAGCTCCTTAGCCATGGTTGCTCAAATAAGAAACTTAACTGTTAAATTTAAATTTCGTGAATACATTAAATAAAGTTTCAAGTAACAGAATGTTAAACTCTATTGTGATTCATCCTTTGTCTTATAAATTAAAATCCCATTTTTATCTCACTTATCCCTATTTTTAAAATTTGATTAGAAAATCACCTATTTTTATCCTCCTTACCCAGAATTTTCAAAACGCTCATAGTTCTTTATCTACATTTATTTAATAGTTTAATGATTCTCCCAACCTACCTGAAATATTCCTTCACAACATAATAACTTAGCAAAAGACACTGGTGTGCTATATTGGAACACCAGTGAAAATATCTATTAAAATAAAATTCCCCCAAATTATTCAAATCAGGGATTTCAGCCTAAATCACTAAGTTGATTATTTTTTATTATTGATCATTATTTTTTTCCATTAACACAAAAATTGATATAGTTTTAATAAATAAAGCATTTTTATTCCTATTTATAATCTCTAATGTACCAAAGCAGTTCACAGAAGAAAGTAAGTACATAAATAGAAATAGATAAAAAATGTTCAAGGGCTCAGTGCATGTCAGGTGCTTGTTCAAGGGTTTTACATGTACTCATATGGTTGCTTGTCACAAGAAACCTAAATAGACACAATTTAAAGATAAGAAAATTGTGAAACATGAAACAAGGGCTCTCCAACACAATTTCCAACACAAGACACTTGTTTAGCTAGGTAAAACTACAATTCTTCTTTGAAAATAGTTATGTCCATTTAACTATGTTCTAACCAATGGAATATAACCATTAACAATGTGCTAAAGTTGCTTAAAAGGAAATTGTTCACCCTCACGTTGTTCTTTGTAGCTCTTTCTGGGGGTTGAAAAGCAGACTTTATCAGGTTGAATTATGAGCATGAAGAATAGGGCAATATCTAAGTGAATAAAAGAACAAAAAGATTCTTGGTACTATGATAGACATTACTGAGCAGATGAGCCATCCTGTGAACTGCTCAATTCCAGAATTTTATGTAACTGAGAAGTAATCATCTATCTTAGTTAAGTCACTGCAATTTTTTGTATGTTTACCATATCTTAGCTTGTACACTAATATATTGCTGTAGTTTACCCAGCTAGTAAGTGAGAAAAGTGGAAATGAAAAAGTCAAAACATGGAAGTTTGGCTGAAACACTGGAGTTCTTAATCAAATACACCATATTTTCTAAAGTGATGATAAACAAATGATAATTCTTCCCATATTTCTACAACATTCTGGCTCTTTCCATTGCCACTTTGCATGCATATACTGGCTTCTAAACAGACCTTAAAATTAGCTTCTAAGCAAAACTTGATGTCAAAATCATAGGAGACTGGGGGGAAAAACATAATCCTTATCATTTTAGAAATTCCTAAAATACTTCATTTGTGGGTATAAGTCAATTTCACTTGTAATCAGCTTTTCTGATTATGCGACATTTCTGATTATTCAGAATACAGAAGATATTTGTGGTTTTCTTACAATGATGAAAGTGTACATCCAAGTCAATTTACGTTCTACAGATATGGAGTTAGCAGGTGCAAGAAGTGATTCTCTAAAGATTGGCAATATGAAAAATTATTTCTTGAACATATGATAAAGGCAATCCCACTGGAAGAAACCAAAACTCTGCAAATACATAACAAATGAGTTTGTGAAATATGCTAAAGTCAAACAGAAACTGAAGTAGTATTTTTTACTTTTAAATCAAGTTTATCCTTTTTAAAATTTTTTGTATGTCTGAATATGAGCTAAATTGTAATTTTTATGCAGAATACTATGAATGCTAATGAATAAAAATTCATATTATGATTCAAGTAATACTATGTTCTTCAAATGTTTTGTTTAAAGAATAAACAAAAAATGGGGGTGCCTCGTGCTCAGTTGGTTGAGCCTCTGACTCTTGATTTTGGCTCAGGTCATGATCTCGGGATCCTGGGATGGTGGATCCCTGCATCGGGCTCTGCCTTCAGCACGGAGTCGCTTGTCCGTCTGTGTCTGCTCCTCCTCCCTCTCTCTCTCTCTCGAATAAATAAATAAAATCTTTGAAAAAAAAGAATAAACAAAAAAATGTTTAAAAAGCATTTTGCTTCATTCCTTAAAAAAATATTCACATGGGGGCGCCTGGGTGGCTCAGTTGGTTAAGCGACTGCCTTCCGCTCAGGTCATGATCCTGGAGTCCCGGGATCGAGTCCCGCATCGGGCTCCCTGCTCGGCAGGGAGTCTGCTTCTCCCTCTGACCCTCCTCCCTCTCATGCTCTCTGTCTCTCATTCTCTCTCTCTCAAATAAATAAATAAAATCTTTAAAAAAAAAAGAAAATATTCACATGTAGTTATTATATCAATCTATATTTTACTATGGTTAAACTCTTGTTTAGACTATGGCCCAGCAATTCAGCAATTTTTTTAAAAAAAGATTCCAGTTATCAATATTTGGGTTCTTCAGGCCATATGGTCTATGTTGCAACTACTTGATTCTGCCAAAGTAGTGTAAAAGCTTCCACAGACAATACATAAATGGATGGGTATAGCTGTGTTCAGCAAAATTTTATTTACAAAAATAAGTGATGGTCTGTGAATCATAGTTTGCTGACTCTTGATTTAGACCAGTGTTGTCCAATTGAACTTTCTGCAATGATGGAAATGTTTTATGTATGTGTTGTGCAATATGGAAATCACTAGCCTCACTTGACTGTTGGGCATTTAAAATAGATGTCATGTTACTGAGAAACTAAATTTTTTATTTTATTTAAATCAGTTCCTTTAAATATTAATGTAAATAACTACATATAGCTAATGTTTAATGGACAGCACACATTTAGACGTGCATATTAAACATTAGTGAACAGCCACATTGTTTTTCTTTATTAGAGTTATTTCCATCCTTATTTAAATAAAGTTTATAATCTTCTATTGGTTCTTTATACTGTAAAGGTGCTACAATCACTTTTGAATTTATAGATCTTTGAATTCTATGAACACTTAATAGATACTGTGTATTAACTGTGATCACATTAGTTTTGGAGTTTTGCCTTTTTCTGGAAACCAAGATATTTTTATGCTATAGAATAATGCTCTTGTGGACAAAGGATAATTATAATAAAATTATGTTTCATTGAGATATATTTAAAATGTGCTCAGCCTTAATAACAAAAATCCAACTGAAATTTCTCTAGGCAATACCAAAATTCTAGAAGACAGAAAGTTCCGTTATTAGTAATGCAGGGCTCAACATTATTTTCCAAGTTCCGAGTTCTTTCTGTTCTGTCAAATTGCCCTTCTCGGAGTATTCTTTTTAGGTAACTTTTCTCATGGTTTATATAGGGAACTTCTGCAATACTAGGAATCATATGTAAACCTGAAAATATCTATTCATAAGAGGAGTCTATCCTATAATGAACAAGGAAAACTATGCCCAAGATTATTCTCAGTATACTTCCCTTAATTATATTGCCCAAATTTTTGCATATGCCTTTGCCTATTTTTTCACTGCCATGTGAAATTGGACTTATGACAGGTCTAAACAAAACTGTAATTCCACCCTTCAGTTGGGAACTGGGTTACACATATCCTGAATCCAGTGAAGTTGGGATAACTGAACAAACTTCAGATTTTCTTAGTTAGGAAGAGGGACAAAAATGTGTTGATGATCAATGAAAATAATTTTTAAAACTGGATATTTAGGAAGCTGAAAAACTTGGAAAAGGAAAAGACAGAAATGCAGTACTATGTAATAAAATTCAGTGTAGGAAAGTTTGGTGAATAATGTCAGAAAAAATAGATTACTTATTTTGATATAATTAGTGACTAGTGTTAATTCATTTGTTGTAATATAAGTTGGGGTTTTTTGTTTTTTTTAAAGATTTTATTTGTTTATTCATGAGAGAGAGAGAGAGGCAGAGGGAGAAGCAGGCTCCCAAGGAGCAGGGAGCCCGATGCGGGACTCGATCCCAGGACCCTGAGATCATGACCTGAGCCGAAGGCAGATGCTTAACGACTGAGCCCCCCAGGCACCCATAAGTTGGTTTTAATAAGTCAGTTGACACTGTGTTTCAAACATCTTACTAAGTAATTAATTGAAGTTGGCTTAGATATGAGTACTGTCACTGAAACTGACTAACAGACCATAAACAAAAACTGATGATAAATGGCCACCAGTTGAGGGGAAAGCATGTGGGAAGTGTTTTCAGTTTAGAAAAATGAACATCTTTATAAATACCATGAAAATGTGTTTTTTATTAATGTGAATTAAAATTAAGTTGTTTCAAAGAAATTATAAATGCAGGTAAATAAATCCAAAAAGTTTTTACATTGTTTTTTATTGTTCACTGCTTTTTGGATGTTTGAACTTGTGATAGAAAGGAAGCTAATGAAGGATTGCACAACAGGATTTTTTTTTTTCCAGAAAATGCCTGTAGCTGTGAACATCCATGCAAGACTAAGGTTTGTGGTATTTATGGCTTAAAAGACATTTCCCTTACGGGCTTTTCTGGTGTGAGTCAAAGTGTTAACATCTTTGAATGAAGAGGTGATTTAAATGCATCAGTTTTCATTTCTTGAAGTTGTTTTTGTATACTGACTTTTTCATCTTGGATTGCATCTTGGTTGCCTAATATTATGTCTGTACAGACTATATGTCTGTCTGACCTTTATTATCTATTTAACTAGCCATGCCAAAATCACTGGGACAACCTAAATGAAAGATAATCTCCACATTCATGGCAATTGTAGACAACTGAAAAAACAGTTTCTTGGATAAATTTCTAATTTTATTTAAATAATTTCTTACATAGTACGTTTTATTTGTCTAGCACTGTTCCAAGTGCTTTACAATATCTTGTATATGAATAAAAATAATAATATTGATATTCAATAATAAGTATTTTCTCATTTAGAACAATTCAAAATTTCCATATTTTCCCTATTATCTACCTAAATCCTCCTAGACAGCTTGGAGGATTTCAATAGTTAGTCACAAAAATGCTGGAGCAAATTACTGAAGCCATGGTGGCAAAAGACACCATGGAACCATCATACTGGCCAGACAACTTCGGGATTTTTACGTTAGAGAGAAACACTTTCATCCCACTACTATTTTAGTTTTTTGGTTGTATGTAAGAAAAAGTAATACAAAATATACATATATTCAAAAAGGAGAAGGAGTATGTGTTTCAAACACATGCATACACATACATGTGTGTGCATCCCACACACATCTACCCATAAGCACAAAGTCTAATAAATAACAAATTAAAATATTAAAAGATAAATGGAAATATGTGATGAATGGCTTCTATCCCCAAAATCACTTCATGGTCCAAACCCAGGTGGATACCAACCTATCACATCTGAATTACGTGCCTGAAGAATGTAAGAAAGAAGGATTAAGGGCGTGGACCCCTTCTGGCTGAGTTAACTCCCTTTAAGTAACCCTTTCAATGTCTTAAAAAATGTTTTGCTTGCAATTAATAAATTATAATTTTGTCGCATAGTCACACATAAAAGAGGTTGGCAATGTAGTCTTTACTCTGGGAGGCATTTCCTAGCTAAAAATCAGAGCTCTCTCTAGGAGGAGATGATGGATGAGTTTTAGGCAACTAATGATCTCTGAAACCAAACAAAGCATAGATTGAAATGAAAAGTAGGTTTCAGAAGCCTTATAATCATATTAAAGAGTATATTTTCCTAAAATATAGATCTGATCATGTATATTTCAGAAAATCTCAGCTAAGTTTCCCCCCCCCCCAGTATGTATTTATTTTTGCTTAAAGGGTCAGATTCTAAATAAATTTTAGCAAAAATGTTTATGATCAATTATATCACAGACTGGAAGCACAATGATCTTAACTTGAACCTCCGTGTCTCTGTGTATCCTTGGAATTCCTCTTAATCTTAGCCTTAATATCTAATATTAAGGCTAAATAATCTAGATTACCTGAAATCATTTCCCCAAGGTTTTCTTCATATCCTATGGATGAGTCCTGCTATTGCAGTTTTTGATAATATTTGCATTGAAATTCAATCTTTTATTGTTTGTAAGGAATATATACCAAAGTTAACACATCTCTGGCTGAAATTATAATCTAGATTACCTGAAATCATTTCCCCAATCTTCCAAAACATAAATTCATAGAGCCATTTACTAATATCTTTAAACTGATGTTGTTTTCCTTCCTGTGTACCTCTAGCATTTTTTTATTATGTTCAATTAGCCAACATATAGTACCTTTAGCATTTTTTAAAGCTACATAAATTGTAGCACAAATACCACATTCATTAGACAAAGATGATCACTTTATTATACTCTCAAAACCTCCTATTCATGGCCAATTTAATGTTATAACTCATCTTATAAAATACCAGGCTTCCTCCCTCTCTGGTCACGTCCTTTTTTTGAGTAACCTAAATGATAAATGAGAAAGCAGCCCACTAAACTGAGGGATTTGCTTTACACATGAATTCCTCAAAGCCATGAAATCAGGTGTTGTCAACTCTAAACTTCACTTCTCAGGGAGACTTCCATACAGATTTTGTAAGCTTAAATTCCTCAGTCTTCTTCCAATATTCTGCATCCCTTCTCTGATATTGCATTATCACCCCCTATTTTTGACAACAACAAGAGGTGTAAGAAAAAGTATTTTGAGATTTGACAATGTCTCAACTTTTCCATTTTTCCAAGTGCCTTAATTCATCTTTTGATATTACAAATTTGTTGTGACTAAAACTGTGGGCACTCACAGTCAATCTTCTTAAATTCTGAAGTTTACTCTTATCTGTGTCACACACACACACACAGAAAACATTCCACACAGAAACACAGAATGTAATCAGTACAAAATAAAATCCTCCGAATCATAATTTTATTTTCTTCTCCCTTACTAATTTGATTGCAAATCATACATTGAACACCTGCTATGTGCATATCCATGGGGTAAGTACTGAAGAATAATTTTAAAAATCAAAAATATTATGTAGTTGTTTTTGTTTTGTTTTGATTTCTGTGTTCTATGTTTGTTTTCCTTTGATTTTCTTTGCTTTATTCTAAAATGACTTCCTCTGTATTTGGATAATTAACATAGACACAAAACACTATGAACAAAGCTAATGCTAATGTTAAAATACCACAAAGCTAAGGCTAATCATGCTATTGGCTGAATGTAAGAAAAATATTGACAAAAGCATACAAATATATAATGGATAATAAAGAATTAGATCTAACTCTGTTCTGCTTATAAATACTCTACGTGGAAAACTGTGAGTTTTATTTTTGATATCTTTTCAGTCTAAATTAACCTTTAATGAAACATGGTATTTGTTATATCCCTGGAGGTATGTGTATGTTGTTCAAGATATTAATTTGGAGTTTATGTAAAATTAGGGAGATCATCATGTAAATCTGTACAACTGTGCCTTGCTTTTTGTTAGTAATTTCAATGTTATCTTTTTTTGTAATTATCAATCTTTTCTATAAAATCTAAGGTCCAGAATGCCAAGGCAAATCACTTATAAGTAAGAACCAGCAAATACCATTTCCACCCTTAAATCACCTTCATCCAAGGCCACAATGGAAGGGATTCACATCAAAACAAAAAATATGTCATCAGAAATAGATTTTCAAGGTTTACCTGAAGAAAACAAAACAAGATTATTCAGAATAAGGCACTATAAAATATTATTTCTACAATTGGGAAATTGTGATAGTTTGTCACAATAAGATTTTAATTCTGATATTAATTCACTCATGCATAAATACACAAATGATAAAATTGAAGGGAGCCTGACAACTCTGGTGTTTCATGTTATACACATTAGGGTACAAAAAGCTTTTAGTTGTTTTTGAATTTTTAGTGAATAGGGTTTAAGAATGTAACATCTTTATATAAACTCATCCATTTAAAAAAATGTATAATATCTATAAAAGTTTTGGGTAAGTATCAACTGTACCAATCATCCCAGCTGAAATTACAGTAATAATATCCAGAGATCTAGAATATTATTATTTGAATAAACTAGAGATGTTTATTAATAAATTCTAAATGTTTCATTACATGTCTTGATGTCCTATAGAAATAATAAATATTTTGTAGGCTAAATTATGTCCATATATTTTTAATGCAGAATATTATTTTAAAATTAAAAGATTACTAAGTGGGGAAAGTGCCATAGCTGTAACAGTTTTTAATGATTACAACCCAATTATAATGGCAACTGATAGGTTAAGAACAAATACTGAAAATGGTAACTGGTGATGTGAGTTTTGAACCAGAAATGTTCACTTACTGACTATGTCTAATAATGTATTCTAAGAGCAACTTGTTCCATGAGCTAATAAAAGTTTTCTTCATATCCCCAATCTTCCAAAACATAAATTCATAGAGCCATTTACTAATATCTTTAAACTGATGTTGTTTTTCCTTCCTGTGTACCTCTAGCATTTTTTTTATTATGTTCAATTAGCCAACATATAGTACCTTTAGCATTTTTTAAAGGTTTTATTTATTCATTTTAGAGAGAGAGAGAGAGATAGACAGAGAGAGACAGCATGAGTGAGAGGGGCAGACGGAGAGGGAGAGAGAGAATCTCAAGCAGACTCCACACTGAGCATGGAGCCTGATGAGGGGTTCATCGCAGGACCCTGAGATCATGACCTGAGCCTAGACCAAAAGTCAGATACTTAACTCACTGTGCCACCAAGGCACACCTCTAGCATTTTTTTTATACTACACATATTAGTACTTGGAAATTTTAAACATGGCACATTGTACATGCATTTTTGTTATGTAATTACTTTATTTAAAAAAAAAAATCCATGACATTTGAGGCTATTTCTTTATCAAGGATTTTTTAAAAATTATTTTGTCAATAAGCTGATATTTATTTGATACAGAGTAGCCTCAATATCTGATACTTGAATTAAATGTTTTCTTTAGAGACGCTTGGGTGGCTTAGTGTCTGCCTTCAGCTCAGGTCATGATCCCAGGGTCCTGGGATCGAATCCTGCTTTGGGATCCCTGCTCAGTGGGGAGTCTGCTTCTCCCTCTGCCTGCTGCTCTCTCCTGCTCATGCTCTCTCTCCCACTCTCTCCCTCTCTGACAAATAAATACATAAATTATTTAAGTTATGCTTATGATAAAACACTCATGAACTATTAACTTTTCAGATAGAACAAGTAAACATTAAAGAAATTATATAAGAAAACTTGGCATGTTTTACCCAGGTGCTCTTACATCTGCTAAATTCATTATTGTTCATACTTACTAATCAAGCCCCAATCAATCAATATCAAACACACTTTGGGGGCGCCTGGGTGGCTCAGTTGGTTAAGCGACTGCCTTTGGCTCAGGTCATGATCCTGCAGTCCCGGGATCGAGTCCCTCATTGGGCTCCTTGCTCGGCAGGGAGTCTGCTTCTCCCTCTGACCCTACCCCCTCTCATGTGCTCTCTCTCTCTCTCTCTCACATTCTCTCTCAAATAAATAAATAAAATCTTTAAAAAAAACACACTTTGTATCTTTTGATTTCAACAAATAAGTACTTTCTTAATTAAAGGAATATGACATATATATAAATCAGTATATGAAGTATAGGTAAGATTTGGCAAAGATTTCTCCCACAATCTGCCATCTGCATGCTGGAGAGCCAGGAAAACCAGGATATAATTCAGTCCAAGGCCGAAGACTTGAGACCCAGGGGAGCCACTGGTTAAGTCCTAGGAGTCCAAAAGCAGGTCCAATGTCTGAAGGCAGGAGAAGGCCAAAGTCCCAGCTCCACAAGAAAGAAATGATTGGTCCTTCCTTTGCTTTTTTGTTCCATTTGGACCCTCAAGGGATTGGACGATGCCTCCCCAGGGTGAGGGTGAATCTCTTCACTTAGTCTATTGAATCAAATGCTAATCCTTTGCAGAAAACTGTCACAAATATAGCAACATGTCACCAGATATCTGGGCATCCTGTAAGCCAATCAAATTGACACAAAATTAATCATCACAGGGATATTTATCAATTCACTGAATGATGTCAGTGTTATCCTGATATCAAAACTAAATGAAGACATTATAAGAAAATAAAACTTGAATTCATATCCCTTATAAATATATATGCCAAAATTCTTAACAAAACTTTAACAAGTTGTATTCAACAATACCAAAAAAAAAAAAAAAGAGAGAGAGAGTGAGAGAGAGAGAAAATGCTCTCAACATGTTGACTAAGTGGAATTTATTTCACGAATACAAGGTTGTTGTTACATTTGTAAATCAATCATTTTAACCTATGATATTAATAGACTTTGGAAATCATCTGAAAGCTTTGGAGAAAGAATTTGGCAAAAAAAAATACACCCACACATGATAATCAACAAAATGAAAACACAAACACTATCTACAGAGATGGGAGAGAAAATATTTGCAAACCACATATCTAAATCAGGGGTTAACACTGAAAATATATAAGGAACTCATAAACTCAGTGGCAAAAAACCAAATAACTCAATTTATTTATTTATTTATTTATTTATTTATTTATTTATTTATTTATTTATGATTTTATTTACTTGACAGAGAGAGGCACAGTGAGAGAGGGAACACAAACAAGGGGAGTGGGAGAGGGAGAATCAAATAACTCAATTTAAAAAGGACAAAGGAATGAACAATATTCCAGAGGAAACATATAAATGGCCAATAGGTATATAAAAAGATGTTCAACATTGGGGTGCCTGGGTGGCTCAGTCTGTTAAGCATTTCAGCTCAGTTCATAACCTCAGGGTTGTGAGATAGAGCCCTTGTCAGGCTCCTTGCTAGGCTTGGATCCTGCTTAAGATTTTCTCTCTCCCTGTCTCTCTACCTCTCTCTCTGCCCCCCCCCCACTCCTTCCCCTCTTAAAAAAAGAAAAAAAAAAGATAATATACTCTGTTAGGATGGCTATTATCAAAAAGACAAGAGGTAAGTGTTGGTGAGAGAGTTTTGAAATTGAGGAGTACTGCAGCTTTTTTCTTTTTCAAGATTGTATAGCTATTGCATCTAAATAATGCTTGCAGTGACTCATAAGTTTTGGTATGTTGTCTTCACTTTCATTCATCTCCAAGTATGTTCTGATTTCCTTTTATATTTCATCTATAACTCATTGATAATTTAGAAACATCTTTAAAATTCACATATCATGAATTTCCCAAATATCTTTCAATTATTTATTTTTTTTAAAAGATTTTATTTATTTGAGAGCCAGAGACAGAGATAGCGAGTGAGAACACCGAGCGGGGAGGAGAGGGAGAAGCAGGCTCCCCCGCTGAGCAGGGAGCCCGATGCGGGGCTCGATCCCAGGACCCTGGGATCATGACCTGAGCTGAAGGCAGACGCTTAACCGACTGAGCCACTCAGGCGCCCCAATATCTTTCAATTATTATTTTAAATTTTATTCAGTTACAAATAAATATACTTTGTATATTTTCAATTCTTATAAATCTATTGAGACTTATTTTATGGCTTAGTATATGGTATGATTTCTCCTGGAGAATATCTCATGTACATTCTCGTGCACATGAATATGCATTCTTGTGTTTTGGGGTAGAGCATTCTATAGATGTCTGTTATGTTTAGTTGGCTTGTAGTTTTGTTTGAGACTTCCATTTCTTTTTGGTATCCTATCTAGTTGTTATATCCATTATGAAATTGAGATATTGATGTCTCACTCATAGAACCTAGACATCAATACTTCTTTTTTAATCCCCTTACATTACAGCGGATAGTCACATATGAGAAAAAAAAAAAAAATGTTCTGAAGAGTACCATTACAGAGCAGTGGTTTTGGGCCCAAGCTGATATGAGAACTGTTTGATCAGAGCCTGTGACATAAGTACCAAAATTGAGCATAAGAATTTATATGTTTTGCTAACAACTTAACATGGTAATTTTTTGTCTGCTAACTATATTGAGTTTTTATTCTATATGACTTTTGTTTTATTTTTCTATATTGCCTTTTACTGTATTTTTAAAAAGTAATGGTTTGTGATAGATTGAAAAAAATATTTTCTTCTACATAAACAATTTGAAAAGATTGAGCATTAGCATTTTCATACAGTAGTATGTCTTCGGGCCTTTATTTTAATTTTTACAAAAAACGCCATTCTCTTTCTACCACTCCTGTCAACCCAGGAAAAAGTGCAGGTCTCTCTGTCACTTTAAGTATGTGGGTGGGTAGTAGATGGATCATAGCTAATGTACATTTGCCCCAGAAACTTTCCATTTTGTATGTGTATTCAGTCCCACATCTCAGTTCTAAACTTCATAAGAGATTATAATTCCATATAAAAAGAATAGGTCCCTAGGTTTGATGTGTGGAGGATTGAATGAGAGGAGAAGAAATAAAATCTGTGGACCTTAAAGGGAGATGAATTGTCGAAAGTTACTTGTCTTGGGGAGCACCTGGTTGGTCAGTTGGTTGGGCTTCGGATTCTTGATTTTGGCTCAGGTCATGATCTCAGGGTCCTGAGATCGAGCCCCACGTAGGGGGAGTCTGCCTGAGATTTCACTCCCTTCCCTTTGCCCCTCTTCCACTCACACACGTGCTCTCTCTAAATAAATAAATAAATAAATAAATAAATAAATAAATAAATAAATAAATGTAGGATGCTTTTACAATCTTAGTATCACTGAAGCTGTATCATTAAAATGTCTTCCCATTTTCCTCCCAATTTGCTCTCATCTGTCAAGATAACAACATAATGTAACACAGAAACAGAATCATCGGGAAAAACAACAAACAGGAAAGTTAGGGGGATGCCCACCTACAGGTGACTGTCCTTGTAGAATAACCATTTGCATAGATTTTTTTCCCAGAATTTTATAGCATTTCATCATCACTAATCTGGTTATAAACAGTGTTTCCTCTAGTAAATCCCTAAATCTGTGCATTTAATACGCTATATTAAGACCCAAGATTTCTTGCCTGATATGTTCAGCATCTGATTATCAAAGACATAAAATTGTGCAATCTATATATACCATGGAAGAAGAAATGTGACCTTTCTCTTATATATCAACAAAAATGACAGATGATAAATAGAATAGAGAATAAAATATATATGATATAAGGGAATGAGTGCTCTAAGAACTCTTAGTGTATTTATGAAAATGAAAAGATCAAATAAAAGCTGTCAGGAAACATGCTGATTCTCAATAATGATAGAGATGAAGAGGAGCCCTGTTCAAAGTCTCCTGCATTTCATCATGAGCCATCAATTCCATATTTGAATGTTTTGGTTAATATTGTACTTCTATAACACTTAGAAACTCCACAAATTTCAGGATAAAGATAAAAAATGTAAATTTTTATCTTGTCCTTTTTTAGACCCGAGATGAAATGCACATAACATAAAAGTAACCATTTTAAAGTGAACATTCAGGGGGCGTCTGGGTGGCTCAGTCGGTTAAGTATCTGCCTTTGGCTCAGGTCATGATCTCAGGGTCCTGGGATCAAGCCCTGTGTCAGGCTCCCTGCTCAGAGGAGAGCCTGCTTCTCCCTCTCCTGCTGCTGTGTCGCTCCCCTCCCCCACTTTGTACTCTCTCTCTCCCTCTCTCTCTCTCTCTCTCTCTCTCTGTGTCAAATAAATAAGTAAAATCTTTTTTTCATGTTTTTTTTATTTTATTATGTTATGCTAATCACCATACATTACATCATTAGTTTCTGATGTAGTGTTCCATGATTCATTGTTTGTGTATAACACCCAGTGCCCCATGCAGTATGTGCCCTCTTTAATACCCATCACCAGGCTCACCCATCCCCCCACCCCCCTCCCCTCTAGAACCTTCAGTTTGTTTCTCAGAGTCCATAGTCTCTCATGGTTCATCTCCCCCTCCGATTTCTCCCCCTTCATTTTCCCTTCCTACTATCTTCTTCTCTTTTTTTATAAGTAAAATCTTTAAAAAAACAAAAACATTTCATAAAGTGAACATTCAGTATAATTTATACATTTATAATGTTCAATTCACAATTCACAGTGTTATGGTGCATTTTTCATAAATATGTTTAATCACGTTGAGGCATTCCCTTCTCTTCCTAGTTCTCTGTATGCTTTTTGTCAGGAAAGTATGTTAGATTTTGTCAAATGTTTTTTCTGCATTAACTGAGATAATGGTGTTTTTTTTCCTTTGTGCTCTTAAGTATTTTTGACTCTGTTTCTTAATTGCCACATATTTATGAATTTTTTCAATTTTCCTTCTGTTATAGATTTCTAGCTTCTAGCTTTTTTTTTTTTTTTTAAAGATTTTATTTATTTGACAGAGACAGACACAGCGAGAGCAGAACACAAGCAGGGGGAGTGGGAGAGAGAGAAGCAGGCTTCCCGCAGAGCAGGGAGCCTGATGCGGGGCTCGATCCCAGGACTCTGGGATCATGACCTGAGCCGAAGGCAGATGCTTAACGACTGAGCCACCCAGGTGCCCCTAGCTTCTAGCTTTTAAGATCTATTGAAAATTGTTTTGTGGTCTAACATATGGTCTATCCTGGAAAATGTTTCTTGGGTACTTGAGAAGAATGTGTATTCTGTTACAATTGAGTGGGGTGTGCTGTATATATCTGTTACATTTAGTTTACAGTTGTATTAGTTTGCCAGGACTTTTGTAACAAAGTAGCACAACCACCTGGCTTAACCAACTAAAACCTCCTATTCCACCATCTTGCTGATGTCACTCCCCTCTTCTTAAATTACTTTCAGCAATGTTTCTTTTCTTTCTTTCTTTCTTTCTTTCTTTCTTTCTTTCTTTCTTTCTTTCTTTCTTTCTTTCTTTCTTTCTTTTTCTTTCTTTCTTTCTTTCTTTCTTTCTTTCTTTCTTTCTTTCTTTCTTTCTTTCTTTTTCTTTCTTTCTCTTTCTTTCTTTCTTTCTTTCTTTCTTTTTCTTTCTTTCTCTTTCTTTCTTTCTTTCTTTCTTTCTTTCTTTCTTTCTTTCTTTCTTTCTTTCTTTTTTTAGTTTTCCTTATACCAGTCTTACACGTCCTTTGTTAATTAAACACTAGTTATTTTGTCCCTTTGGATGTAATTGTAAATGGAATTGTTTACTTAATGTCTTTTTCAAATTTATTTATTGTGGCTCCATTCAAACACAACCGATTTTTATGTTGCTCTTGTACTTTGCAACTTTGATTAGTCTGTTTTATTAGCTCTAGAATCTTTCTTGTGAATTCCTTAGATATTGTATATATAGAATTGTGTCATTTGTGAATAGAGATTATATTCATTATATTCTCATGTTGAACTACGCTTGCATCCCTGGGATAAATTGCACTTGGTCAGGATGTATAATCCTTTTAATATGCTATTGAATTTATTTTGCCGTATTTTGTTGAGAGTTTTTACATCTTATATTCATGAAGGTTTTTAGTCTGTAATTTTTTTGTGTGATTTCTTTATGTCTTGATATTAGAATAATGCAGACAGACCTCATAGAATGAGTTAGAAAGAGCTCCCTCATCTTCAATTTTTTGAAGAGTTTGAGGAGGATGTTGTTAATTCATCTTTAAATTTGTGGTAGCATTTGCCAGTGAAGCAAATGCTGGACTTTGATTTGATTTATTTGGTTACCTATTCAACTTGCTTATTTGTGATAAGATGCTGAGATTGTCTATTCGTTATTGAGTTTGTGTCTCTAGAAATTTATCCAATTAATCTAGGTTAATTAATTTGTCAATATGTGACTGTTTATAGAATTTTCTTATAATACTTTTTTTAAATTTTTTAATAGTAGTAATGGTTTAATAGTAATAACCCCACTTTCATTTCTGGTTTTAGTTATTTCCATCTTCTTTCTTTTTTCTCTGTCAGATTAGCTAAAGGTTTGTCAATTCCATTGATCTTTTTGAAGAACCAGTTTTTGGTTTTATTGATTCTCTTATTTTCCCCCATTTGCATTTCATTTCTCTATAATCTTTATTATCCTTCTTTTATCCTCTGGCTTTGGATTTTGTTGGTTCTTTTTCTAGTTCCACAAGGCATAACATTAGATTATTGATTTGATGTTTTTCTTTTTTTAATGTAGACTTTGACTGGTCTAAGTTTCTCAGTGAATACTGTCTTTACTGCATCCTTTGAGTTTTGGTATGCTGTGTTCTCATTTTCATTTGTCTTCCTGTATTTTCTGATTTCCCCTGTCATTTCTTCTTTGTCCTATTCATTGTTTAATAATAAGTTGTTTAATTTCCACATTTTTGTTTATTGATTTCTAGATTTCTTCCTTTGTGGTTTTGGAAAACACTTTTTATAATTTAAATATTTTTAAATTTTTTAAGATTTGTATTGTGGCTTAACATGGTCTCTCCTGGAGAACATTCCATGTGTATTTAAAAATAATAAGTATTCTACTATTTTTGACTGGCGGATTTTATATAAGTTTGTTAGATCTAGTTCATCTTTAATATTGTTCAAGCCCTTAATTTCCTTATTGATCTCTGTCTAGATGTTGTATCCATTACTGAAAGTTATGTATTGAAGTTTCCAACTATTATTGTGCAACTATTTCTCCTTTTAGTTCTTTCAATATGTGCTTCATATATTTTGAGGCTTTGTTATTTTTTGCATATATGTTATAATGCTTTGATACTGAAATTTAATAACCTCATTGTTTATTAAGCCTTTTGGGCCTTTATGTTGAAGTTTCTCCTCTTTGCTCCTATATATATTGAACATATTTCCATCAGCTCCCTTGTCTTGTTTGTTAGTGTGATTTTTGGTTGTCTTCACTGAACAAGAGGAAAAGGTCTCCACAATATTTGACTTAGTAGTCCATAAAGCTAATGTAGGTGATCAATACATTTGTTTGAATGAATGAATAAATGAAAGTAATGAAATATGCCTTAGCATTTATTTTACTTCTAGCAGAAATGGTTATTGCTAAATTATTTACAATAAGATTCGAAAGACTCAATTTTCCACATTTATATTTTAAAATTGCATTTTTTTTCCTATGGTGTTTTAACAGGCTTTGTAATTCTTCACCATAAGGACAGTGTTGTGTCCTGCTTGGTACCAAGTATTGTGTTCTACAGTAGCAGTTAAAATTTTTCCTCAGGCTAAAGTTGGTTAAAAGTCATTCTAATCATTGTGTCCAGCTGGTTTGTAAAAGCAGGAGAGACTGATAATAACATTAAACCCAAAGGGCTAAAAACATAATAGGAAGCAGGATAAAATTCTGATTTTTCATAGATCACAGAAAACTGAGAATGATCAACAGGTTTGGATCACTGTGCCTCTCCATTCTTAGTCAGTGGGTTCCTGGTGTTAGGATACTCCAACATCAACAGGGAATAGATTCAGAAAATTTCACCATATGAAGGCATTAGAAATCAGTTTTATGTTTAGGTTTACACTGGAATCTATTTGTGTATTATTATTATAGTAATGATGATGATGATAATGATGATGAATATTGTATGTTAGAAACAGCACCGCCTTATATTTCCATTAATTCTCAACTTACAAGGCACTTTGACGTGAATTAATCATTTTATCTTTTTGGTATCCCTATGAACTAGTGGAAACAGCTTGTATAATCCTCCCTTTATGAAGCAGAAAACAAAATCCTCTGATGTAGTAGATGTAATGTGCATGAACACACTCAAAGTGTGTGGAAAGTGCAATCTAAACTTCCTCTTCCAACTCCTGCTTCTTTTGTCTTTACATATACTACTCTGGCAGATTTTTGCCACAATCTGTTAAAATAAGCTTGTAAACAAAGTTTTCATTATGTAATGTGAGACAAAGCAGGTTAAATGTATCATATTGTTTGTTACATTGATTCTAGTCTTAGTGTGTCAAATCCTTTAATATCTGACAATCTTTTTTAAAAAAAATACTTTAATATACGATGCCATTTAAAGTTACCTACATATGTGCATTGAAAGAAAGTCAAACATTTCTTAGAATATTTCTGGAACTTTTTATTTCCTGCAGAAAGCAATTTTAAAGAAAGCATTTATTTTATTTTATTTATTTATTTTAGTATTTATTTATTTATTTTTGTTTCAAAGTTTTTATTTAAATTCTAGTTAGTTAACATGTAGTGTAATATTAGTTTCGGGAGTAGAATTGAGTGATTCATCACTTACATATAACACCCAGTGCTTATCACAACAAGTGCCCTCCTCAATACCCATCACCCATATAGCCCATCCCCCACCCACTCCCCCAACAACGCTCAGTTTGTTCACTATAGCTAAGAGTCTGTTTTATGGTTTGCCTCTCTCTCTCTCTCTGTCTCCTTTTTCCCCCATGTTCATCTGTTTTGTAAGAAAGCATTTTAACAAAAATAATTCTTAATTACTTTTCTCACAAATATAAGTTCGAACTTCTTGATATCAGTCAAACTTCAGTGTATTTTTTTTTTAAAGATTTTATTTATTTATTTGGCAGAGAGAGACACAGCGAGAGAGGGAACGCAAACAGGGGTAGTGGGAGAGGGAGAAGCAGACTTCCTGCGGAGCAGGGAACCCGATGCGGGGCTCGGTCCTAGGACCCTGGGATCATGACCTGAGCGGAAGGCAGACACTTAACGCCTGAGCCACCCAGGCACCCCAAACTTCAGTGTATTTTAAGAAACCTATCATAATCTGCATATTTCAAAAAATTAAATGAAAATGACAAATTAGATTAGAAAACCTCCTCTCAGGGTACCCGGGTGGCTCAGTTGGTTGAGCAGCCAACTCATGATTTTGGCTCAGGTCCTGATCTAAGGGTCGTGGGTTTGAGCCCCACGTTGGGCTCTGAGTTCAATGTGGAGTCCTTTTGTCCCTCTCCTTGCCCCTCCCCCTGCTCCTGCACTCTCTCTCTAAAATTAAAAAAAAAGAGAAAAAATCTAAAAAAAAAAAAAAAAAAGAAAACCTTCTATTATTTTCAATTAAATTATAGAGGATTTGAGATGATAACTCTATTGGAAAGAACTTCCCTGTATATCTCAAAATGCTTTTTAGAAGATATTTTAAAAAGACAAAGGGATTAGTTGAGACTACTTGTCTGGATGAAGAAATAACAGTGGAAGTATAAATTGTCATTTTTATGTCTGAGAACTTGCTATTGAATATTTTTTTCTTCTACTTAAATTATATTTCTTACTAGTTTAGGAAATCTCAGTTACAAATGAAAATTAAAGTGGTATGAAAGGATATAATCTCTATTGAGCTCTTTAATCAACTGAAGTGAATGCACATTTTATATAAATGCACCTTATCAAAGCAGTTCTCTTTATAAGTGAATCTGTGGAAAATATTAGTTTTAAATCATTATGTATCATAACATCAAAAATAGGATGGTAAGCATAGTTTACTATAATCACAACTCAGAGGTGAATCTTAAGGGAACATAAAAAACTTATGAAATAAATTACTAGGGGTCTTCAGGACTGTAATAATCCAAGAACCTGATACAACTTGATAATGTTTAATATTAGATATTCTGGAGATTTTTTTGTCCATGAATTAAAGGACTTTACTTTTTAAGTGTAAATATTGATATTAAATGTCATGACTTTATCTTGGCATTTTAATCTTATTTTCTGGTGAAAAAAATTAACTCATAAAAATATAATGAAGGAGTAGAATTCTAATATTGCAAATGCTGCATTAATGTCTCTTATGTTGACTGGCTTTCCATGCCTTATGATATGTATTATCTATAATATATTTTTTCTTAATCTAATTTATGCTTAACTAAACACTAGAACTACAATATTAAAGAAAAATTATTTAAGTATATTCACAATATTAAAAATGTGTGTAATAAACATTTTCAACAATTACATATTTTCAAAAAAATAGTAAAAGTAAAGGAAATTAGCGTTTATTAATCTACTACCCTTAGCCAGCCACTTGCCTAAAACTTTATATATTTGTCACTTGGTTTTTTTATCAACCACATGAAATAAATATTGCTATTTCTACTTTATGTCTCAAAAGCAGTCTCTGAGACAAGTAACAACATGCCCAAAGATATAAGGAAGTAGAGAAGTAAAAATACAAACATGTTTCTGACTAATTTCTCATGTTGTTCCTCACCAACTACTCAATAAAATACAAGCCTGTGGACACATTTAAAACATCTATTTATTTAGGTTCTCTGAGAAGTTAAGCAATTAGCCATTTATTGATCAAAAAAACACATAATTGAAAACAAAATCTTTTAGTTTATATAAATGTCATGTCTTTTATGACTTAAATTGCCTGCTGATTTCAATGGACTTTTACACAAATATGACCAAATTAGCAAGATTTTACTTCATTCTAAATTATTTATATTTCCTTAATTAAAATAATATGTTCTAGAATAATTTTGTTTATTTGAATTTTTTGAAACTAAAATGTTTTGTCTTAGCAAGGCAGCTTGCCTCAGTTTTCATTACAATATTATTTTCTAGATTGGAAGCTTTGAAATTCTTGCCATGTCAAATATCATATGTCATCTATCAGCATGATATGTGAAATTACAGAGATGACATTAAAGTTGTAGTATGATGACAGTCTTTTTTGCTTAAATGTGCAGCATTTTATTTTCAGAGGGAATTTATTTTCTATTTCTTTCAGTATTCTCTTTTGGAAGGCAATTTATCATGTTTGATCTACATTGTTCATTATTTAAGATTTTTGCTGGTATTGTTTTGACACCTAATTCAAGAATCTTACAAAACTGAAAACATTTTTTTCTGTATCTCATATTCTAATTTAATCTCATGTTGTCATATTTCATTTTACATAGAGGAGTTTTCACTAGTGGCTTTAAATATAACAGAGTTGAAAATGAAAACATTTTAAAATTGGTTTATCTTTTATTATTATACCAATCTCATCTTTTTGAGTGTTAAAATCATACATATCCAGACTCTAATTAAATGTATTTCTAATACCTCACACCCAGAGTATATATGCATTTTAAAGCACAAAATAAAAAGTTGTATTTATTAAAAGAAGTTTGGTTTAATAGAAAATGCATTTCCATCATCAGGGGCCTAATTATCTATTTATGCATGGAGAGAAAGTTACAGAAATCAATGCAGGTATATTGTTGTTAAAAAAAGCCTTAATTTCTTAAATCTAGTACAAAACAGGGGAACTGGGATTTACTCTGTGTAAAGAAATCTATCACCCCTGCCTTCAGAATTTAGATTTCTGCCACCCTTTAATCACTGAATTTTATATATATGCTCTATTGAGTTGAGAAGTTCAAGAGGTAGCAAATTTCTAACATATCCTCCATGTCATTTTTTTTTACTGTTAAGAATTAAGACATAAATCGCATACAGTGAAATGCACAGATTTTAAGTATTGTATTTTAATAGTTTTGGCAAATATATATTCTCTTATAACCCACAACCCTATAAAATACCAAATATTCATCATCAGAGTCAATTCTCTCCCAAATCCTGATAAACCATTACAATATAGTCTTAATTAGACTTTTATATAGTGGAAATACAGTTAGAAACACTGTTAGAAGTATATAACATTAACTCTGTGAAACATTATTTTCCTCTTTTATGCATTGTCTATGGTTTAAGGAATGATGTAACACCCTGAAATGCAACTAACACTCTGTAAAATTTGTTTTAGTTTAAGTATGTCTTGATTAATGGGAGGTAGATGCCCACATTTTTTTTCTTTTTTGAATATATGTTTGGATGTTTGTGTATTATATCCCTCAAATTTCAAAATCATTCTCTGTGATATAGCTTAGGTTATCTTTCAAACTGGTGTTGGAGAATAGTATTGAATTTTTATTTATCTTACAATTGACTATCTTATTAAGCATCCTTAATAGGTCTGAACAGTGGACATTTTTGTTTGTTTGTTTCTTTTGTTTTTCTTGCCTGATGATCCTGTTTTAAGCAAATAATACTTAAAAGACACATATACCACTACAAAATTTTTTAAATATTTTATTTATTTATTTATTTATTTATTTATTTATTTATTTGAGAGAGAGAGAAAGATTGAGAGCATGAGCAGAGGGAGGAGCAGAGGAACAGGAACAAGCAGACTCCATGCTAAGCACGGAGCCCAGCACAGGGCTTGATCTCACGACCCTGAGACCATGACCTGTGCCGAAATTGAGTTGGCCACCTAACTGACTGAGCCACCCAGGTGCCCCACAACTACAATTTTCTTTTAAGATTTTATTTATTTATTTATTTATTTATTTATTTATTTATTTATTTATTTATTTATTTGAGAGAGAGAGCATGAGCAGGGGGAGAGGGACAAGCAGTCTCCATACTGAGTGTGGGCTTAATCTTAGGACCCTGAGATCACGACCTAAGCTGAAATCAAGAGTCCAATACTTAACTGACTGAGCCACCCAGGTGCCCCACAACTACACATTTATATTTAAAAAGCCCAATGGAACAGTTGGCCAACCACGTAAAGTTAAAAAGTCAGTCTCGTTGCTGGTCAGGTACTGAGCTACCTTCTCATCTCTGAAAGACCATTTGTTCTTCATGAATTTTGATGGGTTCCATGGGGTTTAAGACAATGATGGTATTTTTAGTTCAACATTATTGTATTTGAGAAAAAATATAGTGTATTAACCTTTGACATTTAACATGTATGTCACATTCTAATGTAGACCATACTTTTATCCTCAAGATTCTTCCTGGGTTGAGCATTGTACCTTTCTTTAATAGACAATAATTATAAATAACATAATTTACACATCGCCATAGAACTAAAATTTCTGTGTAGTAAGACCACCTTATCAAATAACGGTATAATACTCAGAGCAATACTACCTTCTTTTATCCTTAGAAAATTTGTAGCTAGTGATCTTTTAAATAGATACAAAATAATTATGAAAATACTACCATTAGCCACTTGTAGTTTAAATAAGCTTCAATGTTATATTTAACTAATAATGATTTATTCTAAAATCTAATGGTTAAATTTCATACATTTTTTCTATAGTCAAGTACATATTTATTAAATTTTATTTCTTTCTAGAAAGCTGCATTCCTTAGTTGGCAAGCAAAAACATAAATATACTAATTTTCATGACTCCCTACTTTCCTTACTCTGTCTTAGACTTTAAATGCCAGTCTTTGAGCAACAGACCGCAAGAGACAAACCCACAAATCAAACTAAGATACAGTAGGGCAGTGTTTTTCCGAGAAGGTCAGAGTATCAAGTATGCTCTCACAGAATAAAAGCTATTTGATGGGAGTAGTTGAGAGTTGTTGGCAATGCCTCTTTCTCCCTTTGGGGCATTACCTGCTGATATTTCAATTTAGTATCCGTCAACATTCTTTACTGATATAAAGACTATGAGTGGAGCATTGTGCTAGATTTATTCATTTTTCTTTCATTCTTTCATCTCTCAAGTTTTCAATTATCTATAATGCATATTCAGTCATATTCTAATGTCTGAGCTTACCTCTGTTATCTGTCTTTGAGAAACTTGCAATGTAGATGTGTGGGAATATTGTCAGAAAATGCAGTATGTGCTACATTATCGATATAGACCGTGCAGCACGTGGAGAACTCAGACTGTACCAGGCAATCCTTAGAAAGAGAAATACTGGTTAATTATTAAAGAATGACTACGAATTCATCAGAGGAAGAAAAGAAGGACAATATCTCTGCTTCTATGCTTTTTAAAGATGTGAGGGAACTCCAATTTTAAAAATCCTTATCTTAATGGAGCACTGGGTGTTATGCACAAACAATGAATCATGGAACACTTCATCTAAAACTAATGATGTAACGTATGGGGATTAACATAAGAATAAAAAAAATCCTTATCTTAGAAAACTAATTTAATTAAATAAATGACATGGTAAAATAAGATAAATCTCTCTTAACCAAGTTTCACTGAATATCCATGTCATATTCTTTTTGGAATAAAAGCTATCACATGATTATATTGGTTTTTACGAGCCCTTGTCAGATAAATCTTTATTCTGATGAAGTGTTAGAGAATATCCTTTCATTTTTCTCTTTCGCTGGGTCCCTGAATATAAAACACATTAAGGGCTCAACTGATAAATAGAAATACAGATGAACATTATCAAGTTATTACCTGCAAATGCTTTCTATGAAATCTCAGTGGAATTTAGCAATTTTGATTATACTCACGTACCAGAAATATCTCTTACAGTCTTCTATTTGGATATTCTCATTTGCATAATTTACATTTTCCTTCTCCTATTTTCCAACTTTTCTCATAAAGATGAAGATTTCATACATTCAGTTGTTTATTTTTTTTTTAAGATTTTATTTATTTACTTGAGAGAGAGAGAGTGGGAGCATAAGCCAGGGAAAAGGCAGAGGGAGAAGCAGACTCCCTGCTGAGCAGGGAGCCTGACACTGGGCTCAATCCCAGGACCCTAGGATCATGACCTGAGCTGAAGGCAGATGCTTAACCATCTGAGCCACCCAGGCACCCCCATTCAGTTGTTTATTTGCACTCCCATATCTATACTTCATCATATAGTACAATTCATTCATTCACACATTCAATCATTTTATTACCTTTTACTATTTTCCCCATATTTAAATAGTTTCAAAGAACAGTTACAAGAATGATACAAAGAACACTCAGAACCCAGTTTATCACAGAACACTATTTATCCCAGATACTATAATTATTAGCATCTTATCCTCCCTCTCTCCTTTTTACTCCCCCCTTTTTTTTCTTTTTGTCTCTTCTCTCTTTCTCCTTCTTCCCTTCACAGAACAGACATAGAAAGAGTTGTGAAAGTAGAATATATATTTTAAATATGATGTTTTGTTATGCCTATGTACTGAATTCAGTGCATCTAAAAACAAGGGAACTTTCTAATTTTATAATGGTGCAAAACTCTCCATCAGGAAACCAACATCCCAAATTTCATTTAAATTACACCTGCTATCCCAATAAAGACTCTTTCCCACTCTGTGCTAAGGTCCTATTCAGAAGAAACATTATATTTAGTTGTCATATCTCAAAAATGTACTTATTTCTGGACTATTTCTCCCTTGTCTTTCCCTGTCTTCTACATCTTTGACAGTCTTACAAGACGTAGGCTTACCACTCTGTAGAATTATCCTGTGTGTGTTCCTGCCCAATATTTTCTCATGACCAGATTTTGGCAATGTCCTCTTGGTGGGAACATTGCAAAATGATTCTTGTCTCTTCTCACGGCATCACATCATGTGTGTACTACATAGACCGTTCTAACCCCTGGTCATGTTAACCATAATTAGTGATTTTTAGACTTCTCCATGTAAAGTCATCATCCCTCCCTTTATATGTCATATATTTTGAGGAAGATATTCTGATCGTACTACTACTGTATGCTAAGCATTTTCCATGCTCTTGAAATATATCAATGGAAAAAAAACAGTGTTGTCAAAAACTGACCTCCATGCTTCTGAGCCAAAATATATTGCAAAACAGAGTTCGGGATAGAGAGGAACAATAGCTTTATTGCTTTGCCAGGCAAAGGAGGCTGCAGCAAGCTATGGCCTTCAAAAACTATAAGCCCTCTTAGAGGAGGGGGCTGGAGGGTTTTATAGGGAAATATAAGATAGATCATGCTGGTTTGGACAGCATTTTGTATGTGCTCCTAGCCTTGTTTGTCAAGACTTTAGGGTTCCTGAAACAAAAGGATAAGAAGGGAGGAGGGTTCCTGAAGCAAAAGGATAAGAAGGGAGGAGGGGAGGTTTGCAGAAGAGAGGAAAAAGGTTACTTAGTTCAAAATCCATCTTTGTGGAAGAGTGCAGCCATTTTGATTTTTGTTCAACTTTATGCTTTTAGGTGGTTTCAATAGGGCTAAAAAAAATCCCTGCCTACATGAAGGTTATATTGCAGTTAAGGAAGAGAAAGCCTTTAATATAATTAAGTAAATTGTGTGTATGTTAGGCCTTTATAAGTTAAAAAAAAAAAAGGCCATGGGGGGCCTGGGTAGCTAAGTCAGTTGAGCTTCCGACTCTTGATTTTGGCTCAGGTCATGATCTCAGGAACATGAGATCAAGCCCACGTTGGGCTTGTTGGGCTCCGTGCTGGGTGTAGAGCCTGCTTAAGATTCTCCCTCTGCCCCTCTGCCCCTCCCCCACTTGCTTATGCACACTCTTTCTTTTTCTCTAAAAAATAAATGCATAAATAAATAAATAAAAGGCCAAGATAAGCAGGATTGGTAGGTTTATGACAGGGTTTGAGGGTTGAGTTGACTTTTGTTTGTTTATTAAAGCAGCTTTATTTAGATATAATTCGTATACCATACAATTAATTTCTTGAGTGTGAAATTCAGTGGTTTTTAGTATATTCATGAAGTTGTACAAACATCTTTTTTTAAAAGATTTTATGTATTTATTTGAGAGCAAGTGAGAGCGAGAGAGATGACAGAGGGAGAGGGAGAAGCTCAGCTGTTGAGTAGGGAGCCTGATGAGGGGCTTGATCCCAGGACCCCGAGATCATGACCTGAGCCGAAGTCAGCCACTTAACCGACTGAGCCACTCAGGCACCCTGAATTCTGCAAACATTACCACAATCCATTTAGAACATTTTCATCACCCCAAAAGAAACTGCATAAGCATTAGCAGCCACTTCTCATTTTCCTCTAACTACCCCCGTTCCTATGCAATAGATAATCTGTTTTCTGTCTATGTGGTCTTTTGTGATGGGGCTTCTTTTCTGTAGCATCATGTTTTTAGGTTCATTTGTGTTGTAGCATATATCATGAATGTATTCATTTTTGTTGATATATAATATCCTATTAAGTGGACAGGTTGCATTTATTTATTAATTCATCAGATTATGGGCATTTGTTTCCAGTTTTTGGCTATTATGTGAAATTCTGCTATAAACATTGCTGCACACAAAAATTAAATAAACATTGTTGCACAAGTTTTTGTGTGGACATATGATTGTTTCTCTTGGATATATGCATAGGAGTCAAATTTCTGGGTCATATGATAAGCTCGATGCTGAATTTTTGAGGGACTATCAGATATTTTTCAAAATGGCTGTACCATTTTACATTCCCACATACAATGTACTGGTTTCAGTTTCTCCACATCCTCACCAATCCTTATTACCATCTAACTTTTTTTATTATATACATCCAATGTGTGTGAAGTGGTAGCTCGCTGTGAATTTGAGTTGCATTTTCCCAATGGTTAATGATGTTACACATCATTTTAGATGTTTATTGTCAATTTGCATATTTCCTGTGGGAAATATCTATTCAGATACTTTTTACATTTTTTTAAACAAGAAATCCTTTTATCATAGAGTTATAATTGATCCTTTTATGTTCTAGATACAAATTTCTTATGTAAATATGCTTTTCTTCCATTCTGTGGGCTGCCTTTTCACTTTTTTGATGTTATCTTTTAAAACAAAACATTGTTAAATTTTGATGAAGTCCAATTTATCTACTTTTATCTTTTGTTGCTTTTGCTTTTTGTGTCATATCTAAGAAGTCTCTTTGCCTAAATACAGTTCACTAGATTTATTCCTGTATTTAACCTAAGAGCTTGATATACTTAGATCTTATATTTAAATTCATGATTTATTTTAAGTTACTTTTTGTGCACTGTGAGGAAGGAATCTTATTCTTTGCATGTAGATATCACTTGCCCCAGAACTATTTATTGAAAAGACTATTCATTAAGGATTGAATTATCTTGGCCTTTGAAAAATATCAATTGACCATGAAGGTTTATTTCGGGACTCTCAAAAAAAGGCTGCTACAAAAGCCACTTGGAATTATTATGAATTTGTAGGTCAATTTACAGATTATTGTCTCCTAATAGTATTAAGTATTCTAATCCATAAGCATATGATTGTTTTTTATCGTGGAAGGTTGTTGCATTTTGTTCAAATGCTATCTCTGTATCTACTCTGATGATCCTGTGGTCTTTGTCTTTGTTAAATATAAATATGTATTTCTATTTATTACATTATTGATTTTTGGATATTAAAACAACAGAATTCCAGGTGCCTGGGTGGCTCAGTTGGTTAAGCAATTGCCTTTGGCTCAGGTCATGATCCTGGAGTCCCGGGATCGAGTCCCACATCAGGTTCCCTGATCAGCAGGGGTTCTGCTTCCCCCTCTGCCATCTTCCCTCTTGTGCTCTCTGTCCCTCATTCTCTCTCTCTCAAATAAATAAATAAAATCTTTAAAAAAAATTTAAAAAATAAAACAACAGAATTCTGAAATAAATCCCAGTTAATCATGGTGTACACTCCTTTTCATGCACTACTGGCCTTGGGATACTAATATTTTGTGAGGACTTTTTGGTCTATAAAAGATATTGTCTGTTACTTTTCTTGTGATATTTTTGGTTCTGGCATCAGAATAATTCTGGTTTCCTAGAATAGTTGTTTCTTTTCTTGCTCTTCTGCATTTTGAAAGGTTTGTGAAGAATTAGAAGTAATTCTTCTCAAATTCTTGTTAAATACTTGGTAATATTCACCAGTGAAGCTATTTAGGTCTGAGTTTTTCTTTATGGGATAACATTAATTCAATGTCTTTGTTATAATTGTATCCCAATTCTCTATATTTTCTTGACCCAGTTTTAGTAGTCTGCATGTTTTTAGGAATTAGTGTATTTCATCTAGGTTTTCTAGTTTGTTGGCATATTTTGTTGCTCATAGTAATACTTTGTAATCATTTTTCCCCTCTTAAGTCAGATTTGTTGTCTCCTCTTTTCCTCTTGATTTTGGAATTTATGTCTTTCTATTTGCTATGGTCAGTCCAGCTAGGGATTTGTCTTTTTCTCTTTTAAAAGAACCAACTTTAATTTTATTGATTTTCTGTTTCATTCATTTCCATTTTAATCTTTATTATTTCCTTAATTCTGTTAGTTTCAGGTTTAGTTTTCTCTTTGTTATCCAGTGTTTAGGGTAAAGGTTTTGTTTGCTAACTTGACATCTTCTTAAAAAAAAAAAAATGGTGTATACAGTTATAAATTTCTCTGAAGCACTACTTTAGTTCCATTCTATAATTTTTGTTGTGTTGTGTTTTTGTTTTCATTGGTGTCATACTATTTTCTAATTTACTTGTGATCCCTTCTTTGACCATAGGCTATTTATAAGTGTGATGTTCAGTTTTCACATATTTGTACATTTCCCAAACTTTATGTTATTAATTTCTAATTTCATTCTTTTGTGGTCAGAGAACATATCCTATGTGATGTTAATCTGTCAGATTTACTGATGCTTGTTTTATATCCTATATTTTAGTCTTAGAGAATGAATGTTCTATTTGTACTTGAGAAGAAAGTGTATTCTTTTTTCTGTGGATTTTTCTGTAGATGTCTGTTAGATTTAGTTGGTTTATTATGTTCTTTAAGTCTTCCATTTCCTTGTTCGTATGTGTTCCATCACTTTTTAGAGGTGAGGTGCTAACGTCTTTAACTATTATTTTTGAATTGTCTGTTTCTCCCTTCAAGTCTTTCAGATTTTGTTTCTTCTATTTTGGAACTTTGTTTTTAGCTGTATATATGTTTATTATTTTTATCTTCTTAATTGATTGGCATTTTCATTATTCTATGATGTCTCCCTTTTCTCAAACAACATTTATTTTAATTAAATTTTATCTGATGTGTCGTTTGCTTTTATATGGCTACATTTTGGATATGTCTTGTTCTATTCATTTATTTTCAACCTATTTTTATCCTTTAAATCTAAGTGTGTATTGTATATGTAACATGTAGTTGGTTTTATATTTTTATCCAGTGGGATAACTCTGCTTTTTCATCCATTTATAGTTAATGTACTTATTGATATGTTATTTTTCACATCTGTTATTTTGCTTTCTAAATTTCTTATGGATTTTTGTTCCTCTATACACCCCTCCATTTCTTTTGCATTAAATAAATACTTTCTAAAGTAACATTATAATTCCTTTAATGACTTCTTCATTATATTTTTGGAATTATATTCTTAGTAGTAATATTCTAGGGTTTATAATATAAATCCAATCTTCTCAGAATTTCCATTAGATATAGAAATTTACTCCTATAGACCTGTACTCCCTCCTCTCCCTTATTATGCTATTGTTTTTATACAATATTACATCAATATATATGAAAAACACAATAATATCTTCTTCTTATTATTATTACTTTACATAATTTTATTAGTTTAAAGGAGATGAGAGAAAAAATGAGAGTAAATATATGCTGTTAAGAATGTCCTTACCAGGCGTGCCTGGGTGGCTCAGTCATTGGGCGTCTTCGGCTCAGGTCATGATCCCAGGGTCCTGGGATCAAGCCCCACATCGGGCTCCCTGCTCGGCCAGGAGCCTGCTTCTCCCTCTCCCGCTCCACCTGCTTATCTTCCCTCTCTAGCTGTCTCTCTCTGTGTCAAAGAAATAATTAAAAATCCTAAAAATAAAAGAATATCCTTACCATTTACAGTATCTTCATGTGTTTCCAAGAATTTGAGTTATCATCTGGTGTCATTTTCTTGCTCCGATAAGAATGTACTCCTCCCCACAACTTCCTTTGTGTTTCCTTTATTCCCAATAGTACATGTTGTTTTATGCTATTGTTTTATTTGAGATTCAAAGTAGTAGAAATATGCAGTCATACTGTTTCATATTTACTTCCATGATTACCATTAATGGTACTCTGTTTTTGTTTTTGTTCTTTTCTTATGTGGATTTTAATTACTGTCTGATGTTTCTTTATTTCAGCCTGAAACTTTCTATTATTATTTAGTATAGTAAAATTTTGCTAGTAATGAATTTTCTCAATTTTTGTTTATTTGCCTCCATTATTGAAACATAGATTTACTATATATAAGATTCTAGGTTGACAGTTTTTTTTTTCTTTTATTCAGTACTTTGAATATGTATCTCAATGCCTTCTGACCTCTTTTTTTTTTTTTTTTCTTTTTCAGATGAGAAGTAGCTGTTATTTTTATTGGGGTTTGTTTGTAAGTGATTAGTTATTTTTTTCTTGCTTTTTTCAAGATTTTCTCTGTCTTTCAACATTTTTATTACAGTTAGTCTAGATATGAATCTCTTTGATTTACCCTATTTGGAGTTAGTTGAGATTCTTTGATGTTTGGATTAATGTTTTTTATATAATTTTGGAAGATTTTCATTATTATTTTTCTAATATTTTTATGCTCTACTCTCTTTCCTCTGATTATGGTATGTTGATGTCCCAGTTGGTTTCTCATATTTCTCTGAAGCACTCTTCATTTGCAAATTGCAGAATCTCTATTGATCTATCTTCAAGTTTGCAGATTCCTTCTTCTGCTAGCACAAATCAACTCTTGATTACTTCTGGCAAATTTATCATTTTAGTTATTGTGCTTTTCAATTTCAGAATTTCCATTGGTTCTTTTTTTGTATTTTCTATCTTTTTATCAATATTTTCTACTTGATGACACATTGTCATCATACCTTCCTATACTTGTGTAAGTATGGTTTCTTTTAGTTCTTTGAATGTATTTATAACAAATAATGTCTTATCTGCTGAATCCAACAAGTAGCCTTTGTCAAAGGCAGTTTCTGTTGCATACTTTTGCCCTTGTTTATGGGTTACACTCTTCTCCATCTTTGAATTCTCTCTTTTTTGTTGAAAATGGACATTTTAGATAACGTATAATGCTGTATACTGACCCACCAACTCTAGGGCTTGTTGTTGTTGTTTGCTTGCTTATTTGTTTAGTGATTTGGCTGGACTCTTTTAATGATGTGTATTACCTCTACAGTGTGCAGTCTCCAACACTGCTTCTCAAATGGCACAGCCTTGATGCGTGCACATCTACCCCAGGATGACAGTGGTTTTTCCAGGCTTCTCTTTGACTGTCTCTTTCCCTGACCTTTCTGTTAAGCTGTTTACATCTGTTGCTGTTAGACCCTGTTGTTTACCTCTACTAATTGCTGGCTGCCTGTTCTATTTTGCTGTTTATTTTTTGACAATGCCTTAGGTAATAAATTGCTTTGTAATGTATATATTTTACATAACTACACATAATATATAATATAGCATATGTTACATACTTATCATATATTTAATGATACTTCACAGGGGTAGTATTTGAGGCCAATCTTTGAGGGGTAGTATTTGAGGCCAATTTTGAGGTTTGCTCCAATCTTGGAAAGACACTTCAGTAGTTTCTTTTCCTAGTTCCCTTTGTTATATATCTAGGTGGTCAATGTTTTGTATTATTCATCTCATGGAGCTACCAGCCTCCTCTTAGTTACTTATCATAAACATAGCCATCATTCTCAACAATACTCTTAGGCCTGAACTTCCCCAAACTCTGTTCCTAAAGAAGTTTGTTCCCAAGGAGATGGTTGTAGAAGTCTCAGTTCTTATGGCCTGCCTTGCCCCATGGATAAAACTTTTTCACTAGTCTCCAGACCCAGGGGCAGGACAGCAACTGCTTCTCTTGGAGTGATGTCTTTACAGTTGGGGTCCTCTATAAGGTGAGACTATCAGGATCTCTTGGCTTATTCCATCCAGCATGGAAACGCTATTTTACCAGCAAGCTGAAGCAAAAATGATCAGGGCTCAGTATTCTCAGTCTGCCATTCCTGAGGAAGAGCTTCTGCTCTATGCTGGCTGGAGGAAGGGATTCCTACATCTTTTAATCTCTCTTTCCTGGAACAGAGCTAAGTGCTGAAAAGAGAGGGAGCCCTGTGTTCTTGTGCTCTGTGAGTATACATCATGGACATTTGTCAGAAGTGGAGGAAGTGACTCATGTCTTAAATGGCATAGAATTTCAATGTTTTTACCAAGATTTGGTAGATTTTCTGTAATAAATATTAGTCCACTTATGGTAATGATTTAGGCATATAACCCTTAGGACAATTTCCAGAGACTTTAAATATTATCTTTTGAAATAGTGTTTTATAAATTATGGCTGTTTTGTTAGGGAGAGTGTCTGTGCAGTGGCTCACATTATCATTCTGGAAATGTCATATAAAATTTTATAAAGACAATGACTGTGTGCTTCATTTGATAAGTGACATATGAGCAAGAAATTGAAAACTTCAGGAAATTGGCTCAGCAAATATCTTAGGGAAATTCCCAAATTTAGGGAATAGTAAGCACAAAGTCCCTAAGTTAGTACACTTATGATGTGTTCACAGAATAGAAAAGATTCCATAGAGAGGAGTCACCAATAAATATTTAGTTTTCCATGATGATGGTAAAATGAGTGCAATTATTTAAATATCTTCAACCACCAACTCCCTATCATTGTTTTCCAAACATCTATTTTTGCTTAGATAGCTCTTACTAAAATTGCCTCTAACTCAATATATGTAAAACTAACTTATCATCTTTTAAAAACATAACTATGCTGTGAGGATAGCATAGAGATGAGCAAGAGTCAGTGTTCTTGTCATTGATCCTATTATAGTACTTTCTATTCTAATTTTTCTCAATTTCTCACCTTACTGTACATTTTTAGTCATTACAATGATCATTACCCATTTTTCTTCTCTTTTGGTTAAACTCACAAGGGGACAATTTCATTGGTTTAATTTAATTGCCTAGAAAGTCAGTATCAGTGTTTATACTTATGGGACAGGTTGGATATCAAGATTACACTTACCAAAAGTTTGGATGCTTGTAAAAAAAGTTTTTTTTCTGTATGTTAACTGGCATCAGCTGTTTCTATAGTCATGAAAAGATGGGGCTGTTTAATTTATGGCAGCATTATTTTGTTATCTGTGGGTTTCCCTCCTCTTAAATCTTATGTAGTCTCTAAAAATTTGATAGTCTGTGAAAAAGGCTTATTCTGATGCTACAGACAGAGAGAGGCACTTCTCCATTCTCCAAGAAGACATAATATAATTGCTTTAATGGAGCCAAATAAATGAATTGTGAGATAATAATAGCATGTAATCCAACCTTATAGTTTTACAAATGAGATGAAACTGAATTGTAGCATTTGATATCATCAACAATTTAAAACCCTATTTCTCTACACTCTCTGAAATGAAAGGTCACTGGGGCATAAAATCTGTACTACTATGATGTAGAAATCATAATTACATTAACATATATTTGAAATGTTTAAATTAAACCCACTGAAAGAACTAGCTTGGAAATTTACCATCTCTGTCTTACTGAGTTTTAACTTCCCAAACACGAGTAATGTGTAGCTTATAGCCTATTTACTTTCAAAACTGAATAAATAAAATATTAAAATCTATGTGTACTCTAGTTTGAGTTCAGATCAATATATACTTTTGGTGCAGAACATGCCTTTTTCCCCCGCATACTTATCATATAGTGCTATGACTTTAAGAAACTATTGTCTTTCACTCTGCAACCCCTGATTTCTTTGCTCCTTAGTTCTCTGCCTTTGACCAGTTTTCCTCAGGACTCATTCCCAAATCCCCTTTCCTAATCCCAATAATCTGATGTGCCAGTGCTGATCACTACTCACATGTATTGGGCCTAATGGCCTAAAATTTTAATCTATAGATCAGTTTAATAGGCACATCAACTTGTTTTAAGTAGAGAGGAATTCATGATTCATAGTGGACTCACAACTGAATGGTCCTGGCATCACAATGCTAGCCCAGAATAAGCTGACCCACAAGCTATTACAACTAATAGGAAAACAAACATGAGTATCTTCCCCTTTGCTATTCAAACAGCCCAAATAATGACTGTAATCATAGGTATTTCAAGACTCTGCAGGAAGGTTGAGAAGCTATTTGGGGGAAAGTTGGTTATTTTATTTTATGTCCTTTCTTAATATCCAAAGGGTCCACCATGATAACACACTTTATGCAGTCACTTTAGGTAAGTATTCAAAACAGGGGTGCCTGGGTGGCTCAGTCAGTTAAGTGTCTGCCTTCGGCTCAGGTCATAATCCCAGGGTCCTGGGATCGAGCCCCACATTGGGCTCCCTGCTCAGCAGAGAGCCTGCTTCTCCCTTTCCCTCTGCCTGCCTCTCTGCCTACTTGTACTCTCTCTCTCTCTGTCAAATAAGTAAATAAAAAATCTTTTTAAAAAAAGTTCAAAACAATTTGACTTTAGTCAGGAAATATATTTAAAAATATGGGTTAGCTATTTTAAAAAAGTCACAGTTTTGAACATTGATAACATCTTTCTTCTAATATTCTATTTATTTTAGTTTTATAACATCATGAGTAAATTACTCCTATTCTGATAAATACCTAAGGGAGCCCCGTGTGGTTAAAATTTTGGTAAGACATGAAGACCTATCGCAATATTATTTCTTGTCAACTTGAAATAAATGGTTACACACAATATTTTTCAAGAATAAAATCTTAAAATTATGAGAAAACAATGTAAATTGATTGAAATTGGTCTACTATTTATGAAAATTGAATAAAATGTAAAAATCAATTAAGGACAATTTTTTTTTTTATTTCTGTGAATCTATCTATCCAATCTATTTATTGCCCTATATTTCTGGCCTGAAGATTAAAAGTTGACTTATTATATACTTAAGTTTGCCTTTATACTATGAGACATGGAAATCCTACTAACTTAATAGACACTAAATGCATTCTATCAGTAAAGTGCTTTACTAAAGAAATGCAGACCTAAATCTAAGGATAGATATATTACTGATGCTGATTTTTCTCATCATTAACTTTATCTTATTTATGTTTAACTGCTATCATCCTTTTTTGGTTATCATCTTTTTAATAATGGATATATTCAGCAGAACAAACTACTGCTCAACATGAGTTAGTGCAAAGTTACCACTAGTCAGAGACCTTGAATATACTTTTACAGAGAGTTAATCTGATTTTTAAGTTTAAATTGTCTTAACTAGTATATAGCTTATTTTGTATATACATCATGTTTAACCCTGCTCAGCGGGGAGCCTGCTTCTCCCTCTCCTCCCTGCTCATGCTCTCTTACTATCTCTGTCTCTCTCTCAAATAAAGAAGTAAAATCTTAAAGAAGGGAGGGGACACCTGGGTGGCTGTTGGTTAAGCGTCTGCCTTCAGGTTAGGTCATGATCCCAGGGTCTTGCTCAGTGGGGATCCTGCTTCTCCCTCTCCTCCCCGCTCTTGCTCTCTCACTATCTCTGTCTCTCTCTCTCCTTCAAATAAATAAATAAAATCTTTTTTAAAAATCATGTTTATGTTTTAAAATTTCTTATTATTTCATTTGCATTACCTTGAAATAACAGTTGATTCATTAGACTTCTAAATTTCATTTTCTTCTAAAATGCTGCAACATTTAATTGATCTTTATGAGAGAGTGCATAGTAAAATATATCCTGTGAGATTGGTTTCTCACAGTGAGAAAATAAAATAGAAAAAGAAAAATAGATTCTTCTTATCTTTCTACTTAGTATTTCTATTATGTATAAGGAAGCTATAACATCTAAGCATTTTCTCTGTCACTATCTAAAACAATGTGAGATCTTAAAGGTATATGCACCTAATAAGAGAGCTTCAGGATACATAAAACAAATAGAGTGGATAGAACAGAAAGGACAAATTCACACTATAATTGGATACCTCCAAGTTTTGTCCTAATAAGTGATATAACAAGTTGAAAGAAAATAAACATGATGCAGATGATTTGAACAACAATGTCAACTGACCAGTAGATAACATCCAGTAGTGTTACCAGCAGAATATGCATTCTTCTCATGGGCATGTATGACATTTACAAACATAAACCACATGTAAAGTCATTCACAAAATGTAAAATAATTATAATCATATAAAAATATACTCTGACCACAAAAACCTAAACTAGAAATGAATAATCAAAAGATATCTTGAAATCTCCAATAAATTTCTAAATTCCCCATGAATCAAGGAAGAAATAATAGGCAAAATAAAAAATATTTGAAATTAATAAAAAATGAAAACAAAACCTAACTATTTGTGAGTTTCCATTATAGTCATTCTTAAATGGAAATTCATAGAATTATAAGAGAAGAATAAATACTTTTAAATCTTAAGTCTTAGGAATAGAAAAATAAGAAGAAAACAATTTAAGTAGATGGAAGGAAATAGTAAATATACATGCAGAAATCAAATAAATTAAAATAATAAAAATATTAGATAAAGCCATAAAACCAAAATAATTTTCCTTGAGATTAAAAAAAATTGATAACATAGGGGTGCCTGGGTGGCTCAGTTGTTAAGCGTCTGCCTTTGGTTCAGGTCACGATCCCAGAATCCTGGGATCGAGCCCAGCATAGGGCTCCCTGATTGGCGGGAAGCCTGCTTCTCCCTCTCGCACTCCCCCTGCTTGTGTTCCCTCTCTTACTGTGTCTCTCTCTGTCAAATAAATAAATAAAATCTTTAAAAAATTTTGATAACATATAGCCAAATTGATAATAAAACAAGAGAGAAACCATAAACTATTAACATTAAGGATGAAAAGGTGACATTTATACAGATATTATAGACATTAAAATAATCTTAGGAAATGTTATGGGAATAATAAGGGAATATTATAGACAACATTAAGCCAATCAATTTGATAAAATAAATAAATGAAATGGATTGATTTCTTGAGAGACGAAATTAAAATGCTCACGCAAAAAGAAATACCTATTTTTCATAGCTATATATCTATTAAAATATTAAATTCACAATAAAATAATTCCCACAAAGAACTCTAGGCCCAGATGGTATTACTGTTGAATTCTCCAAATACTGAAAGAAGAAATGAATTTATTCAATACAATCTCTTCCAACAATAGAAGGGAAGAGAGAACCTTACCACTCATATTTTGAGGCCAGAATTGCCTTACACCATACCCAGGCAAAGATACAGCAATAAAAGAAAGCTACAGAATAATATTACTTATGAACATAAATACAAAAATCCTTAAAATATTAGGAAATTACTTTCAATAATTAATACAAAGTAATTCATCATGACAAATTCTTTTTTATTCCAATAATGTGCAGAAAAAGAATTTGACAAAATACTGCATCTCCTCATGAAAAACTCTTAGCATATTAAGAAAAATAGGGAACTTCAACTCAATAAAGGATATCTAAAAAATTCTATGGCTAACATTATACTTAACAGAAAGAAAGAAAAACAACAACAACAACAACAACAACTGACAGAGCTTTTCACCTAAGATCAGGAACCAGGCAAAGATGTATCCACTCTCACACCTTATTCAGCATTACACTGGAGGGCATAGGTAATATCATAAAGCAAGAAAATATAATAAGTCATACAGATTGAAAAGGAAGAAGTAAAACTCTATTTTCAGACAATATGACAATGTGATTATCAATGTAGAAAATATGAAAGATTCTACATAAAATATCCTATAACTAATAAGTGAATTTAGTAAGATTACAGGATAAAAAAATTGCATTTCTACATAATGATACAATGACCGTAAACATTGGACATTATTTTTATAAATCCATTTGTAATAGCATCAAATAAAATTTAATATTTATGATAAATTTAATTTAGCAAATTAATATATTTAATAGAAAGGATGCAAGATTTATGTAATTAAAAAGTGCAAAACGTTTGTGAGAGTAATTAAACCAGAACAAAATAAATGAAGACCTATATGGGTACATTGATTAGAATAATTAATGTTGGACTCAACAAAACTAAAAGGCAACCTACAGAATGGAAAACAATTTTTGCAAATGATAAAGGGTTAGTATCCAAAATATATAAAGAACTTACCAACTCAACACCCAAAAAACAAATAATCCAATTAAAAATGGGCAGAAGACATGAACAGACATTTCTCCAAATAAGACATCCAAATGGCCAACAGACACATGAAAAGATGCACAACATCACTTATCATCAGGGAAATGCAAATCAAAACCACAATGCATTATCACCTCACCCCGTTAGTATGGCTAAAATCAAAAGCACAAGAAACAATAGGTATCGGTGAAGATGTGGAGAAAAGTGAACCCTCTTGTACTCCTGGAGGGAATGCAAGCTGGTGCAGTCACTCTGGAAAACAGTATGGAGTTTCCTCAAAAAATTAAAAATAGAACTACTCTATGATCCAGCAATTGCACTACTGGGTATTTACCTAAAGAATACAAAAACACTAATCCAAAAAGATACATACACCCTTATGTTTATAGCAGCATTATTTACAACAGCCAAGATATGGAAGCAGCAAAGTGTCCATCAATTGATGACTGGATAATAATGGAATATTATTCAGCCATAAAAAGAATGAAATCTTGCCATTTGCAACAACATGGATGGATCTAGAGGGTATAATGCTAAGTGAAATAAGTCAGTCACAGAAAGAAATACCATATGATCTCAATCATATGTGGAATTTAAGAAACAAAAGAAATGAGCAAAGGGGAAAAAAGAGAGATAGGCAAACCAAGAAATAGACTCTCTTAACTATAGAGAACAAACTGATGGTTACCAGAAGGGAGGTGGGTGGGGGGGTGGTTAAATAGGTGATGGGGATTAAGGAGTGCACTTGTCATGATGAGCACCGGGTGATGTATGGAAGTGTTGAATCACCATATCTTACACCTGAAAATTACACTGTATGTTCACTATCCATAATTAAAATAAAAACATAAAAGAATAATTAATATTGGATAGTGGCAGTTTTCCTAAAATTGATTTAATGATTTAATGTAATCTCCATTCATATCCTTGAAGGTTTTTTTTTTGTGTGTGGAATTGACAAGTTGATACTAAAAGTACACATAAAAAAATAAAGAACTGGGGTGCCTGGGTGACTCAGTTGGTTAAGCAGCTGCCTTCAGCTCAGGTCATGATCCCAGAATCCTGGGATCAAGGCCCACGTCAGGCTCCCTGCTCAGTGGAGAGCCTGCTTCTCCCTCTCCCTCTGCCTGCTGCTCTGCCTACTTGTGCTCTCTCTCTGTCAAATAAATAAATAAAATTTAAAAAAAAATAAAAAATAAAGAACTAAAATAGTTAAAAAAGAAAAAAGTAAAAGTCATCTGAATTTGAGACATTCTATAAAGCTACCATAAATAAAGCAGTGCAGAATTGGATTATAAATGGATGGATAGATAGATGATAGATGATAGATAGATAGATAGATAGATAGATAGATAGATAGATAGATAGATAATAGATAGATAATAGATAGATGATAGATACAATAGCATAAAGAGACTAAGAAAAAAAAAGACAGAAATATATATGGTCAATTGATTTTTGTTGAATTTGTCAAGCTAATGCAGTAAAAGGTAGTCCTCTCAGCAAGTAGTGCTGAATAAATTCGATGTCCATATAAAACTAACTGATCCCTAAACTTTACCTCATGGCACATAAAAAAATAACTCAAAGTGGATCATGGCTCAAAATCAAGGGCAAAACCATAACTTTCTACAAGAAACATGGCAGAATATATTTGTGATCCTGGGTTAGGAAAAGATTTCTTTGGTCATAACACCATAAACCATAAAAATGATGACGATGTATTGGACTTCATTGTTATTAAAACTCTTGCTCATTGAAAGGCTCTAAAAAAATGTAGACATGCTCTGGACTGGAAGAAAGCATATGCAAAACATACCTGTTAAAGGTTTCTTACAACTGAATAATAAGGAGACAAAATACTCAATTAAAAAAGAAAACTAGGCAAAAGATTTGAGAGGACATGTGGCTAACAGAAAGATAAAGGTTATAAATAAGCACATGAAAATATACTCAATGTCTTCAGTTTTTAGAGAAAGGCAAACTGAAATCATTATGAGATATCAGTGTGAACATTCTAATATAAATAAAATGAAGATGATAGGTAGATGATAGACAGATAGATAGACATAAGTAGATAGATGGATAAACCCTGACAATAATAGTGGGTGATAGGATGCAAAGAAATTGTATATCTTTTATATTGCCAATGGGAATTCAAATTGACACAGCCACTTTGCCAAATGGTTTGACAGTTGCTTATAAAATTATGTTTATGCTTCTGATGTGACCCTGTAATCATACATATAGATATTTATACAACAGAAATGAAAATATCCCCACAGACATCTGTACATGAATGTGTATAGCAACTTTCTTCATGATCGCCAAGTTCTGGAAACATCACCAATGCCCATCCACTGGCATATTGATGAACATGTTGTGGTACATCTATAAAAAGAAATACTATTTGGGGCGCCTGGGTGGCTCAGTTGGTTAAGCATCTGCCTTTTGCTCAGGTCATGATCTCAGGGTCCTGGGATGGAGTCCTGAATTAGGCTCCCTGCTCTGAGGGGAGTCTAGTTCTCCTTCTGCCTGCCCCACTCCCCACCCCTGCTTGTGCTTGCTCTCTCTCAAAAAATAAATAAATAAATAAATAAAATCTTAAAAAAAAAAAAAAGAAATACTATTCAACATGAGCCACTGATGCAAACTCCCCAAAATAGATGGTTCACAAAAGTTTTGTGTGATGGAAGAGAAATGAGAAAGGCATACTACCTGATTCTATTTATATAAAAGTCTTGAAAAGGCAAAATGATAAGGATGGAAATCAGTTTAATGGGTGCCAGAATCTGAAGGAGGGAGAAGGCTATTGACTGCAAAAGACCCCGGCAATTTTTTTTTAATTTTTATTTATTTATTTTTGTGTGTGTTTGTGGTAACATTCTATATCCTGATATTGGTATTGGTTACCCTACTGCATACTTTTGCCAAAATTCACCAAACCATATACCTAAGAAGGGTAATTTTTAAAAATGTAAATCATTTATCAATAAACTTAAAAAAATAAAATTAAAAGTTATAGGCAATACAGATTTTAAAAACAGTTATGGAGGTTACAGGGACATACCCCAATTTTCCTTTTTCAAGGGGTAGCTCCGTTAATGTCTTTTCTAAGCCTTCATTCAAGAATCCAATTTTTATGGGAGCCGTGAATCAGGCATAATTAGGACACACTTCCAGAAATTTTGGCCATTAGAAAAGAAATAAACCCATTTTATGACAATTTCTTATGGTAGCTAAAGTTCCCACAAAATCAGAAGCTATTGAAATTTAGCAAGCTAGCTTCCTTTAATGCCATTTAAGGTGAGGAGAATACAGAGAGAATAAGAAGGATTTATAGGGAATACATTATAAACACAACAGCTCCATCTCAGAATACAAAAAGGAAAAAAATATCAGGTGGTTTATATTTGCAATTTGTCATGCATGCTATTCCATGGGCTTTGACAGTGGTGATTATGTGAATCAAATAGTAAAACGTGGTCTATTACGTATATAACTCCCCAGAACTACTTTGGAGAAAGATTTTCTTTATGCTTTAAGGATTTTCATCTGTATACTCTTCAACATGAGGCAGATTGTAAAACTCTGAAATTCATTTTGAATAGAGAGTTATTTGTTCTATTGTGAAATATAGATGGAAGTCAGATTTTACCTATGAGTAAAAGGAGTCCCTATTGCTAACATATTTTGCATTTTCCTGAATATGATTATATACTTATTCATCCCCTTAGATTTAGATATTCATATCTGTATAGTGCAAGTGATTCATGTTCTTTCCCTCCTTTTTCTCCTTTGCTGTAATAAATTTTATTGATTTCTTTGAAATAACTGAAGCCTCACACAAGTGCAATACCTATTCCTAAACAATGTACCTCCATGTTGCATCTGTATAAAAATGAATAAATTATATAATGAATACATGACATTAAGAGACAAAATACAGATAATTATCACCATGTGTTGAAGTAATAAATGCACATTCTAAGTAATTTTTTCTTAGAAGTCTTAATGCTAAGATTAAGCTCTAGAACTTTCTTCCAGGTTTCAGAATATCTACCCTCTAAAGGCAGGCTATAATTTATAGCCTGATTGCATTTCAAGAACATGTTTATCATTACTTATGAAACCTGAAACCTATTTTCCCCACATGAACAATGGTATCGTATAATGTTTATTTTCCTAAGCCAACCCTCCATGCTCTGTTACCATAATTAGGTAAAATATTTTAAATTCAAAAGGAGCAAGAAAACTCTACAATTAGAATAGCATTGTTCCTGGGCAAAATGGTCTGAAAGTCAGCCATTCTCAAAGAGTTCTAAATAAATTGACTAGAAGCAAACTTTTCTATGTATGCAGTGATGTGGGTTTGATGTTTGATTCTTACTGGGTCACCATTGGTTGGACCTGCTTGGACATCTGAATCACAAGTTGCTCTTTGGGACTGCCAGTATCAGATATGACATGTAAAGAGCTTGGAAGTCATCATTGTCTTTATGATAAGAAAAAGCTATACAAACTGAAAACCTGTGGCTTTTCTGAGACCCATCAGATAATAGATGGAGTTGGACAAACCACTACACTGAGATCTTGAACGATCAACATATCCAAGGAGATAAAATTCCTGAGACTTTATTACTTGCCGCAGAAGCTAGTAGAAATAATAGGATTGTAGGATGCTAACATGGTTATTTTATAGGATTGCTGTAGGCTGAGTGAAGCATATAGTGAGTGTGAGAAACTACTGGGGTTCATTGTCGTAAGTGGACCCTCGTAGGTGTGCAGTTTTATATAAGGATTCCCCGCAGTTTCTCATGGAGAGGATCTGGGAAAGATTCTTTCCTGGCTCTGCTCAGGGTGAGGGGATAGTAGTGATCTGGAAAACCACTAAAACTCTTCTCCCATTAAAAGTTTTAATCTTGAGGGGGAAGAAATTATCTAGAAGGAAATTCTGAAATGTTACCTCAATGGAAAGGGGAATTATATCCCAGTTACAGTTTTATTATTTTACCAAAGGGAAAAAATATCAACAGAATGTAAGGTCTCAGAAAATAGTTGTGAATGTTGCTTTTAGGAAAGGAAATAGATGTCTGGGGGACAAAAGCCTATTTCCTTGGAGGAGGAACAGAAACACTTGTGAAAGCCATACCCCCCAAAAGTAGTCCATGAGAAGACAGACAAAATCATGGAATTATAGAATCCTCCCTCCCCCACCTCCCACCACCAAACCATGAGCCTCCAGGATAATAGCTATGAATTACAGCTAAAAGAAGTGTCAGACACAGAATCTCTCTGAGAATCTGTACAAAAGGAAACTTTAAAGCATAAGGAGACAAAAATAAGGACACTAAAGGAATTTGTTGTCTAGGTACCTATACTTAAAATGTATACTAACATAGCCCAACTCCTAGCCAGATTCCTCACACTGAAGGCTTATTTCTTTCAGTCCCTATTACTCTACATAGCATGTCAGCATCAATTGAAAACAAAACAAAACAAAACACAACTTTGCAAGGCATGCTAAAAGACAAGAAAAAAACATTCTGAAGAATTAAAGCAACCATCAGAACCAGACTCATATATGACCCATGTGCGAATTATCAGATAGGAGATATAATTACAATGGTAAGGGACCAAAAGGAAAAAAAAAATTAATAGCATGCCAAACTATTTAGATAATGTAACAGAGAGAAGAAAATGCTAAGAAAAAAATCAAAGGAAACTCTAGAAGTTAAAAATACAGTAACAAAACTGAAAAATGCCTTGAACAGGTTCTTTGATAGATTCTGCACAGCTGAGGAAGGAATCAATGAACTTGAAGATAGGTCAATAGAAACATCCAAACTAAAACACAGAGAGAAATATGAATTTGAAAAAAAGTACAGAACATCCAAGAACTGTACAGTAATAGTAATAATAATAATAATAATAACAGGTATAACTTACATATAATTGGAATACCAGAAATAAGAAAGAAAAGGTAGAAGAAATATTTAAAGTAATATGGCTAATAACTTTACTAAATTAATAACAGGTACTAAACCAAAAATTCAAGAATGTCAGAGAATCCCAAGAAAAATTTAAAAAACAAAAAACAAAGCTTGGCATATATTTAAACCATGAGGAAAAAAAATAGAATATTAAAGGAAGATAAAGAAAAAAAAGAAAAGAAACTCTTACATATAGAGAAATAAAGATAAGAATTTCAACAGACTTCTCATTAAAAAACATGCAAAAAAGGAGTATGGATTGAAGTATTTCAACTGTTTAAAGGAGGGAAAAACACCTAGAAATCTGTATCCAATCTATATCCAGGGAAATTATCCTTCCAAAGTGAAGGAGAAATAAAGACTCTGAGGAAAAAAAAAATGAGGGAACTCATTTCTAGCAGACTTGCTCTAAAAGAAATGTAAAAAAAAAAAAAAAAAAAAAATCTTCAGACAGGGAAAAAAAAAGATAAAGGTCAGAAACTTGGAACTCCATAAAGAAGAGGGCTGCGAATGATGTAAATGAAAACAAAATAAAATCTTTTATGTTTTTTATTCTTTGTTGATGTAAAAGACAACTGCTTGTTGAAAGCACTATACTAACAATATATCTGGTATGTATAACCGATGAATAATTGATATAAATGACAGCAATGTCATAAAATATGCGAAGGAGGAATTGAAGATAAATTCTTAAAGGTAACTGAGGATTTTGGCTCCTAGTTAAAAATCTTTTTTGTGCCTGAGTATAGGCAATTACAAAGGCTTTACTATTCCTGTCTTACAGAAGAAAGCTGCCCTCCCCTACGTAGACAGACTTGGTGTGCAGCCCATGCACTGCAGTCTCTGAAGGAACTGAGTCAAGGTGTGAGGCCCCCTGGACCGTCATGCTCTTTACACTTAACGCATTTCTGCCGCCATCACCTTCATTCTTAGGTGTCTTTATTTGATGCCTTGGGCAGAGGTCTTCTTCAGGCTCCTCTGCTGAGGTCTCATATTGGGGAGAGAGGGGAACTGGAAACCATGAAAACACTTTTCCCCAATATGACTCAGAACCTGGTACTTTCTCTCTCCTATCCTTTCCCTCTAGCTCTCCCTGACCTCAGGGTCCATGAAAGTGCCGGAGACTTTGAGCCAATAGTGAGCCAACCCTCACATATGCCCTGCCCCTTGACTGATGTGCTGTTTCATAGGAGAAAATGGACCGGGGGGGGGGGGGGGGAGGGGCTCCCTTTTTTTTAGCCTTTTGCTTATTTCCCATTGCAGTAAATGATTAAAGACTTAACTCTTCCATTTTTTGGCTTGTTGCCTTAATTGGCTGACATTTGGCAGCTCAGTCTCTCTTTCCCAGCTCAGCCAAGCTCCTGGCAGCAACTGCACCCCACATGAAGTTTTACAGTGAAATTTCATTGTGTACATACATTATTTAAATATACATGTTGTAAATTCTAGAACAATCACTAAAATAGTTGTAAAAGATGACAAATAATGCATAAAGAAAAAATATAAAATGCAATCAAATAAAAGTTGGAGAATTTGAAACTTCTTTGTTATAAATTGATAGATTAAGCAGGTAGAAAATCAGTTAAGATACAGTTGACCTGAACAGGACTATCACTTAACTTGGTCGTCTTAACATTTTTAGAAAACTCCATCCAACCACAACAGAAAACACATTCTTCTCAACCACACAGGAAAGAGTTATAGAGTTAGACCACATTCAGTCTATAAAACAGAACAGACAAACTGATGAGAAAGGCTGAGCCCTCCCACCTTTGGCCCTCAGAGGAAGTTCAGAGCATACACCCCTAGCCCCTCACATAGGAAACCTTCACCACAATCTCACACTTAAACCCCAGCAATATCCCTTTCCTGCTTTTTCAAGTCTATTTTTATACCTGCTTAGGAGTCAACCCCGTTTCATACCTTCTTGGTGCGCATATGGTGTTATTCAAACCACAAGCATGTGCATTTGTGTGAGTTATACACATTTGGGGTAAATGTAGGATATGACATAACGGCCCATTAGAGTACTCAAAAATGTTATCATAAGGAATTTAACATTTAGTTTGGTTTAAAATAAAATACAATTAAGTATTTTTTTATGTTATTAAACCTTTTCTAAATAGAAAGAATTGTGATTTCTCTTTAGATACATTTAATTTAGCCAAGCTTATAGATGATTTAAGAATACAGACAATTCTTTCCAATTCATTGAATTTTTTCAGATACTGTTGACTTGCTCATCCCATCTTAAGTCCATGTATTTTTCCACACCCCACTGTTTCCCATATATATAAGAAAATCTGTCTGTAGATGTGAGAATAAAAATCTTTCTCATCCAACACAAATTCCTTTGAAAACCTAATAAGAAAGCAATTGGAAAAAGAGACAGGGGTTCTCCTTTACTTTTCTCTCATCCTCCCTGTTTGATATCTTTACCTCATGACTGGGATTTATTTTGGTCTTGGTTTGTGATCACATGCTAATTTGCACAGCTCAGTTCACCCAGATGGAGCATATAGCTACCTATGGAGGTAACAGCACATTTCTTTAGACACTTTTTCAAGGTCTAATGGTTTGTATATCCCCAGGACTAACTTTCTTAAGCAGCAGCAGTAAGTATCTTCACTGATTGTTAAAAGTGGTTTCCTGAACTCTGTGTCTTAACAGCATGTGGCTCCTATTTAATAGCTGTATGTCTTAGTAATTCCATAATATCAATAGAGAACAAAAACTCACAAAAACACTTTTTGGAGGGGAATATACTTATGCAGAAGTTTGTAGAATGCATGGCATTTATATATTAGGTACATCTTAGGTTCTGTGTGTATTCCACAGTTCATTTATCTTGTCACAAGGTTAGTTACTTTGGGTACTAGTTTTTGATTAATACTTTCAGGAAAGGTAAAAGTTTCCTTTTACATGAACTGAATGTTTTTATGAGCATATCTAACACCCTATCCATTTCCTCTTCTGCATGTTTAAGGGTAAATGTAAGACAAAAATCAATTTGCCAGTGACTTTTAAAAAATTTCATTTGGAAGGAAGGGATATTCAGTTAGGGGGAAATAGATTTTATTATCTGAGGCAAATTTTGCAATTAAGAAACGGAGTTCTGCCAGTAGAAGCAGGTCTGTACCCTTCCAATGAAAGGGAATTACTTTATGCTGGGGAAAGCTTTATAGTTTCACTCTGCAATTTCACTTGCTTTAATAGAAGTACTTTAACACCTCCACTCCTATCAGCCCCTACCCCGTGTTATAACATCCCCATCTAGATCAAAAGCAGAAACAGAACTATTGACATTATCCAGGGCCATCTGATTGGTGTTGTGAAATCACACTGAGAAATGTCTTCTTTTATTATTTCTAGTAGACACACAATATTATATTAGTTTTAGGTGTATAACTTAGTTATTTGACATTTATATACATTACAAAATGCTCACCATGGTAAGTCTAGTTACTATCTGCCACCATACATAGTTATTACAGTGTCATTGACTATGCTCTCTATGATATACTTTACACCCTTAGGACTTATTTATTTTACAACTGTGAATATCTTTTATATTTTATTTTTATTGATAGCTGCAACCTTAATAGAAACTAGTAGAAATGCAATGAAAGAAAATAGAAAATGTTATCTTCCTCATGTAGGTAGCTGAATTCATATGCTGTCTTCTATTTTTTAATCATGTTTCAGATAATTACACTTTCTTCCCCTCTGGGACCTTAGAAAACTATATTGTGATTTGCGTGCTGAATGCCTTAACTAGCAGGGGGTAGAACACAATGATATGATTCCTTGATGCTATGCTCTCTCTATGTACTACCTCTAAGGCTTCATTTTTCACTCAATAAGATCATCATATTCATGGGAATAGCCAGAGTAGGTTTTTATATAAAGTGAAACTTCCCAAGAAATATTAGCTATTTTAACTCTTGGTCAGTTATTTAATGATTAAAGGAACTTGATCAACTGTGAAACTATTTGCTCAAAATTTCACATTAGGGCAACTGAAAAGCCTGAACTAGATACTTGTTCTACTGTAACGCACTATCCGTGTCTCTCTTCCTGTACCTGCTACTTTGATCACTTTGCATTTATCTGCCACTGATAATCTGCATTTATATGTACAGTATTTTATATATTGCAATACATGATAATTTTATTCCCCAGTAGATTGTACTAATACTGAGGAAAAAAAGAAAGAGAGAAAGAGAGGGAGATCATGGCATTCATTTAAAAATCTCCAGTGCTGGGGCGCCTGGGTGGCTCAGTCGGTTAAGCGACTGCCTTCGGCTCAGGTCATGATCCTAGAGTCCTGGGATCGAGTCCCACATCAGACTCCCTGCTCTGCGGGGAGCCTGCTTCTCCCTCTCCCCCTCCCCCTGCTTGTGTTCCCTCTCTCGCTGTGTCTCTCTCTGTCAAATAAATAAATAAAAATCTTTTAAAAAAATAAAAATAAATAAAAATAAAAATCTCCAGTGCTTAGTACATGATCACAATTCTCTAACATCGCTCAATATTTGGTGATCTGAATGAAAGTGCTATGTTAATGACATTTTTGTAATGCAGGTATTGAAATGAAATAAATTAATTAAATTCCAGATGTAATCAGGGTATATTAATTTAGAGCCTCACAAAAATATTGTAATTTAAATCATGCCATTTCTATTCCTCCTACTACTTAACATTTTATTATTTTTACTACAATAGTACCGCTATAAAAAAAAATAACAAATTTTCAAAGCCTCCATTCTAAAGGTCATCTTGTAGGCAAGACCTCATCATAATTATTTTTGATACTTGTATCAGAAGCAAAAAATACTCATTCTTTATTAAATTATGTCCTATGGAGATCTGTGGCATATTGACTTAGTGGTTATTGTGTTTACACTAGAGATCTACAGGAACAATAATGAATGATACCTTTGGCAAAGCACTGTTCAAAAATAAAAGGCTTAGGTAAAGCTTTTCTTATATCTCAATCCCCAGAATCATATCTAGTTAAAATCGAAACTTAGAGATACAGAGATATAGATGTCTACTTCAGTAGAGAAGTCATTGTTTATCTTTGAGGTGGGAACTAAGAAAATTGGTTATATTTTGGGATGAACATATGAATTCAAGTAATTTCACTGGATTCAGTGCAATATGGCAGGCAGGTACAGAGTTTAGTATGGAAGGTAGGAAGAAAGGTTTTGACATATAGCCACTGCTGAAATCTTAGCCCTGCCACTTTTTATGTATTTTTCATCTCAGTATATGTCAGTCTCTTCAGATGTTTTTGTTTTTCTTTCTTTATTTTTTTAAAGATTGTATTTATTTATTTGACAGAGAGAGACACAGCAAGAGAGGGAACACAAGCAGGGGGAGTGGGAGAGGGAGAAGCAGGCTCCCGGCCCAGCAGGGAGCCCGGTGTGGGGCTTGATCCCAGGACCCTGGGATCCTGACCTGAGCCGAAGGCAGACGCTTAACGACTAAGCCACCCAGGTGCCCCATCTTCAGATGTTTTTAAATGAAGATAATTATAAATGTATAAACTTAGCTTTAATTTTGGAAAAGTGAATTTTAAATCCATACCTTGGTATTTTACTAAAACAAATTTATTTACAACTGATTTTCAATTATTTTGGTAGGAGAGCATAATAAATTTACTTTTATCTTTTTAACTTTTATAGCATTATATTCATTTTTAAATTTGTGAGTATGGTATTACCTATTTGAATTGGCAGTAGGCTATAGAAAGAAATGTATATGATTCATAATAATAATATTATATTTTTATTTAATAATAATTTTAATAATAATGATATTATTATTAAGGACTTTTAAAAACAGTTTTAGGTTTACAGCAAATTTGAGAGGAAGATGCAGAGGTTTCCCATAAACCCCTGTTCTCAGACATGTAGAACCTTCCCCTCCATTATCAACTACCCTCATCAAGAGTGGCTCCTTTATTACAGTGGATAAACTGATGTTAACACATTGTAATCACACAAAGTCCATAGTTTATGTTAGGGTTCGCTCTTGATGTTGTGCATTTGATGGGTTTGGACCAATGTATAAAAAACATATATCCATCATTATAATATCCTACAGAATATTTTTAGTGCCTTAAAATTCCTCTGTGCTTGGCCTATTCATCCCTCCTCACTCCCAATCTCAGTTCCTGGCAAGCATTGACTTTTTATTGTCTCCATAGCTTTGCTTTTATAGAATGTCATGTAGTATGTAGCCTTTTAGATTATCTTCTTTCACTTGGTAATACGCATTTAAATTTCCTCTATGACTTCTCATGGCTCGGTAGCTCATTTCTTTTTAGCACTGAATAATAGAATAATATTCCATTGTTTGTGTACCACAATTTATTTATCCACTCACCTACTGAAGGACATCTTGGTTGCTTCTAAGTTTTGACAATTATGAATAAAGCTGCTGTAAACATCCTTATTTTATGTGGATGTAAGTTCTCACATATTTTGGGTAAATGCCAAGAAGTACAATTGCTGAATCATATGGTAAGAGCATATTTACTTTTGTAAAAAACTGCTAAACTATATTCCAAATGGCTGTATCATTTTGCATCCCCCCCACAAATGAATGAGAGTTCCTATTGCTCCACATCCTTGCTAGCATTTGGTGTTTTCAGTGTTCTGAATTTTGGCTATTTTAATAACCAGTGTTTAATTTTCTGTATTTTGAAAATATGTCTACATGTAGTTTTTGTTTTGTTTTTTGACATTTATCCTGCTTGATGTTCTCTTAGCTTCCTGGATCTGTGGTTTGGTGTCTGACATTGACTTGAGAAAATTCTTGGTCATTATTTTTTTAAATATTTCTTCTTTTCCTTTCTGTTTTTCTTCTCCTTCTCTTTCTAGTGTTTCTATTATTATATGGTATACCTTTTATCGTTGCCCCACAGTACTTGGATATTCTATTCTATTTTTTTCGGTCTTTATTCCCTTTGCTTTCAAGTTTAGGAAGTTTCTATTGAGATATCCTTAAGCTCAGAGACTCTTTCCTCAGCTCTGTCCCAGTCTACTAATGAGCCCATCAAAGGCATTTTTCTTTGTTACAGTGATTTTTATATCTAGCGATATTTTTTTGTTTCTTTCTTAGGATTTCCATCTCTCTGTTTATATTGCCCATCTGTTCTTGGATGCTGCTATTTTATCCATGAGACCCCTTAGCATATTAACCATAATTGTTTTAAATTCTTCTGATAATTCCAACATCTTTGCCATGCCTGGTTCTATATCTTTAAATTGTGTTTTCTTGCCTTCTGGTATGCCTTGTAATTTTTCTTATTAGCCTGACAGAATAGACTGGGTAAAAGGAACTGCTAGAAATGGACCTTTAGTAATGTGGTGGTGAAGTGTTGGGGCGGGGAAGTGTTCTATAGTCCTGTGATTAGGTCTCTCTCTTTTTTTTTAGTGAGCCTATGCCTCTGGACTGTGAACTTTACAAGTGTTTTAATTTTTTCCTCCCCCTATATCCCCTTGGGTGGGACATGTTGGCTAAAGTAGTCCAAAGTTGGGTTTGCCCTTCTACCAGGTCAGGTTCTCCCAGGTCAAGTTAGGCTCTGATAATACCCCATCAAGTTAAGCTCTGCTTAAATAGTTTTTCCTCAGGGCAGGCCATGTTTGTTATATTTTAAAATAGTTCCTTTTTCCTTACCCCTGCCTGAATCAGGAGGGGATTTTTTTTTTTTTTTTCTGATGTTTACTCTGGGAACCTGGTTGAGCTCCTGGAGATAAATCTCATACTGTGAGGGTCCTCCTATGACTGGGTTTCCCACAGAGTTTTTACCTCTGCGTTGTCCACACTGAGCCTCCAGCAATTTGGTGATGACAGCTCAGGGTTCCCTACCCTGGCACTGGTTCCTGCAGCAATTTCTGCTCATGAGTCCCTGTTCTGCTAAGTTGTTATTCTCTGTTGGTTGGGTTCTCTTAGGGACAGTGGTTTTCTTTGTGTCTTCACCTTTCTTAGGGATTCTAGAAAAGTGACTGATTTTTCAGTCTGTTCAGCTTTTCACTTGTTATTAGGATGGAGTGGTATCTTCCAAGCTCCTTACATGCAGAACTGAAAACCCCAGAATTATTTATTTAGTAAATGTTTATTAAAATTTTACTATATGCCAGGAATCTACTATAAGGAGCTTCATGAACTTCTCTCATTCATCTTCCTCAGAAGTCATCTATATGCTGAAAAAGCATATATCCTTCTGTACTTAAAGATTTTTTACCAAAGAGGCTCAAAAGCTCACCAAATGCAAATTTCTAAGCATATGGCTTGTCCTCTCCTTAAGCCTTTTGCTGTGATTATTTCTGGAAAATTTCTGAATATCTGAGAAAGAGAAGAAATCATTTTCTGTTATTCAGGGGGTATAGGTAGAGGTAGAAAATTTCACATAAGGTGGGGTTTGAAACAACTGTATACTCAGTACAAAAAGAAGAAATATGATAGTTATTTTCTCAGTTAAGCCAGAATTGTGAAGCAGAGAAGGTTGCATTAAAGGAATGATAGTATCTATGTGAAACATCCCTTTATATGCATTTGTATTAGTTTAAAGGAAGGGTTGTATCTTGTAGAGAAAAATGCATTGACCTAGCAATCAGGTGTCTTGACATTCTCTCAAATCTGTCATAGATAGCAAGCTTAACATAGGCAATTCACCTCAATTTCCTCATCTGTAAAGTAACGGACTAGATGTATATTTTCGTAGTCTGCTTCTCCCCTCCCCTCTGCTCATGCTCTCTCTCACGCACTCTCTCTCTCCCTCAAAATAAATAAATAAAATCTTAAAAAAAAATAATCCACAGTGAATATGGTGGTACATACTAGAGAGTCTATTTTTTCATATGTTTCAATATAGCATGATTAAAAATAAATAATCAGAATATTTACATTAGAACAATGTTCCCTAATTGGTAACTACTGAAATTGGCAGATAAACTATATTTATATAATTTTAGAAGAGAAATTCAAATGATATAACCTTCAATATATACTTTAGCTTAAGTTTACATTCTGAACCCTCAACTCCCAAGTGAAATATCAAAACATTTTTCCTTAGGGTTATTTAAATGGATAACAAACACTCCCAAAACTGGGTAGTGTGGGATTTAATTAGAGAGATTAGTGGCCCCTTGGTCCCTTGAACTGAGTAGTTTGTTTCCCTGAAACTTAGAAAGATGAAAAACTAGGTCCTCAGGCTCTTATTCCTCAAATTATAAATATTCTCCAAACAAGCATACTAGCTGAAAAGGAAAAGAAAAAACAGAGATGATAAAAGTCTACATACTCTTCAAATACTTGTATTTCTAATCCGGTGGATAATTAGGCAACTGGTCCCTTATTATCACTGAGTGGGAGGTGGTCAGTGAGGAAGGCTTCTAGGAATCTGCATATTGTCAAACTACTAATGCTATTTCCCTCACAGTTCCCTGAATGAAAGCTATGTCACTAAGTACATATATATTTTTTCTAGATATGACTTCTTAATCCTTTTAATCATTTCCCTCCTGCTCAGAAATAAAAGGAAACTATCTGATTTCCTAGATAATGGCTATGCAGTTATTTAGATTTTTATTATTAACATACAGTATATTAATCTATGCTGAAGAAAAACTGCAACAGTAATTAGATTACTTAGGAGTTTTTAGGAATATCAGTAATTAGGAGTTTCAAACACAGTCATATCCATCAATCAGCTCCATCTCTGAGCTATTGTATTCACTTAGTTTCATTAAATTTAGTTGTGAAAAACAGTAAAGTAATACAAGATTTTACCTTTTCTCTTCATTTCTATATACTATTAAAACAATTTACTGACGTTTATACAAGTCATCTATTGTTTTAGTCCATTTGGGCTGCAATAACAAAATACCACAGACTGGGCAGTTTATACACAATAGATATTTATTTCTCACAGTTCTGCTGGAATCTAGAATTCTGAGATTAGGGTGCTAGCATGGTCAAAAAAGACAATTCTCCTTGTGTCCTCACATGGCAGAGGGGCTAGGGATCTCTTTGAAACCTCTTTTATATAGCACCAATCCCATTCACCAGGTTCCAGCTCCATGACTTGAGCACTTCTGAAAGGTCCCACCTATCAATGCCATCACCTCTGGGGGTTAGGATTCCAAGATATGAATTTTAGGGGGACAAAAACATTCAGACAATAGCATATGCCTTTACTCAAAAAGCTAGAGGTTTTGGGATTTGAATTATCATTTGCCTTTTAGGTTGCTTATAAGAAGGTTACCTTACTTCCTTGATTTACTTCTCAATATCTTTAGTATTCTACAATAATTGTTTTTTTGTTTTTCTGGCAAGGTTGTTATGAGATCAATTAGATTATTTAAATAGCAAAATTTCAGCCATATATCAGGAAATCATTGATAGCAAAATTAGACTTTCCCTCTTTTTAATGACTTGTACTTCCCTTTTTAGCTTCAAAATTAAAGCAGTTAATATTAAATGTCTTTTAATTGTCCATTGATAAATTCTAAGTTATAAGACAGAAATTTTGTCTGTCTTATTTGTGTTGAAGCTCCTTCTTACCCTCCCTCTTTCTTTATTTTGTATTGGGCACTGGATTAGTTGCATTGTATCTTGGGACCTGAAGAATTCTATATATAGAACAGGATTATGGAAATCTATTAACCTGTGGCTTTTATACATGTTGCATCTTACATGCAATATTTATTTATTTATTTATTTTTAAAGATATTTATTTATTTATTTATTTATTTGACAGAGAGATAGGGAGCACAAGTAGGCAGAGCAGCAGGCAGAGGGAAGAGAAGCAGGCTCTCTACTGAGCAGGGAGCCTGATGCGGGGCTCGATCCCAGGACTCTGGGATCATGACCTGAGCCGAAGGAAGCCACTTAACCAACTGAGCCATGCAGGCACCCCTTACATGCAATATTTAAAAGGAGGAGAATGAAAAGTTTGCACAGCACTTGTCAACATTTAACCTTGAGTATGTCAAGAAATATGAGCCATTATGTTTGTTTGAACAATATACTCACAAATCCATATAGTTATAGTGATTCTAACTGCACATAATATTTGATACAAACCCATTTATGGTCATAATTGGAATTCAGAGCAATCTCTAAAATTATAGTTTTGATTTTGCACTACTACATTGTGCTACTTGCAAATCATTAAGTGAATTCATAGTTCTTTGCTTAGTAGCCAAAAACTTAATTAAGTTAACTCCTTATTACAGAGAAAGGTATAGACTATTAATCACACTGTAACGGAGAATAGAATAAACAAACAAAAAATTGTAAAATCTCAGTCTTTTCGACGAAATATATACAATATCATTTACTCTAAAATAATAGCATGATTGGAGATTTATTGATTAAGCAAATCTAAAGAGATTACTTTTAAATTAAATAATTTAAAATTCATTTAGAAACTATATAAAACATTACAGTATACCTATATCAAATAATTTGCTTAGCCATGCTTTATAATCGTTGGACAATAAAGTCCTAAAATTTTTTTTGAATCATATGTTGTTCAAAGACACTTCTTTCAAACATGGTCATATATATCTGGAGATCTCATTTGTTGGAACAACATTCTACACACTTTAGAGCTGTGGAGGAAGATTCTGAGTTCTCTGTATTCTTCAGGGATGGATCCTGTGGTGGTAGAAAATGAGCTCAAACTGAACCAGCATTTTGCTAATGCACATCTGAATTCTACCGATAATCAGCATGGAGGAAGTACAGCCTGCAAAGGGTGCTATATTCCTCCTCCCTTAAGAAACAGAGAAGTTACTACAAGACTCTATGATAAAGACAGTTCATAGTGAGTTCCAATAAAAGATACATACAACAGTTTTGAGGTTCATAGTGATTCAAGAGGAAAGTCTAGTTTCTCGGTGACTGTGGAAGTGGATGAAAGGAGAGGTTTGATGATCATGGACAAAGAGACTGATAGCATTGGCAGCCATGACTACAAAAGTGGCTCTGACAAATTTGAACATGGTGGAAAGAGTTCCTGGTGTGACAAATCAAATGAAGATGACTTGTCAAAACTACTCCCACCAAGTGAATGCGTGGAACAGAAACTCTTTTTGGAGATAAGACTAGATTTAATTGGAGAAATATGACATTCCAACTGAGGCAACAGGCAACAAATGTCTCCCACATGTTGAAAGTTTCAGTGATGTTGAGAGGGGAGAAATCATCTTGGGAGACATTGAGCTTACTTGTTATACTCACCTGATTCCAATGTAGAAGGAAAAGACACTTGAAGGCTTTGACCCAAACAGGGTCTGTAAAAACTACAGCATTTCTCTTGCCCATCTTGAGTCAGATTTATTCTGATGGTCCAAGAGAGACTTTGAGAGCCATAAAAAAAAAAGGGAAGGTTTGGGAGCTGTAAACAATATCTAGTTTCCTTGGTATTAGCACCAACAAGAGAATTGACAGTACTGATCTATGAGAAATCCAGAAAATTTTCATACCAATCTAGAGTTCATCTTTGGATTATTTATGGTGGTGCCAATATTGGTCAGCAGATCTGAGACTTAGAACATGGATACTACTTGTTAGTAGCCACTTTGGAGGCCTAGTAGATATGATGGAAAAGGAAATATTGGATTAGACTTTTGCAAATACTTGGTGTTGAATAAAGCTGATAGAATGTTGGATATGAAGTTTGAAGCTCAGATATGTGGAATACTTGAACAAAATAGCATGTCACCAAAGGAAGTTCACCACACCATGATGTTTAGTGCTACTTACCCTATAGAAATAAAGATGTTTGCTCATGATTTCTTGAATGAATATATCTTTTTGGCTGTGGGAAGATTGGTTCTACCTCTGAGGATATGACACAGAAGGAGTCAGACAAATGATAATTTCTGCTTGACTTTCAACGGTCAAGGATTCACTGACCTTAGTGTTTGTGGCGAACAAAAAGGGTGAAGATTCTCTGGAGGATTTCTTATACCAGGAAGGAGATGCTTGTATCAGTATCCATGGAAAACAATCTTAGAGAGACAGAGAAGAGCCTTCATCTGTTCCTCTCAGGAAAGAAAGCCCAATTCTAGTGGCTATAGCAATAGCATCAAGAGGACTAGACATTTCAAATATGAAACAACTTGTCAATATTGACTGGCAATGATAATGAAGAAATGTACATCACATTGGCTGTACTCACAACAAATTACCCACTGTGCTATTCCACTGACTTTTTCTTTAAGGGAGCTGAACCTCACAAGAAGAGATGAGAAGAGTGATCAGAAGCCCTCTTCAGAGATAGTTTGAAGACTTCCATTGTTGTAATTTAGAGTAACTGCCCTCTTGCCTACCCCTATCCCAAGCTGCATTTATAATTTTGTAACAGGATTATCTGTTTGTTAATGTACTGTGCCTTTAATTTTTTATTTTGATGCCCTGTTGGCTTGATAATGCTCAAGATATCACTTGTATTGACAAAACAAATTGAATGAATGTAGACTAAAATTTAAAAAAATTCTGTACATTTTAAACTTAAGTACACATTTACACACAAAACTTGATTCTCTTCTAAGTACTTAAGGAATACACTGACTTTATTATAGTAAGCCTCTTTCTAAAGGTTATTTGACTTCCCAAATATGTCGTTACAGAGAACAGCAGATACATGTTTGCCAGATTAAAATATTGAGATGGCAATGCCACCCTTTCTCCTTAATATAAGAATGTGTTTTGCCTTATGATTATAAGGAGACCTGATTCTAATGAAGCAAATGTCAGACATAAGGGGGATGTGGAAAATTACTAGAGACTCAGTGTGTCCTGATGAATCTATCCAGTACAGGAAAATTAAACAGTACCTGATTACTGTTTGCTAAGACTGGGCTCATCTGTGCACACATTTAATTTATGGTTTTAATTTATCTTTAATGTAAAATATAACTTCCAAGGTTTTAATATATCACTTCTCCTTAATAAATCTGTCATGAATGTGAGTTAGTCTTATATGATTTTTAGAAGCAATCTTGGAGTCTAAGAAAAATTCAACTAAATCACAGATTTTAATGTTTGCTATATATAAAAAATATGCCTGCAATAATATTTCAGTATTTAGTGGTGACATTTGCATTGAATGGAAAAAAGCAAAAGATTAAAAAAAAGAATTTAGAATTTTCTATATTAGCATATTTTAGTAAGGTAAGATGTATGGATCTTGAAATGGCTAATCTTCTGGATATTCAATTTCAAGTGATTGGTGTTTACCAAAAAGAGCTCAAGGAGCATAATTTAGGAGGGTGAAAAGAAATGAGATATTATTGTGAGACTCAAGGACAGAAGTTAAAACTCTTAATCATGAGCTAAAAGTTCACTGATATCTGCTTATTCTGATCACATACGCCATATTAACCACACTGAGAGCTATTAATGATTTTCAAAAATCCCTCCTTTAGAATGGCACGTCAAAAATATTTTAGCTTTAGTTTATACTTTAAATATTTAACAAAATACTGCACAAACTGGAAGTTAAGACAAAGCAAAGAGGAAAGAAAGAAAGAAAGAAAGCCTCATGCACAGTGGTCAGTATGCTTTCTTGGCTTATCTCGCTCTGTATCATGAATAAGATTAGAAATGTAATTTTTTTACCCAGCTTTTATTTTTATTTATTGGTCACGCATGTCTGGGATATACAACACATCATTCTTCTGCTGAAATTTGTCCTTTTCTTGGTTCATATTAGAAAGCAAACGCATAATTTTCCATTATATAAAGCTGGGGAGTGGGAAATCTAAAATTGAAAACTCTTTTTTTACTTACTTTCTTTTTAGTTCGAATGGAAAAGTGTCTAAAGAAACTTGACTTAATTTGAGTACTAAGAGAAAAAATTGGAGCTCGTGCCAAAGGCCTGAGAGAAGGTCATACATAAATTCCACTGCCTGGCTGAGAGCAGAGGGCTGGCCAACACTGGCACTCAGCACAGGTTCACACTGAAATGACCAAGGGCATTACAGGCTACACTTTGGTAATCAATTTGATAAACTTCGTTACGTTAAGTTAGTACATAACTGTTCCCTTAATAATTATAGTGTAGTGTTAGGTACTACTCAAAAAGTACTAATAGACATAAAAACAATTCTTCCCAATTGCACGTGTTTACTTTAATATATATTCTGCCAAGGTCGTAACTTTTTCTATGAATTTGAGAGCTCAATAGACTTTACTTGTTGAATTATGGCTGAACTAATGATATAACTTTGAGCTTCAGGATACATTTTCCACTTACCAAGAAATAATATAAAAATTAATAAAAATACATAAAGAAGAAAAACTACTTGGGCATCTCATGAAGGGACAGTATTATAGTTAAGGATACAGACCATTTGGGTGTGAATCTTAGCTCTCTTCTCCCTTCTATATGAACTTGGGCAAGTTACATAATATTCCTGTGTTTCAGTTTCCTCATTTGTAAAAGGAAGATAATATCTACTTCACTAGATTATTGTGGAGATTAAACAAATTAATATGTCTGGAGAGCTGAGAATAGAGCCAGGTATATTATAAATGTGTGGTAACAAGATATGACATATTCCCTTATTGCAGCAAACATTCTATTTCCCTAACGATTGGTCACTGACTGATTATATTCTCTCTTTCTAAGTTACTGGTTTTAGTTCCTATCTTATTTATCTATAATTTTAATTTGTTTCCTTTTTTACATTCAGATTTAAAAAAAATATATAGATCTGGGGCGCCTGGGTGGCTCAGTCGTTAAGCGTCTGCCTTCGGCTCAGGTCAGGATCCCAGGGTCCTGGGATCGAGCCCCACATCCAGGCTCCCTGCTCAGCGGGGAGCCTGCTTCTCCCTCTCCCACTCCCCCTGCTTGTGTTCCCTCTCTCGCTGTGTCTCTCTCTGTCAAATAAATAAATAAAATCTTTAAAAAAAAATATAGACCTAGTATTATTTAAGTGTATCATATATTAAAAAATTCTACAATGCAATATGTAAATAAAGGTATTCTTTTCATTGAGACTTCAAATGAAAGTAAAGAATTTCCCTAAGAATATGTGACTTTTAGAATGCAAAATGATTGAATAAAGTGTATTGAAAAATATTAGTCCAAAAGAAAAAAAATTGAAAAAAATATAGTCTTATATATTTAACCTGCTTCTATGAACTGTATAATGCAATGATGAAATTGATATAGGTATATTTACCAAATTAAAAAGGTAGCAGTACTAAAAATATTACTTAGAATTTTACTACACTATAAAGCCAGTACTTCTGTTTACAAAGAAAGTTAGTTTGTAGATAGGTAAATAAATAGATGACTGATTTTGAAGAGTTTTCATATATCAAAAAATGAACAATAAAATTTAGGAATTACATCCTAAAGACACATGACCATATGAACATGTCAGCTCACTCTAGAAGTATATCATCTACTCAGATATTTGAGTCTATAGTTGCATTGGGAATAGTTCATTAAAATACATGGGCAGCCTACATCAGGCTCTTGCATTGGGAAAATGTAACACCCTGTCATAAGTAATACAAAATCATTCATTAATTTAATCTCAATGAAATATTCTATTTTATGGCGAAATTTCAGTTTTGGAAAAACAAAGATCAGAAGAGATTTTTTAAAGTTGTCAGTATTAGCATTTTTAGTCATAGAGGTAACCATTGTTTCATTCTAGTAAGGACTTTGGTAGATTGAAAAAATATAGAACATAGAATTAAATTGCTAAATTCACAAGATTCACATGAATTTTGGCTACTAAAAAATTCTATAATGCAATATGATAATTAAACTGAGTGATGGTTTCACTTCATATCTCAAGGTAAGGAAGCTTCAAATAAAATTAGATATAGGCCTTTTTAATTGGAAATGATAAGGTGATAAAATTATAATTCTAAAATGTCAACTAATGAGAAATATGCATGACTAGGGTATTTGGACAATTTATCAACTGTCCATTTTCTTATAAACATTAAGGCCTTAAAATTTTATTATTACTTATCAGAAATAAGTCAATTTATTCAAATTAAAATATGTGTTTTTTCTTCTGAATTATGAAATGCAATTAAGTTTTTCTCAATGAAAACAAAATCCTTCAAAGGAGGGATAGATAACAACAACAAACTGAAAATATAATTCTCAATGTTGTTAACTGAAAAATAACCTAAAACTTAAAATTAATTGCAATAAGATAAAATTATATCTACCCAGAAAATAGTGCCAGCATATTAAATTATGCATTATAAATTTAATCTGATGATTTAGAACTCAGTGATAATGGCGATAATACATTCATTGATTATGTATTATTTATTTATGGTTACATGAAGTACAAACTTTCTAAAAAAGAACATAAATACTCAACATATTGTAATTAATTGGGATAGAGAAACGTAGAAAGTTTGAAAATAAGTTCAAATTAGAATAGTCCAAAGTAAAAGCCAGAATACATATTGCTTTCCATGAGAAAATAGGGTGTTTACTAGTGCTTTTCCCACTGAAACAGAATTGGGACCAAAGAAATGCCAAAAGTAACACACATTTATAAAGACAGGGGCAGTCAGAGTCAGAAGATTTTATTAGGACTAAGAGGTGACCATGATACACATCCTAAATTCCCAGGCTCTATAAACCTACCAGGAAGGAGAAAAGGATACAGGGCAATGTGGAAAAAAAGAAGATACATATGCACCATCAGTGTAGTCAAATTGTGAGGCATGTAATATCCAAGCTTTGGGAAAGAATATGTTTTTTTCTCCCATGAGCCCAGCATATATATGTGTATGAGAGTGTGTGTTCTCTAAAACAAGAAAGTTCGTCAGCTGGACTTCTGCTTAAGCATAAGGTTTCCCGATTTCTCCTGCACAATGGAGAAGAGAATTGGAGAGCATTGTTCTTCTAAGACATAAGGAGTGAGTTTTTCATAGGGCAAACAGATATCCAGAAATTAGTAGAGCTTGATTGCTGTTATTTCTCCCAAGAGGATTGTCCGCCAGATGGTGAATACCAACAGCATGAGTTTGGGGATGCATGAGGTGCAGGAGGTAAAGGGATTTATAGAAGAGGACTAAATAGAACTCCATAGTGGAGAACCCCAGGGCCCTCCCAAAACTCACACATGAACCCTTTGAAACAGCAAACCCTTGGACTTGTGCCACACGGAGGACATTAATGACCAATCAGTGTCAGCCATAGAATGAAAAACAGCAAAGTAGAATAAAGCAAGTGTCAGTTGGGTAAAAAGATACTTCCTTTCCACCTTTCTCCTTTCTCCTCAATAATATGGAAGAACCTGGCCTTAAAGAGGGAAAATAGAAACAGTGACTCAAAGCTGACCAAAACTTCCCTTACCATTCATACCATTTAGAGTCGTAGATAAAACATGAACTGGGGTATGGACTTGAAGAAGGGGAAAAATTAAATCAATTTATCCTTAACTGGATTGCTCTTCAAAACATTCAAGTTGCTAGAGAATTGTAGAATCTGCTCAAGATATCGTTAAGAGATAAACATGGAGATTTGACAGAGACCAATGAAATTTAGTGAATGGAAAAAAATATTTCATTCATACCCCTCTGATTTGAGACTTCTCAATATACTAGGTACCATATTTAAAATATTCTGGAATAGCTGTGTTCCTTCTAATAGAGCTCTGTTACTTTTGATGTACTGCAAAGACTTTAAATATCTATCTGACTTTTAAAAAACAAGTATAAAATACAAAAAGAAAGCCTCTATTCATTAAAGGAAGTAATACAATAGAAGCATATATGGAATGAGACTCAATTAATAGTTGTGTTTCTTCCATAGATAATGCAGAGGTGACAATGTCATGCCTAATATCATTTCTCTACATTGCTTTAGAAATGGATAGGTGAAGGCAGTAAATGAAATTTAATTCTGTCATTACGTTGAATAGAAAACATGGGAGGGGAAGCACCAAAAAAAGTCTCTAAAAATATCTCTTCCTCCTTACCTAATCGAGAATATTTATTGGCAAAGGAAAATAAATTTCACAAGTTTTTAAAAAGTGACTTTTTAAGTAACATTTATATTATCAACAAATGTTTTTCTCTTCAAACAAGCACCCTCAATGCAAATACAAAAGCTTATATCTCTAACACATATAGCTTGCTTTCTTAAAAGAGTCACCTAGAACATAAGTAATAGCATGCTACTAGAAAACATCATTTACTTTGATAATTTAATTCTATTTCAGAAAACCCATTGAATGCAAAGCTAATTATCAAGGGTAAGATTTTATTCTCTATTTATGTGAAGTATACTATTCAACAAAAGCCATGGTTAGACCTTGATACTTTAGTTAGATAGGTAGGTATGTAGGTAGGTAGGTAGGTAGACATAGTTTCTAGTGACATATATTGCATTTGAAATTAAGAATATTTTGCTCACTTAAATATTAAGCATCAGAGTTTTTGAACACCAGTCCTAAAACAAATTTCATTCTAATGTAATGCTTCGTGAATAATGTCCAATTTTGTGCAGTGATTTTTTTAAAGATTTTATTTATTTATTTGACAGAGACACAGAGAGAGAGGGAACACAAGCAGGGGGAGTGGGAGAGGGAAAAGCAGGCTTCCTGCAGAGCAGGGAATCCAATGCGGAGCTTGATCCCAGGACCCCGGGATCATGACCTGAGCCGAAGGCAGACTCTTAATGACTGAGCCACCCAGGCGCCCCTTGTGCAGTGATTTTTAAGAACTATTTGTTAGAAATAATGTTAATGATAAAAGGGGGAAGTTAGCTGAAAATGATAAGAATGTTCAGGTTCTGAATAGGACAGTATAACTTAGAAATCCTATTTTTTTAAAAAAATTATTAATCCTTTATTTCATGGCATCAAGTCAATCAATTTGTTAGTCTAGTGTTTCTTCCTTGAGGGAAGGTATATGGACGTGGCCTGGCTTTTGTTTCTAAAAGCGTATTCCTCTTGAATAGTCTACAAAAGTTGGTTTCTAAAGATAATTGTGAAAAGCTGAGAGGCATGTGGGAGATAAAGGAAAATTCTAGAGAGAGAAAGAAAATTACCTGAATCCTATTTCCGTTCAAGAGTCTAAGGGTGATGGCAAACTTCAAGTATTTTGTGGGATATGATGGTAGAATGTGTGTCTGTGTCTCAGTATGCATAGGTTTTATTCACTCAGTTTGACAAGATATTCACTGGGCTCTTTCCATATGAAGAGATGCATCCCAAGTTTATTGATGCTAATCAATGCAAGATATACTAAGTCACTTAGTTCTAGGAAGGTAAACATATATGGAATGTTAAGTATGTTAATATGTAAATATTAAATACAAATTTTAATTGATGGTGAATAGTATTTGCTTAGATCAACACCAGTTATTAGTGTATTTTGACAAGTAGCACTTAGTTATTGTGGTCCTTACTGTGTCTCAGATTTAAAAATTATACCACCCAACCAGTATTTTAAACCATGTCACAATATCTCACTCTGAACACAGTCCCATATTTGGTAATTTCAGCCATCAAGAGAATTGCCAGTAACTAGAAAGAAACATAAAGCAATTTTAACAGTTCTTAAATAAAGCCTTTACTTACAAGTTATTCACTCATAGACAATTTTCACACAATTTTAATTTGCTTGGTTAGCTGGTTTCCAGTATTATAAGAAATTAGAGGCTGAAATTTACAAGTGGGCAGGCTGATAACCACAGCCAAATAAGAACACTTTTTAATTATGAAAGACTGACAGTGACAGTGTAAGTCACCTGAAAGTGTAAATACAGATGATACTAATATATAAGTTCATAAGAATAAATAAGAGCCTAACAAGGAACGTAAAGGAAACAAAATAAATCAAATCCTAATGGAAAATTTATTTTAGTTGTTGTTATGCTGTTCTTGTTAGTGTAATAAATCCAATTTCCACCTCTTCATTCCCTTACAAGTGCTTGCACACACACACAAACACATACACACACACACCACTAACAGCACACCCTAATTGTTACCACACATATACATTAAAACTCCTCTTATGTATGTTGAGTAAAGAAGACAAATTTCTATCAAAGAAGTCCTAGCAAAAGAGGAGGTATGTAATTGTGAAAATATCTCATAGTTATGATAAGGGCAATATATGATAAAGGTAAACGTTGAGGAGATATCCTGATACTCTGCATAAAGGCAAAAATGAGTCAGACCCCAAGGGTGGAGACCGTTTTGCACGCTTCAGGCAGCCTAAGTTTGTATCCTCCGGGAATATCAGGTATGGTGACCATAATCATGGACACTTGGCAAGCTTATGTGGGAGAGTGGAAACACTGAGGCTTCTCTAAGTAAGAGATAAAGAAGGATGGAAATGCCAAAAGATGACTGAAGACTTCTTTGTAGAACAAACATACTATGTGTAGGATTCTCAGAAATAACTAGTAACCACTGTGAGAAGTGCTGAGGTCCTCTTTTAACTAACTGAGCAATTATCAGTGCAGTAAGTATTATTTATTTTGGTTCTTGATAGTGAAATAAGTTCTTCAGAAGATTCATATCTGTGCAACTTTCATGCCTAGGTAAAGTTGGTAGTACCTTGCTGTTCTGCATTATGATTGCTATACCACAAAGTTTTACAAATTTCAACCAGAAATTTTTAAGCAAAGGGCCACAGCTTATATTTTAAGAGAAATTATCTTCTGAAATCCTAACTCTACTCTTATTTGGTGATCCCAGCTGGATTTCTTTTCACTTGAAATTCTAGCCTACAGCTCTAAGCAGTTTGGTCCTTGCTGATTCTCCCTGGGTCCCATGGCGACCCCTTTAGTCTTCCTGAATCAATAGTGCTTCTTAAGCAGAGAAAATAAAGCTCCAGGCCAAAATAAGAAAGAGCAAAGAAAAAAAATAATAAAGAACCAGTACAGCTTTCTCTCATATGATTCCTTTAACTTCATTCACTAAAGGCCACATACTCAGTTTTTTAAAGTCAGAGAATCATGATAGGAAGAAAAAAAATCAATATAATCTCCTTTTCATTGTAATTAGGATATTATTCAACCTCTTTCCAATGACTGCTGGTCTATTTTGTAAATACATTTTTGCGGTGTTTTTATTATGCCATAGTCTTTTCTCAGTACCCTTTTTTTGTATGTCTCTCATAATAATTAGTCCCCTCTACTACCTTAAAGAGACAGGGGTGCTTTTGGTGAATTTGGGGCCAATTTGTATTTTGCCTTCTCTCATAATCTCATTTCCATGACAGTTTTTGTATTTTAGTAATATCTATTGTTGCTGTAGATAAGTAAGATACTGCCCAAAGCACATCTTATGATTGGCAAAATATGGTATCTAAAATGTGATATTTTAGAATTATTATATATTGATATTAGGGTATAATTATGAAATGATAGGCCTGAACAATTATGGTGGTATCTTGGTCTAAGGTAATGGCAATATAGTTTGAAGAAAGAAAAGGTTTTATATTATTAATAGAATGAATACTATTTTGAGAGGGGAGGAGGGTGGAAGGATGCGTTAGCCTTGTGATGGGTATTAAAGAGGGCACGTTCTGCATGGAGCACTGGGTGTTATACGCAAACAATGAATCGTGAAATACTACATCAAAAACTAATGATGTAATGTATGGTGATTAACATAACAATACAAAATTTAAAAAAGAATTAATACTATTTGATTAAATGAATACTAATAAATTAAAAATGGACTATAAACAAAAATGAATGTTAGTTCTGGTTTAAGAAACTTGATGGACAGGGTGGGGAAATCAGGTTACCTCAGTAACCCATAAAAATATGCACATTTAAAGCTTAGTGAAGTCTTAAGAGAGAAACACGTTTGCCTAATTTGGTCTAAAACTGGCATTTAAACTAGAATTTAAATAAAAACTTGAAAAATCAAAAAAAAGGAAAGGTTTTTAAGAAGTGCAAAGTGAATTCTATTCCTGTATATTAATAAGTAATTAAATACCTGTAATGCAGTCAGAGTCACAATATCCTATTTATGCCAGGCCCAAAACCACAATTCATTGTTAAAATATCCAATTGTGGAATAAAAGAATCTGCTTTGACCTTGGTCTTTGAGCTATAAATTAATCATTTTTTAGAATTAGAAAGTAATCATTAATAAGCAGCATTTTATCTCCTCTTCAGAGTAAAACATCTTAGTTCTTTTTTATGTGATAATATTAGTGTTTAAAAATAATAACTGTCAATAAGTATCCTTGAATGTATTTAGCAGTGTTTAAAAGAAATAGAAAAAAAATTTTGATCTTGACATTCCTCTCTAGCAGTTGAGTTTTTGGTATAGACTATAGAGTTTTCACAAATAAATGCTATAAATAAAGTAGAAACAGATGAACTTGCCTAAGAAGAGAGAATGGGCAGAAATGAGCAGGTGCCCAGAACTTGGACTCAATGACTGCACCAATTAGTGATCAGGTACATGCTGTCTTAAATATGATTCAAATTTGGAGGGTTTTCAGGTCTTACCATTTTAAGGAATCAAAGCTCTGAATTCCAACCAATTTACGGAATTAGTTCATTATATTTGAATATTGCCTTTTTTTAAAGATTTTATTTATTTATTTGAGAGAGGGAGAGAGTGCACAAGCAGGGGAAGGGGCAGAGGGAGAGGGAGAAGCCAACTCCCCACTGAGGAGGGAGCCCAATGTGGGACTCAATCCCAGGACCCTGGGATCATGACCTGAGCTGAAGACACTTAATCAACCATCCAGGCACCCCGCCATTTTTTTTTTTGAAATAGTGATCAGGTTGATTTCATATTATAGCAATCAATATTTATTTCATCTTTGCTTAAGTTGAGGTTTTTCACTACCATGAAACAATTTGTACTATTTAACACTTTTTGTAGGTTTAGAGCATGCAATTATGAGCAGAGATACTACTTGATATGTGTTTATAAAGTGTTAGATTTTTAGATATTTTAAGATGTACTTAATAGAAAATACATTTATTATTTAATATAAAATAGATTTAATGATAAAACTACTTAAGCTTTGCTATCAGCAGCAATTAAATAACCAGATACTGTTTTATTTGCATGTTAAAGAGATTAATAAAAAAATCCACATAACGTAATTTGAGGGAAATTTCCAGCAAAATTCCATATTCTCCTCACAGTTGTGCTGAGGGATACTGAAAGATTGTCAATAGTGAGTAAGAAGGAAAATATATCCATAATGTTTGAGGGGATGGTAATAACGCAGGATAGACCTGAAGTAGAAGATATATTTATGTTACAGGGTAGGTTATTAAACAGTCTCCTTTTGGAATGAAATGAATGGTTATTCCAGAAATTCTCTAGCTAGTTCCATGTCACTCATGGAAACTTGAAATCCTCAGCCTTTACCGGGAGTTCTGTTTAATTTTCATAGAATCATCCAAAATAAATATTCATGAAAATCGGGATTAAAAAAACAAGATATTTCCAAGGTTCTAATAATGCGGGGACAAGAGTGGGAATTGGGTTGTGGTTCTCTGTGTGTACTTCCTCATTTCCTGTCATGGAAAAGGAGACTTTAAAAATAGGGCTACAACATTTGAATTTCTCTATGTAGCAAAGGTAGTATCATATAATTCAGTGCTTTCTTGTACCAATCTTTCACATTTAGCTGGTCATAGAATTTCCATAGTTAATTTTAGGAAGACAAACATATAGGTCAAAGTCAAATCTAAACTACAGTTCTATATAATCACCATTACCTATTCTTCTGGTTCTACCTGGGCTTACTTCATTGGGTTTCATGGCCTTTACGCTTTGCTTCTTGATATTAGAGAGGGGAACAGATCGATGAGTTTTGTATCCAGATGACAAACACTCCCAGATAGGAAAAACCATATATCCACTGACTTTCTACCTTTTAGACCATATTTGACTTTCTTTAATATTTAGGGATTCCTCTATTTCAGATACATCTGACTGACAACCTTTAAACTTTTATTTGAAAATCAATAATTATTATACATATTGCTCTGATGCAGGGCATTCTGGAATATGGTAAAATGATAGTTGGTTACTTGGCTACTGTTTTAGTAATACTCCTCATTTTCTTTTAATAGCAAATAGCTTTTTGACGATTTTTAAAAAAGATTTTATTTATATATTTGACAGAGAGAGCACAAGCAAGGGAACAGCAGTGGGAGCTGCAGGCTCCCTACTGAGCAGGGACCCCCCCCCCCCCGATGCAGGACTCGATCCCAGGACCCAGGGATCATGACTGGAGCTGAAGGCAGATGCTTAACTGACTGAGCCACCCAGGCGCCCCACTTGTTGATGATTTAATTTGGAAAAAAAGGACCAATGCAGGAAACACTGAAAATCGGCCCTGAGTTATAAAATGGGTGAACATTTTACTAATCTTTTATCACATGAAAGTGATATCAGATTACATGATTAATAGAACACTTCAGCAAAATTCCTCAAAACTCTTCAGTGAAGGAAGTCAATTCACAAAAGAAAGTCTCACTTACTAAAAATATAAGTTATAGCTTAGCTATTTTGAATGTGTGTATGTGGGTGTATAGGTCTCTGTGTATGTGTTTTCTATATTTCGGTAGGTAATGATAATTGTAACGAATGTACTATTAAAGAAAGAAGAGACATGTTCAAGTAAAATTGGAAATGAGTGCTCTGCTTAAAATCTCAGTCATAAATTTTATTTTTCTGATATCCCAAAGAAAATTCAATTTCTTAGCATCTTGTTACATATGTGACTGTTATATATATCCACACTTATTTATCTGTTTAGCTCCACACAAATTGGATAACTGTGCACATATTATTTTTTGCCCTTCATTTTTCACTAGTCTGTTATGACCTTTAACACTAATATATTTAAGTATACATGTAATGATTACACAGTACCAGAGCACGTTCCTCGGGGGGAAAAAATCTATTACCACAAAAATAAGTCTGTTATTTCATTTGTAAATAGGATTTATTCTATTATGGATCATATCAAAGAGGGCTTCATAAAATAAGTAAAAGTATGTACTAAAGCAGAGGATCTGTGTTTGCCAAATTAATTTTGTGCTTGAGATTCTTCTTTCTAAAAGGCTATGATATACTAACTGGAAGAATTATAATTCCATATCCTAGAAAATTATATCCACACAGGAATATATATATATGTTAATATTATGCATATTATGTATATTATTACTGGAAATTAAATATATTATAATTTTACTTATCAAAATAACAGACACTATGTGTTAACTAACTAGAATTTAAATAAAAATTTGAAAAAGAAGAAAAAATAACAGATTATTCCTTATATAATAGAAATTATATCAGTTTTTAAAATTCCATAAGTTTTATTCTACTCTTTTAGCATAATTATTTTTGTTTCATTCTATGAATTAAGTTAATACTTATCCATTATTCTTTTGCTGTTTAAATTTCCAAGTCATTAGATTTTATTTGTTTGGTATACTAATTCATTGTACTGAAATTTTGATCTTGACAAATTTTAGAGAACACATCAAGTCTTATTTTCAAAAAATTTTCTGTTGGAATTATGTGTAAGTGCCATCATTGCTGGTACAGAATTCTCAATTATACCTTTTCCACTCAATACTTTAAGGAAGGTTTTCCATTGTTTTTTGACAATGCATTTTGAGGTCAGATTAATTGTTTCTTTCTCGTTGTCTTATTTCTCCCTTTTATATTAGGACTTACTTTGCCACTGAAAATCTCTACATTCATGAAGATACTTCTTTCTTTCTTTCTTTCTTTCTTTCTTTCTTTCTTTCTTTCTTTCTTTCTTTCTTCTTTCTTTCTTTCTTTTTTTTTAGTTATTCTTGATTGGTAAATAGTGAACACCTCTTTCTTTGCATATTAAGAATTTCGTATAGCTCTGAAAAATGTGTCTTGTGGCATATCTTCACTTTTTGAAAATTTTGTGTTAGCTCCTTACTTTCATATTGCCTTGTATGGGCGCCTGGGTGGCTCAGTTGGTTGAGCGACTGCCTTCGGCTCAGGTCATGATCCTGGAGTCCCGGGATCGAGTCCCGCGTCGGGCTCCCTGCTCAGCGAGGAGCCTGCTTCTCCCTCTGACCCTCCCCGCTCTCATGTACTCTCTCTCATTCTCGCTCTCTCAAATAAATAAATAAAAATCTTTATATTGCCTTCTATGTCATTCATATGAAAGATATTTTCAACTTATTTTTGTTGTTGTTGTGTATAGTTTGGAATGTGGTTGATTTTCTGAAGGTACATTTCTATAGTGCCAAATTTGCATTTCCCTTAACCTAATGCTAATTTCTTATTTGGCTGCATCATTTATGCTATTGTCTTTTTTCACTTCCATTTGAGCCATATCTTATCATCTTACTTTTCATTTGATATTTCATGAAATTTATAGAACTATTTAAATGATTAAATTAATGCCCTTTAAATAATGCCTTTTTAACTATATAAATGAACACATTATATCTGTAAAGTGGCTCTATGGTTTACTATTTCTTTCTAGTATATTTTGTTAGAAAAATTACCAAATTTCCTCCATTTCCAGCTTCTTCATTGAATAGAGCCTCATTTCCTCCTATTATGACTAATTATCCTACCCATTTCCCTTTACAGGGGATGACAAATGGTTCAGTTTTTCTATAGTCAGTGATATTATTACTGATTTAGCAATACTTTACAATTCTTGTTCAGAACTGCAAGAAAAAATTTCTGTTACTGCTTTATTAAAGCAAAAACAAAAGCAAGTATTTTAGAGGTGTAAACCTAATGGTGCAGAAGAAATGATGTCCTTTTAGATGTAATAAAGCATCTACTTTCTACTTGGGTTGAGGAACTAGTCAGCACCCATGGAAGAATCAACCTTCATTTACCAAAATTAAGTGTACCTCTCAAACCCTATTGGAACTCATGAATCAGAACAATAGGCATATGTAAAATATAAAAATGAAAAATTGAAATTAGGTCTTTGGTAGGTTTAGAACTCTTTGTAAAATTTCTTGCAATGCTTCTCTAATTAAATCATCCCATTGAAATTACTGAATACAATTATTTTAGGTATATTCAAAAGAAATATAATCAACAGACATATCTCTTTTTAGATACTATAATGTATTTCACTTGAAAAATATCAATGTAAAAGTAGTGATAATAGTTTTGATGTCGACTTTTTCACACCAAGTTTTTTTCATGCAGAGGTAGCAGTAATCAGAATATATTTTTGAGAATGTGAGGGAAATAAGTTTTTATTTATTCTACATAAGCTAAGGGAAACTAAATATTTTATGTTCCTTTTTAATGTGGCAGGAGGAAAATTATTTAAGTACAAAGAACAATGGTATCTTCCCACAGAAGTTACTCTAGAATACATGTAACCAATATTTGGGTCAAAATATCACTCAGGGGATAGGAGAAGCAAGCAAATGAAAATAATTCTCTGAAAGTAACTAAAAACAAATATTTACTATTCCAGGCTATGTGAAACAAAGTAGAAAGATGGAAACAATTACGGGTGATGTTCTGTAAATAATGTCTTTGAGAAGACTTTGGCATGTGTTCCTGCATAATTTGGAAAGCTCATATCAAATACAAAGCACCATTTTTATTTAAAGACAAATTTATTTTTAAAGACTTAGAGTCTTTTTAAGTTGTGTACTTGAAATAAAAAAATATAATATTTCTGTGAATGCCTAAGGTATATCAATAAAACATTATATGAATTTTAAAAAATATTGTATTAAAGCAAATTATTCCTAGATGTTAAAAATTCATAACAATACATTTCCTCATGACTTTTTTCTTGAAGAAAACAATCAAACAGCTAAGAATACATAAGAAGTAAAGACATTTATATTTACCTTGAGAATCATCAGAATATCTGATCCTTTATATCTTTGTTTATTTCAGGATCTTAGAGGAACTTAACTAAAATAAAAATTGATGGCCTGCAGCTATTACATATGGTTGTATATTTGAAATAATTCATGAGATTCCACACTGTATACTCATATAAGACTTTAATAAAACAAAAGTTATAGAACAGCAGGATAAATAAAACACAAGCACCCATCAGAGATGTCTAAGAATTCCAAATATAGCTGCCAAGATTCTTTTTGTTACACAAAACATGTTTCATCTTTGGATCATGATTTGGATCATGAACCATCAGGATATGTATGAAATATCTTGGACTCAGGGAACCCACTGGCTCATCTGAGGAGAGATATTTTATACATTTCTGGTCACATAACCTATACCAGACTACTAGACCAAGATCAAAAACAGAAACCAAGAGACTATAAGAGAAACCAGGTACAAATTGTCCATCTGGACATTTTCCATAAACAATTCTGATATGTTGGTACAGATTGTCCCCTTGTCTGTTTTGGACCCGGGATATATCAGTCAGTAGTTAGTGATTCAACTTTGCCAATGATCAGTCAGGACAATGGCTCCAAGCATCTCCGAATATAAACGCAGAGCTTCAACAGACCAGCTAAAATTAACCTTTTACTTACAAAACGAAGAATCATGTGAAGATATTGGTAACATGACATCTCTCAAGGTGAAGGACATAAGCCACATCCACTCAAGGTTCACAAGTAGAAGGTTCTGATATTGTCTAGGAGTTTTAACTCTGCTTTTACAAAAAAAGACCATAACTTCAGCATCCTTATAATTAAATTAAATATTATAAATTTTTTAGATTATATCCATAGAGAATGGGAAAGATGTGCTCTTCTTTCCCAATCTTCACTTGTTCATGGAGTTGTACTATAATTGACCTTAAGCAAACATACTTCAATATTTAACAAAGGTCTCATAAAGAAATAGTTGGTAAATAAAATAGTAAAATACTGGATATCTACAACTATTCTAAATAAAAAAAAGAATCTGTATAAAGGGAGAGAGCACACTTGAAAAATTCTGTATGTTTACTGATATTCTAAACTTGAATTATTGTCATTACTTGAGAATATCAATGAACATACAGAATACTGGTACTAATTACATAAAGACATAATGAATAATCCAAGAATCCTTGAAAGGAAAGTAGAATGGGTTACATAATTAATCTTTGTTTTTTTTACCACTATTTTATATGACTTAAGGGTCATATGAGATAATGTAGATACTTTACTACTTAACCCAAGTATTGCTTACCACGTAGCACATTTAAAGTGGTAACTACTATCATAATATTGGAGGCAAAATTTCAACCTTCAGAAGATATTTTTGCAATGGGAATATAGAAATGAAGCCTCTATGCAAAAATGTTTTATAATTTATTAGTCATAATGTATGGATAAAAATAAAAGGGACTAAAAAGAAAGATTTCAACCTCGAGAAGCCCTCAATATGGTAGGAAAAGGAAAACAACTCATCAAAGGGGTCATTGTAAAAGATACAGAGCTAAAATATTATCGAAAGCATGAAATTACACAGAAGTTAGAGGAAGGTATTTTTTCTTAAAAATTGTTTTAACTGAAGTATAGTTAATATATAATATTAAATTAGTCTCAGGTGTATAACATAGTGGTTTAATTATATATTATGAAATGCTCACCATAAGTGTGTTACAGTATTATTGCCTATACTTTCAGTTATAAAATAAATATGTAAAGGAAGGTATTTTAAAGAATGATAAAGTAATCTGCAAGTTCTAATCTGGCCAAGAGTCACAGAAAGTTAGGATGTTCTGTTACTTACAATTTATTTTAGTTGGAGTGACTTTTCTTTCCAGACCAAGAAATCACACTGAGGGGTGCCTGGGTGGCTCAGTTGGTTAGGCATCTGCCATAGGTTCAGGTCATGATCTCAGGGTCCTGGGATCAAGCCCCACATCTGTGGGAGCCTGCTTCTTCCTCTCCCTCTGCCCCTTTTTCCTGCTTGTTCTCTCTCTCTCTCAAATAAATAAAATCTTAAAAAAAAAAAAGGAATCACACTGAAAAAACATTACTGTGATGTACAGTACTTTAAATGAAGATAGGTGAAAATAATTAAACATTAATATTTGGTTTAATATTATTATTCTTTTTTAAAGATTTATTTATTTTAGAGACAGAGAGAGAGCAAGCATGGGGGAGGGGTAGAAGAAGAGAGAGAATCCTGAAGCAGATGCCCTGCTGAGTGCAGAGCCTGATGCAGGGCTCAATCCCACGACCCTGACATCCTGACCTGAGCTGGAACCAAAAATCAGCCATTTAACTGACTTAGTCACCTAGGCACCCCAAGATTGTAGTTCTGTATGCTTAAATATAGAAAAATAGATATCTATGTGATATTTTTATCTTTCAAGTTTCTGCTTAATAACTGTCAGCCTTGGACTTTTTATATCATATGCTCGTGCTATACTGTTTTTCATTTACTAAAATCAAAGAGCTATGGCATGCTTATTAGGAACAAAATGGTCTACTTAACATATCTTTGGTTTTGGTCCTCCAGAAACTCTTACCCAATTATTATTACTGGGGAATTTTTCTTCTCCAATGCCAAGTAATTGCTAATTTTTTTCTTGCTCTCATATTCTCAAATACTACTCGATGTTTTGTAGTCATATAGAACATCCTATTAAATGCGTTTGCCAGCTATAGGTACTCAAATTTAATTTTACCCAATGCATCATGAATGCCATCTTTTTAGAACAGTGGTTTTTAAACTCTAGCATCCAGGAAAATAACAGGGAAGATTTGATAAAACACGGATTGCTGGTTCTTGCTCCAGAGTTTCCACTTCAGTAGATTTGAGGTTGGCCCAAGAATTTACATTTCTAAGAATTCCCTAAGTGATGTAGGTGTTACACCTGACATTGGTGAGGGACTCGGTGTTTTAGACTATGGTTTACACCTGTTTTCATTCTCGTGGTTCTAGAATATGAGAGAACAATAAAATTAACATTTTGCCTTTAGCAAAACATGTGTTGGAAGATCCATCTCGAACAAAATATTGAGGCTTTTTCCTGTCATGTAATGGAAAACTTGAGCCGCCACCAGCATTCCCAGCTGTTTAAAATAAATTCATTCAGCTGCCCACCTCATAGAACAAAATCTTTCCTGGAAATATCATCACTAACACATGTAGAGAAAAATTACATTTGCCTAATTATATCAATTTCCTGGAACAAAAGTAAAAGTCTCACAGAATTAGCGAATACGAGTTGTTTAGATTTAAGAACAAAATATAAATTGCTTGTTTTTTAGAAAAGGAAAAGTATAACAGAATAGAGAATTCTATGACATGTTAGCTTATTAAATATTTTTAAATTGTATTGCAGTTATTGATGTGATCAGACTTTAAAAATTAACATGTGTTTCCAGAAATTTTTAAAATAGTTTTATAAATATACTTAATACACAATGTACGTATCTAAATTTTTATATGCTAGCTATAGAATGTAAAGAAGGTATCTTGTCCTTAATCCTTAAGTTCTTCAAGCATTAGATAATACAACATATACTGTGACATTTGTAAGATATCAATATTTAGTAACAGGATATAGAATTTCAAATGTCTACATGTATATGTGCAGTTCTGGAAAACACATGTAATGATTACAAAGTGATGAATATATATTATTCATCTATGGGGATAAATTAATTGCTATGAAAGTTTAATGCCCAATTCTACAATATGCTTTGAATTAGAAAATGACTGAAGAAAATGAGAACTGGGGGATTAATATGTGAGAACAGAGACCCTAATCATATGGGACAGAGTTCTTTATAATTTTGTTTTATTATGTTAAATGTAATAATTCTGTCAGAAATAGGATTATATATGTTTGTATCAGCATATAAAGTGGACTTTGGGCAATATCATTGATTTGAAATTCATCAGAAATGTGAATAATGAACTCCAGTTACTTTCCTCATAGCATAGCACATCAATATCATGTATGATTTATAATTTTTATTACTATCTGTAGGAGCAGACACTTTAGCCCCTGATGACATACTGTGTTATTGGTATTGTTGCTTTCAGTGGCAGAGATGCATTATTACTACGATCATTTGAAAAATTAGATCTGAATTAAATATCTTTAAATAAATAAGACATTATCTTTTTTTTTTTTATTTATTTGACAGAGAGAGACACAGCGAGAGAGGGAACACAAGCAGGGGGAGTGGGTGAGGGAGAAGCAGGCCCCCCGCCGAGCAGGGAGCCCGATGCGGGGCTCGATCCCAGGACCCTGTGATCATGACCTGAGCCGAAGGCAGACGCTTAACGACTGAGCCACCCAGGCGCCCCAATAAGACATTATCTTAACTAAGATTTTTCTTGATAATGGAAGGAAACATTTCAACAAATCTCTTCCTTAAGACAGTTGTGCATTTGTTTTATCTTTATCAAAAATAAGTTAAGAAAATATAAAGTTGTCCTCTAAGATTATGACTTATTAAATAAAACAAAATTAAGTATATATAGATGGGTGTTACTAAATTTGGCACATACTACCTATTCCATTTAAATAAAGAAAATACAGAGATAGAATTAATTATGTATTTTCTCCTAGTATTATCACTAATTATGTGTTTTGATCATAGAAACTTTAAGCTTGTGTATTATTTTCATAATAACCATTTTGACAAGTATCTGGATTTTATGAAGGAAAATGCATAATTTGGGGTAGGTGATTGTTTTGTTTTGTTTTGTTTTCTAACTCGACAACAGAGAAGAAAAGTAATACATATTGAGTAGTTATTATGTGGCAGGAATTCTACAATCTTTTTTTTTAATATTTATTTATTTATTTATTTTAGAATGTGGGGGGAGAGAGAGAGAAAGAGAGAGAGAGACCATGAGTGGGGGGAGGGGCAGAGGGAGAGAGAGAATCTCTCAAGTAGACTCTGTGCTGAGGGCAGAGCCCCAAGTGGGCTCCATATCTTGACCCTGAGATCCTGACCTGAGCTGAAACCAAAAGTTGGATGCTCAACCAACTGAGCAACCCAGGTGCCCCTACAATCTTTTAAAGAGACCAAATATTCTTAATTTTACTAAGCATTGGCAAATGTAATTAATAGTGAGCATCTGGGGACCTGTGATTGACAAATTGAGGAAAAGAGATAGATTTACCTGCTTTACAAATTTCCTTAGGCCTACAGCAAGCATTCCCTTTCTAACTAATAAAATAACTCCCATTGACCAAATGTTTTCCAAAATATATTTATTTGTCATAAAAAATTTCGATAAGAATTTTAACAGAAATAAACAAATGATTTTTTGTCTACTTAAGATCCATTTGGATAGATCCAAATTTAAAGTTAATGATACAGAGTATTTTGCAGGACACAAGACCCTTCATTTTTAAGTGCATACTTTAGGATCTCTGATTATCTGTTTTTGTTTTTCAAAAAAGAAAAGAAAAACAGGCCTCCCCCCGAATACCATTTTACTGTTAACTAAATGTGTTTCTATGTAAAATTATCTTCAACTGATGTTTTTAAATTCTTTGATATCAATAGATTTTTTAAGAAGATAATTTACTGTTTAGAAGTTCCTCAATTAGCAAAGCTCAGTGAATGATATATTTCCAGTATTTTTTCTTGGAGATACAATCAAGAATTGAACATACAATCCTAAACAGAATATTAACAAATTGAATCCAACAATGGACAAAAAAAGAATTATATACCTTGACCATATGGGATTTCTCCCATTTATGTAAGGATGGTTCAACATTTGAAAATTATTTAATGTAATCAATCACATCAGCAGACCAAAATAGAAAAATCACATGATCATATCAGTAGATACAGGGAAAGGATTTGACAAAATACAACACCCATTCATAATAAAAATACTCGATAAACTAGGAATAAAGGGAAGTTCTTCAACTTGATAAAGAATTTCTACAAAAAATCTACAATTAACATTAGACTTAGTGGTGAGAAATGTGAAGCTTTCCCACTGAGATCAGTTACAAAGCAAGGATGTCACCTCTCACCACTACTTTTCAACATGTAGTGGAAGTTCTAGCTAATGCAGTAACACAAGAGAAGGAAAGAAAAGGTATACAGATTTGGAAGGAAGGCATAAAATTGTCTTTGTTTACAGATGATATGATTTCCTATGTAAAAAAGTGAAAGAATCATTTTTTTTTTCTTTTTTACTGGAACAAATAAGCAATTATAGCAAGGTGTAGAATACAAGGTTAATATATAACAAGCAATCTTTTTCTTATATACCAGCAATGAACAAGTGGAATTTGAATTTAAAATAATGATCGTATTTACATTAGCATCCCCAAAATGAAATATTTTGGTATAAATCTAACAAAATATGTAGAAGATCTATATGGGGAAAACTAGAAAATTCCAATGAACAAAATCAAAGAAGAGTTAAATAAATGGGGAGATATTCCATGTTCATGAATAAGAAGACTCAATATTATCAAGATGTCAGTTCTTCCCAGCCTGATCTACAGATTCAATGCAATGCCAATCAAAACACCAAGTTAAAGTTTGATATTGAGAGAGACAAATGACCCAGAATAACCAACACAGTATTGAAGTAGGACAAAGTTGAAGAACTGACGCTACCCAACTTCAAGACTTACTATAAAGCTACAGCAATCAACTAATCAAGATAGTGTCAATTGATAAAATAATAGACAACTAGGTCAATGGAACAGGACAGAGAACCTGAAGAAAAACCACATGAATATAGCCAGCTGATATTTCAAAAGGAGTAAAGGCAACACAGTGGAGCATAGATAGTCTTGTCAACAAAAGGTGTTAGAACAACTAGACATCCATATGCAGAAAACAGAACGTAGACACACATCTACACTCTTCACAAAATTAACTCAGAGTACATCACACACCTAAATATGAAACACAGAGTTATAAAACCCCTAGAGGATACATAGGAGAAAATCTAGATGACTTTGAGTATGGTGATAGTTTTTTAGATATAACACAAAAAGCATGATACATGAAAGCAATAATTGATGAGATAAATTTTATTAAAATTAAAAACTTCTTTGTGAAAGACCATGTCAGGAGAATTGGAAGAAAAGCCACGGACTGGCACAGAATATTTGCAGAAGACACATCTGGTAAAGGACTGTTATTCAAAATATTTAAGAACTCTAAAAACTCAACAATAAGAAAACAAGCAACCTGATTTAAAAATGAGTCAAATCCATTAACAGGCACCTCACCAAAGAAGAGCAGCTAGCAAATAAGTGTATGAAAAGACACCCAGCATCATATGTCATTATGGAAAGGCAAATTAAACTGGCAATGTGATTAATACCACTAGGCATCTATTAGAATGCCCCAAATTTGGAACACTGACAACACCAAATCCTGGCAAAGATGTGGGGAAAAAGGAAATCTCATTCATTACTGGAGGGAAGGCAAAATGGTACAGCCACTTTGGAAAACATTTGGCAGTTTCTTATAAAACTAAACATACTCTTACCATATGATTCAGCAAATGCTCTTTGACATTTACCCAAAAGATGTGAAAATTTATGTCCATGCAAAAACATGCACATGGATATTTATAGCAACTTTATTCATAATTGCCAAAACTTGGAAGCAACCAAGATGCTCTTCAATAGGTGACTGGATAAGTATACTGTGGTACATCCAGGCAATGGAATATCATTCAGCACTAAAAAGAAATGAGCTTTTCAAGCCATGAAAAGACATGGAGGAAACTTAAATGCATATCACTAGGTGAAAGAAGTCAATCTTAAAAGGCTGCATATGGTATGATACCAACTATATGACATTCTATAAAAGCAAAACAATGGAAAGAGTAAAAAGATGAGTGGTTGATAGGGTTGGAATAGGAAGGAGGGATAAATAGGCAGAGCACAGAGGATCTTTAGGGCAGAGAAAATACTCTGCATGATATTATAATGGTGGATACATGTCATTATACTTTTATCCAAATGTACAGAATATAAAACACAAAGAGTGACTCTAATGTAAACTATGGACTACAGACGATATGATTTGTCAATACAGGTTTATCAGTTGTAACAAATATACCACTCTTGGTGGGGGATATCAACAGTGGGGGAGCCATGCATGTGTAGGAGGAGCGGTTATATGGGAAATCTTCCAAATTTTGAAGTGAATTTAAAACGTCTGTAAAAAAACAAAGTAATAAAAAAATTAAGGATACATCCTGTGTGCTTCTCCATAAGATCATGCCTGATGTTATGGAAGGGAATTTGTTCTCATTTAGAGAATAATGATTAGTTACAATGCTGACATAAAATTAGTCTTATTGTGTCATTCATTTGTTTAATTATGTTATCTTCTAATGAAAATACCATTTCTAAAGAGGAACTCCTTTAGATTACTGGAAATGGTGAAAATATCTGATTTTTAATCTCTGATAAGGATTTTTTCCTTTTCTCTATGCAGTTTACAATTCTTTTTTTTTTAAAGATATTATTTATTTATTTGAGAGAGAGAATGAGAGAGAGAGAGCACATGAGAGGGGGGAGGGTCAGAGGGAGAAGCAGACCCCCTGCTGAGCAAGGAGCCCGATATGGGACTCGATCCCGGGACTCCAGGATCATGACCTGAGCCGAAGGCAGTCGCTTAACCAACTGAGCCACCCAGGCACCCACAGTTTACAATTCTTAAGGAATTATCTAACAGGGGTGGGAAGATACACATACTTTTAAAATAACTTTCTATTGTATATGTCAATAAATGCAAGTAGTACATATTGTACTTAAGGTCTCTTATATAGTGTTATAAATTGCCAGACTTATTTCTTCTGACTCTGAACATGATGGAAGGATGAGATGGTGCAGAAAAGTTATAAAAAGACAGAAAATATCACAGATAACTGTCAATCAAGACTAAACAGGAAGAGTGATTGCCATCAATGTAAGCTAAATTTCCAAAGTAACCATCCCTTAAGTGAAGTATGATTTTTTTTTCCCCTTTCTTTTGAGAATGGAATTTCTTTCTTTCTTTTTTTTTTAAAGATTTGTATTTATTTATTTGACAGAGAGAGAGATAGCAAGAGCAGGAACACAAGCAGGGGGAGTGGGAGAGGGAGAAGCAGGCTTCCTGCCGAGCAGGGAGCCCGATGTAGGACTCGATCCCAGGACCCTGGAATCATGACCTGAGCCGGAGGCAGACGCTTAACGACTGAGCCACCCAGGCGCCCGAGAATGGAATTTCTTTAACTCTGCAACATGTAGGGGTAAAAGGTGTGTAGGCAAATATACCTGTAAATGAAAGCCGTATTGAAAAATCTTTCCTCTTAAATAGACTTATTCTTGTATGAGATTGCAATGTGTAGCTCCAGTGTCATTCCATAGTTTGTACTATAAAGAATAACATATAAATTGTCATTTCCAATTTCATAGTGAGGAGTGCTACATTTCACTAATATAAAAAACTGAGAGTGTCCCATCCCTTTTGTTAATATTTTTTTAATGACACCTCATTTTCCAATCCATATGATGTATATTTATTTGAGAGTTGTATTTTCATTTAAGAGAAAATAATACTTATGTAATTAAGCTCGCTGAAAGATAAAACTGCTCTAGCCTTAGATCATCATATGAATGTTGCTATGTAGTAATTTTTTTTTTATTTATAATAGGTATATATTTGAACTAATAAGCAAAGTAAAGGTTAAATGGTAAGTTATGTGTTTTTCCTCTGATACTCATAGGTCATCTAAATCCATGTCATTTGACAGAACAGTGCATAAGAAAGGGTAACAGTGTGTAGCCTAGTTTATGTATTGCTTAAAAAAAGAGAACAAATCAGACTCAGTGTCTCCAGCTTAAGGCTGAAGTATGACTTTTACTAAGTGGCAAGCTGACAGGCAGAATCTCCTGCCTCAGAGCTCACTGATAGAGCTCTAGCTGGATGGAGAACATGTGCAAAAGCAAACTCAATAAAACTTGAATGGTGCCTTGAAAAGGGAGAAATAACTTCATGTGTTTGAAGTCAAAGAATTCAACCATAACAGGCATATCATGATCTACTTCACTGGGCAAAAATGCTTTGTGAAACAAACATCAAAGAATGCCAAATCACATTATGAAATTATTTTGTGCAAGCTAATAAATAGAAACTAAGTAAATTAAAAATAGGAACCTCCTAATGATCACAGCAATATTTTGAATGTGGATATGAGAATCTACATATGGCATGAGCCGGTGAAAGGGAATATTCATTGGCTTAATAAGATTTTGTATTTTTTAAATGTAGTAAATTAGGGGCGCCTGGGTGGCTCAGTCGTTAAGCGTCTGCCTTCCGCTCAGGTCATGATCCCGGGGTCCTGGGATCGAGCCCCGCTTCCGGCTCCCTGCTCTGTGGGAGGCCTGCTTCTCCCTCACCCACTCTCCCTGCTTGTGTTCCCTCTCTCGCTGTGTCTCTCTCTGCCGAATAAACAAATAAAATCTTTAAAAAAATAAAATAAATGTAGCAAATTACATTATCATTTTATTTTATAGTACCATTATAGAACTATTATCCATTTGTCAACATATCTCTGGATCTATAAATACATTTATTTCCCTAGGGATTGCTTTCTTATCATTTCGCTTTTTTTTTTTAACTTACATGTTTTTCTAATCATAGTCACTTCATTAAATACTGTGTATCTTCTTGTGGTGAGGTAAGAAAAGTGATGAATGGGGCCACTGAGGTATTTGCAGAAGCCATTCTGAACTAGCATATTCTCAGGGAAAAAGTTTACTAGAGTCATAACAAAACAGTGGAATACTAAAGTAAGTCAATGTAGAGTTGAATGGGGGAGGAAGTAATTGAGAAACTAATAACAATGTAGGCTGGTACTGCACAATTAGCTGGGTAGTGTCATTTATAGTGCCATAGGGGATTTGATGTATAATGTGACACACTCAGGTAATAGAATGTGTTGAATCTGACAAGCAACAGCCCTCCTATGGTACTACACAATCTGTTTTCTTCCAAATGGACCAAGCTTTCATTTGGAAATACAGCATCAAATTCTGCTTTTGAGGGAGGACTGTGACCAGGGATGAAGAGAGATTATAGAATTATAATGAAACAATCAGACTATCAACTCAGGGGTCAAATGTCACAAGAGCCATGGTGGCATGGCAATGACAATGAAGAACTATGGTTCTTCAGATTTGTTAAAATGCAGGCAGTATAGGAACATTAAAATACATTAGTGATATGGTTTTCTTTGCAGAACACCTGTGCCAAATACATAATAGTGGTGCCAGTTTAAATGTAATGTATTTGTCCCTCCCTGGCTGATGTAGCCTGAAGGTTTCTGGTTATGCATGTACTTCAGAAAAATTGTTTCTAGTTATATTTCTTAGAGTGAATAATTTGTTTTCTACCAAGATTGTGGATGAGCTGGATGATGCTGATCCAATACACATACATGGAAAACTATTATAATTGTTTGACTATAGAAATCAACTAGAGTTATATTGAGAGTTCAAGAAACAGAAACCTCTGGCTCAGCACTGTATGATGCAAATGTATGAATAGATGGAATTGTTCTATATCTGTACTATGCATTACAAAATACGAGACACATGTTGCTATTGGGAACTTGAAATGTGGTTAGTCTGTTACACTGAATTTTTAATGGAATTTAAGCTCATTTTCATTTTATAGAGCCACAGATAGCTAATGCGGACAGAGCAGCTCTAGAACATAAAGTTAAAACAACTAGAAATGAGCAATTTATCAGATAATGGAGTTAAAAGGCAACAGTTTAGCAGGGACTTTGATCTTATAAACAAATAAATAAAAAATTATATATGTAATTGTTATATATAATATATAACATAAAATTTATATATATAAATAATATATATTTAATATACAGGAACTTTGGTCTTATAAACAAATAAAAATTATATATATTTGTTAATATATGTATTTGTTAATATATTATGTATAATATATTATATATACATATATAATTTATATATATATATTATATACATATATAATGTATATATAATATATATACATATATAATTTTATATATGTATATATATAATTTTTTTTTTCCATCCTGACCAGAAGTTCAAAGTTAGGTATTCAGGTGTTATTTCAAAAGTTCATAAATTTAATCAGAAGCCTAAGTACCTCTCATCTTTGGCTCTACCATGAGGGTATCCAAGTGTAGTTCTTCATGGACACATATTGTTTTCAGAAACTCTAAGAATAAGATCCTTATTTAAAACATCTAAAGGGGGAAAGGAAACAGTGGTGTTCTCTCATATCTCAGTCTTTATAATAGAAAAGCCTTTCATAGAAGATAGCCCACAAACTTCATTTACATGTTTATTGTATCAATCCACATGGGCAAAACTGGCTACAGAGGTTAAAGGGGATTGACTGACACTTTCAGATTGAATCATGGGAGAGAGGCTTACGCAAAAAAGAAAAAAGAGGAAGAACTGTTGAGTAGGGCACCAATGGTGTCTTCTAAGCTTACTATTAATCCTGAAGAAAACCTCAGCTAAGTAGGCAAAATGAAAAAGGAAAAAAAAAAATAAAATGTAAAAATGCTTCAATAGAAATATAAAAATATACCAAGGGCTTCCAGCAGTAGGCAAGAATCAAAGATGGCTTTTCAGTACTTGAGAAAAGAACTTTAAAAGGTATAGAGTATGGCTATTTAGACTGAGACATATGGTATGTAGTGTGGAGTAGAAAGATAAAAACCTGTGAGGGCTTGCTAAGAGATCAACTAAACCATGTATGTCAAAATAAATATATGCACATCAAATCAGAATTGGTAGGTAAGTGCTGAGCAGTTTTCAGTGAAGAATGATACCATTACATTACTTATTGATTACTATAATGTGTACCAACGGGTAGAGTGTGCAAAAACTTGTCATGCTTACAAATACCCCTAACCCCAAATTGGCACCCCCTTGTCCTTTGCATCTTTATTTTACTCAGCAGCAATTATCTTGAACCCACACAACATGCTATGATCCACCTGCAAAATCCTCCCTGGTTATTTGACTACTGTCTCCCTCACCTACTCTACTCAAGCCACAGTGTACTCCATTCTGATTGATACACATGCCAGCCATCTCTCTCCTTGGGGCAGTTGCAATTGTTATCCATTCTATTTGAAAGACTCTTTCTCTAATAGTACCTGACTTAATCCTTTGCAGGTATTTATCAAATTAAGTCTCATAGGATCCATCTCAAAACAGCATATTTAATATTACAATCACCACCCTCCCTAACCTACCAAATTCTATATACATTTCTATCTTAGATAATTTTTCTCTTTAAACATACATATTTTGGTTAATATTCTAGATATTGTACCAAATGAAAATTCTATAAAGCATATTGTCTGTTTTGCTCACTGCTATCCACCCATGTTAAGCACATAGCAGGTTCCTTATAAATATTACTTGAAAGAATATATTCACTTTTTATAACAACCATATGCCTGTAACTATCTCTTGCTTACTTGCTTATAAGGTCCTTTAGATTGAGATTTTATGTTGTTTATTTATTTCAGGCTTAGCATTTTCTGTTTTATAAGACCTAGGCAAATAATTGTTAATAAGCAAGATGTGTTGGCAGACTCTGCAAACTAGTGACATAGTAGATCATACGTGGTCCAGCTATGAGCTGTATTTGGCTCTGATAATATTGATTTAAAGCCATAATTTAAAAATGAATATATTTGAATTTAAACTCCATAATTAGGTAGTTAAACTGGGCCTACTTTCCTTCATGGTAATAATCAGTTAATGTCGACTATTAGTTGCCTAATGTAGATGGGGCATATGCTCAGTAGCTATTTTTAACTACTTCCCTGACTCACTTTTTTCATTTATATTCTTTGACTTGCTTTCTTGATAATTTAGTTTGTAGCCTCTGGTATAATTAATGAAAACTTAAGATGAATATGAAAATATTCTTTTCACCAAGTATTAGAATATTTTTCAGAGGAATTAGTTTTAATTCTATTTTAAAATGAAATATTACTATTTGTTGATAGAAGAACTTTACTCTTACTGTATTGATGTGCATATTTTGATAATATTTATAATTATTGTTTGTCAATTCAACATATTAACCAACTCAATACATTAATTAACTTCAGCTCTCTAAATTAATTAAATCTACAACATCACAAAGTCCTGTTGTCTTTAATTAGTAAATGGCCATAAGAAAACCTGGTCAGGAAACACAGGAACACAGCAACAGGATTGGGAGGCTGGAAAGCAGTTGCTCAACTTGAAATATTCTTCAGTCTTGGTATTTTTTCAGTACGTTTTAGAGGGCTTATAGTTCTGTGACTGTTTTGCAGTGTAAGCTGAAAATACATTTGAAGGAATTCAAAAGTGTATTGTGTGTCACAGTGAGAAGGTACTTACGTGTTTACTCACCCAACAAACACCAAGGCAGGCCAACCTTTTCTCCTGACTTCAACCGAGACTCAGTCTCTTGGTATTAGAAACTTTCTAAGACCATGATTATAGCTCCTGAAAGTTAGAAACATTCAAAGGAGTGACTTAAATTTTACTATGCATCTGCATGTTTAGAAGTATGTGTAATGTTTGAAATTCACTGATGACATTGATCTAATAAAGAAGATAGAAGAGTGGTTCAGAAAGGGGGACTATATTTATAGAATCAATGTCCTTGAGAAGGTAAAAGTAGATGATTCTAAAGCCCATGAATGAGGATAGACTGTGACTTGAGTTCAGGGACACAGGAAGGAAAGCAGAGGACATGGATGAGATGCAGGTGGTTTGATACATTTGGTGCAAGGAAGATGAGGTCATTACTATGCAACTAAGTGTATATCCATTATCAGTTTCTGTGTAGATACCTACTGCAATATCCATATTTGAGAGAAATACAAGTTAGTATCATCCACTTAGAGTGAGAAGTGAGAGAAAGTACTGGAGGTTTGAGGGGAAAAAGAATTAGTGTAAAATAGATGTTGTAGAATGTGGAGAGCACATATCATAGGGAAGGACAATAGAATTCTGGGCAATGTTGAGTCAGTATTTGAGACTTTTGATGATGAATTAGAGATCAGTCAACATGAATGTGTTATTTTCCCCAGCTATAGATGGTTGTGCACGTGTTGGTACAGACTAGGATAACTGTAATATTAATAATCACTAATGATTATTGTATTAACTATTGTACTAAGTATTTTAAATATATAAAATAATGTATTTATTTTGCTTTACAAATGTCTTTTTTATTAATTTTATTATATTATGTTAGTCACCATATATTACATCATTAGTTTTTGATGTAGTGTTCCATGATTCATTGTTTGCATATAATACCCAGTGCCCCATGCAGTACATGCCCTGTTTAATACCCATCACCAGGCTAACCCATCCCCCCACCACCCCCAGAACCCTCAGTTTGTTTCTCAGAGTCCATAGACTCATGGTTCGTCTCCCCCTCTGATTACCCCCCCTTCATTTTTCCCTCCCTGCTATCTTCTTCTACTTTTTTTTTTTTAACATATAATGTATTATTTGTTTCAGAGGTACAGGTCTGTGATTCAACAGTCTTACACAATTCACAGCGCTCACCATAGCACACACCCTCCCTAATGTCTATCACTCAGCCACCCCATCCCTCCACCCCCCACCACTCCAGGAACAGTCAGTTTGTTTCCTGAGATTAAGAATTCCTCATATCAGTGAGATCATATGATACATGTCTTTCTCTAATTGACTTATTTCACTCAGCATAATACCCTCCAGTTCCATCCACGTCGCTGCAAATGGCAAGATTTCATTCCTTTTGATGGCTGCATAATATTCCATTGTATATATATACCACCTCTTCTTTATCCATTCATCTGTCGATGGACATCTTGGCTCTTTAATAGTTTGGGTATTGTGGACATTGCTGCTATAAACATCAGGGTGCACATACCCTTTCGGATCCCTACATTTGTATCTTTGGGGTAAATACCCAGTAGTGCAATTGCTGGGTCATAGGGTAGCTCTATTTTCAACTTTTTGAGGAACCTCCATACTGTTTTCCAGAGTGGCCACACCAGCTTGCATTCCCACCAACAGTGTAGGAGGGTTCCCCTTCTCCACATCCCTGCCAACATCTGTCATTTCCTGACTTGTTAATTTTAGCCATTCTGACTGGTGTGAGGTGGTATCTCATTGAGGTTTTGATTTGGATTTCCCTGATGCCAAACGATGTTGAGCACTTTTTCATGTGTCTGTTGGCCATTTGGATGTCTTCTTTGGAAAAATGTCTGTTCATGTCTTCTGCCCATTTCTTGATTGGATCATTTGTTCTTTGGGTATTGAGTTTGATAAGTTCTTTATAGATTTTGGATACCAGCCCTTTATATGTCATTTGCAAATATCTTCTCCCATTCTGTAGGCTGTTTTTTGGTTTTGTTGACTGTTCCTTTTGCTATGCAAAAGCTTTTTATCTTGAAGTCCCAATAGATCATTTTTTGCCCATGCTTCCCTTGCCTTTGGTGATGTTTCTAGGAAGAAGTTGCTGCGGCTGAGGTCAAAGAGGTTGCTGCCTGTGTTCTCCTTTAGGATTTTGATGGATTCCTGTCTCACATTGAGGTCTTTCAACCATTTGGAGTCTATTTTTGTGTGTGGTGTAAGGAAATGGTCCAGTTTCATTCTTGTGCATGTGGTTGTCCAATTTTCCCAACACCATTTGTTGAAGAGACTGTCTTTTTTCCATTGGACATTCTTTCCTGCTTTGTCGAAGATTAGTTGACCCTAGAGTTGAGGGTCCATTTCTGGGCTCTCCATTCTGTTCCACTGATCTATGTGTCTGTATTTGTGCCAGTACCATACTGTCTTGATGATGACAGCTTTGTAATAGAGCTTGAAGTCCGGAATTGTGATGCCACTAGCTTTGCTTTTCTTTTTCAACATTCCTCTGGCTATTTGGGGTCTTTTCTGGTTCCATAGAAATTTTAGGATTATTTGTTCCATTTCTTTGAAAAAAGTAGATGGTATTTTGATAGGGATTGCATTGAATGTGTAGATTGCTCTAGGTAGCATTGACATCTTCATGATATTTGTTCGTCCAGTCCATGAGCATGGAATGTTTTTCCATTTCTTTGTGTCTTCCTCAATTTCTTTCATGAGTATTTTATAGTTTTTGAGTACAGATTCTTTGCCTCTCTGGTTAGATTTATTCCTAGGTATCTTATGGTTTTGGGTGCAGTTGTAAATGGGACCAACTCCTTAATTTCTCTTTCTTCTGTCTTGTTGTCGGTGTATAGGAATGCCACAGATTTCTGTGCATTGATTTTATATCCTGCCACTTTCCTGAATTCCTGTATGAGTTCTAGCAGTTTGGGGTGGAGTCTTTTGGGTTTTCCACATAAAGTATCATATCATCTGCAAAGAGTGAGAGTTTGACTGTTCTTTGACAATTCGGATGCCTTTTCTTTCTTTTTGTTGTCTGATTGCTGTGGCTAGGACTTCTAATACTATGTTGGAAAGCAGTGGTGATAGTGAACTTTCCCCCTAAGTTCTTGATCTTAGGGGGAAAGCTCTCAGTTTTTCCTCATTGAGAATGATATTTGCTGTGGGTTTTTCATAGATGGCTTTTATGAGATTGAGGTATACTCTATTGCTATACTCTGAAGAGTTTTGATCAAGAAAGGATGCTGTACTGTGTCAAATGCTTTTTCTGCATCTATTAAGAAGATCATATGGTTCTTGTTCTTTCTTTTATTAATGTGTTGTATCCCATTGATTGATTTGCAGATGTTGAACCAACCTTGCAGTCCAGGAATAAATCCCACTTGGTCGTGGTGAATAATCCTTTTAATGTACTGTTGGATCCTATTGGCTAGTATTTTGATGAGAATTTTGGCATCCATGTTCATCAAGGATATTGGTCTGTAATTCTCCTTTTTGATGGGGTGTTTGTCTGGTTTTGGGATCAAGGTAATGGTGGCCTCATGAAATGAGTTTGGAAGTTTTCCTTCCATTTCTATTTTTTGGAACAGTTTCAGAAGAATAGGTATTTTTTTTGAAAGATTTTATTTATTTATTTATTTGATGAGAGAGACAGCGAGAGAGGGAACACAAGCAGTGGGAGTGGGGGAGGGAGAAGCAGGCCTCCTGCTGAACAGGGAGCCCGATGCGGGGCTCGATCCCAGGACCCTGGGACCATGACCTGAGCTGAAGGCAGATGCTCAACGACCGAGCCACCCAGGCGCCCCCAGAAGAATAGGTATTAATTCTTCTTTAAATTTTTGTAGAATTCCCCTGGGGAGCCATCTGTCCCTGGGTTTTGTTTGTTGGGAGACTTTTCATGACTGCTTCAAATTCCTTAGTGGTTATGGGTCTGTTCAGGTTTTCTATTTCTTCCTGGTTCAGTTTTGGTAGTTGATACATCTCAGAATGATTCCGTTTCTTCTAGATTATCTAATTTGCTGGCATATAGTTGCTCATAATATGTTCTTATAATTGTTTGTATTTCTTTGGTGTTGGTTGTGATCTCTCCTCTTTCAGTCATGATTTTATTTATTTGGGCCATTTCTCTTTTCTTTTAGATAAGTCTGACCAGGGGTTTATCAATCTTATTAATTCTTTCAAAGAACCAGCTGCTTGTTTCGTTCATCTGTTCTACTGTTTTGGGTTTCATTTCATTGATTTCTGCTCTGATCTTTATGATTTCTCTTCTCCTGCTGGGTTTAGGCTTTATTTGCTGTTCTTTCTCCAGCTCCTTTAGGTGGAGGGTTAGGTTGTGTACTTGAGACCTTTCTTGTTTCTTGAGAAAGGCTTGTATTGCTATATACTTTCCTCTTAGGACTGCCTTTGCTGCATCCCAAGGATTTTGAACAGTTGTGTTTTCATTTTCATTGGTTTCCATGAAATTTTTAATTCTTCTTTAATTTCCTGGTTGACCCATTCATTCTTTAGTAGGATGCTCTTTAGCCTCCATGTATTTGAGTTCTTTCGGACTTTCCTCTTGTGATTGAGTTCTAGTTTCAAAGCACTGTGGTCTGAAAATATACTGGGAATGATCCCAATCTTTTGGTACCAGTTGAGACCTGATTTGTGACCTAGGATGTGATCTATTCTGGAGAATGTTCCATGGGCACTAGAGAAGAATATGTATTCCGTTGCTTTGGGATGGAATGTTCTGAATATGTCTGTGAAGTCCATTTGGTCCAGTGTGTCATTTAAAGTCTTTATTTCCTTGTTGATCTTTTGCTTAGATGATCTGTCCATTTCAGTGAGGGGGATGTTAAAGTCCCCCACTATTATTGCATTGTTGTCAATGTGTTTCTTTGCTTTTGTTATTAATTGGCTTATATAATTGGCTGCTCCCATGTTAGGGGCATAGATATTTACAATTGTTAGATCTTCTTGTTGGATAGATCCTTTAAGTATGATATAGTGTCCTTCCTCTTCTCTTACTACAGTCTTTGGTTTAAAATCTAATTTGTCTGCTAGAAGGATTGCCACCCCAGCTTTCTTTTGGTGTCCATTAGCATGGAAATGGTTTTCCACCCCCTCACTTTCAATCTGGGGGTGTCTTTGGGTCTAAAATGAGTCTCTTGCAGACAGCATATCGATGGGTCTTGCATTTTTATCCAATCTGATAGCCGATGTCTTTTGATTGGGGCATTTAGCCCATTTACATTCAGGGTAACTATTGAAATATAGGAATTTAGTGCCATTGTATTGCCTGTAAGGTGACTGTTACTGTATATTGTCTGTGTTCCTTTCTGGTCTATGTTGCTTTTAGGCTCTCTCTCTGCTTAGAGGAACCCTTTCAAGATTTCTTGTAGGGCTGGTTTCATGTTTGCAATTCCTTTAATTTTTTTTTGTCCTGGAAGCTTTTTATCTCTCCTTCAATTTTCAATGACAGCCTAGCTGGATAGAGTATTCTTGGCTGCATATTTTTCTCATTTAGTGCTCTGAATATATCCTGCCAGTCCTTTCTGGCCTGCCAGGTCTCTGTGGATAGGTCTGTTGCCAATCTAATGTTTCTACCATTGTAGGTTACATATCTCTTCTCCTGAGCTGCTTTCAGGATTTTCTCTTTGTCTCTGAGACTCGTAAGTTTTACTATTAGATGTCGGGGTGTTGACCTATTTTTATTGATTTTGAGAGGGGTTCTCTGTGCTTCCTGGATTTTGATGCCTGTTTCCTTCCCCAAATTAGGGAAGTTCTCTGCTATAATTTGCTCCAATATACCGTCTGCCCCTCCTTCTCTCTTTCTTCTTCTTCTGGGATCCCAATTATTCTAATCTTGTTTTGTCTTATGGTATCACTTATCTCTCAAATTCTGCCTTCATGATCCAGTAGTTGTTTATCTCTCCTTTTCTCAGCTTCTTTATTTTCCATCATTTGGTCTTCTATTTCACTAATTCTCTCTTCTGCCTCATTTATCCTAGCAGTTAGAGCCTCCATTTTTGATTGTCCCCCATTAATAGCCTTTTTGATTTTGACTTGGTTAGATTTTAGTTCTTTTATTTCTCCAGAAAGGGTTTCTCTAATAACTTCCATGCTTTTTTCAAGCCCAGCTAGTACCTTTAAAATCATCATTCTGAACTCTAGTTCCGACATCATACTAATGTCCGTATTGATTAGGTCCCTGGCAGTCGGTGCCTCTTGTTCTTTTTGTTGAGGTGATTTTTTCTGTCTTGTCATTTTGTCCAGAGGAGAATAGATGAATGAGAGAACAAAATGCTAACAGGGTAACAATGTCCCCAGAAAATATACATTAAACAAATCAGAAAAGATCTGCAACTGAGGGAAAAGAAAGGGAAAGAAAGAAAAAAGAAAAAAGAAAAAGATAAAAACAAACAAAAACAAAACAAAACCAAAAAACAGATTATGATCAAATATGATCAGGCTGGAGCATAGATCAGTGCCACACACTAGATTTGGGCGTATTTTGGTCTGTTAGAATAAAGTGCCTCCCAAAATTTTAAAGAATGAAAAACTTATGTATGTACAAAAATAAGGGTAAATATGATGAAGGGATGGAATATGACTGTAAAGATGAAAATTATAAAGGATTTTATAAAAGGAATTGATAAGATAAGAAGTTCGTTGAAAAAAGAAAGAAGAGGTTTAAAAAAAAGGGGGGGGAGAGAGAATGTGATCAGGCAGGAGACTAGAACAAAGCCATACATTAGAGATTTAGGGTATATTTTGGTCTGTTAGAAGAAACTGTACCCCAAAATTATAAAGAGAGAACAACATGTATATATATAAATACCAAAAATAAGGTTAACTACTATGAAGGGATAGAATATGACTCTAAAAATGAAAAATAAAAAAAGAATTTTTAAAAAAGGGATTGATAAAATGTTGGTTGAAAAAGGGAAAAAGAAAAATTAAAAAAAAAAGAGTTAAAAAAATTAACTTTGAAAGACTAAAGAAGCATGGTAAAATAGCCATGAATTCTATGTGCAGTATTACCCTAGCGCTGGAGTTCTGCCATTCTCATTGATCCGTAAATTTGGTCTTGGCTGCCTGTTCTCTCTGATCTTCTCGGGGAGGGGTCTGTTGCCATGGTTCCCAAATGTCTTTGCTGGAGTTGGAATTGCCCGGCCCTTGCCAGTCAGGGCTAAGTAATCTGCTTGGGTTTGCTCTCCGGAGCTTTTGTTCCCTGCAAGCTTTCCGTACAGCTTTGGAGGACAAGAGTGAAAATGGCAGCCTCCCAATCTCTGCCCTAGAGGAGCCGAGAACTTGGGGCCCCACTCCTCAGTGCACCCCCAGAGAAAAGCAGTCAGTCACTCCCATCTCCCTGGTCTCTGGCCGCACTCTGTGCTCACACGGCCTGTGACCGCGCGTTTCTATCTCTGGCGCACGACCCCGTGTGGAGTCTCCAAACCCAGCCGATTCCTGCGGTGTGCTCCCGCGCCACTCCTCCCGGGGCAGGAAGGTAAGTCTCCCCGGATCTGCCGCATGTTTGGTCCCTGCTGGAAGAGCAGTGGCCCGACTGCTGCGGATCACAGTTTATGGCAACCCTGAGCTGAGAGCCCGCTCCTCGACTCCATCTCTGCAGCCAGCTTCCCTGCTCCGATACCTGGGACCTCTGCTGCACTCAGGCACCCCCAGTCTTTCTGTGTCCCACAGGGTCCTGAGACCACAGTGTCCCAGCGAGTGTTCGACACCCCGCTTAGCCACTGGAGTGATGTCCCTCAGCAGAGCCAACTTCTAAAAGTTCTGATTTTGTGCTCTGCTGCTCTATCACTTGCCAGAAGCAGCCGACGGAGGCCCTCTCCCCTGTCGTCTATCCTCCCGAATATCCCCTCGGATTCACTTCTCTGCATGTCCTACCTTCCAGGAAGTGGTTGTTTTTCTGTTCAGAGAGTTGCTGCTATTCTTTTCTTCGATCTCCTGTTGAGTTTGTAGGTGTTCAGAATGGTTTGATCCCTATCTAGCTGAATTCTTGGGACCAGATGAAATTTAAGTCTCCTACTCCTCTGCCATCTTGCTCCTTTAAACTCATTTATGACAACGTGCTCAGATAGGTATGATAATAAATCCCATATTACACATAAGATATAGAGATTGAACTCTTACAAAATTTGGGTTTAGCCAGTGTGAGTTATGGAGGGAGAGAGGAGCAAGATACTGAGTGTGAGCAATGGAGTGATTCACAGAGCTGATGAATGATAGAATTTAAGTAGAGAATGGAATTCTTTATATCTAGGTACCAGATGTAGCACAGTTATTAATATACTTTTTTCAAATAAGTGGTGATGTGAAATACTAAAAGATATTTGGAGGTGAGCCAGTCAAGGAACAGTGAGACCAGGAGTAGCAGGGAAAGAAAAGAAAATGGTGGAAAAGGGTACATAATCTTTACTCCATAGTAGATATAGAAAGGGCAATGGTGGGAAAAGAGGGGTGATCTTTGATGAATGTCGAGGAATAACTAGGGAAATCATCACTGAGTGTTGCAAATCAGTTTTCTAATTCATTTAAGTTTTGAATCACTCATCAAGTAAGCTGTGTTAAAAATGAAATATTTTAAAACCTCTAAGTAGTTTTGGAAATTCCCTCAGGATTGGTTGTTAATTATATATGGTAGCATTTTATGTGAATACCATGAGGTATATTGATCATAACAGTCTATTTGTATACAGGTGTATAGTTTATCAGCAATATCATATTCTGTAAGAGATATGGTCCTCTGGATAACATAAAACAACATATAATGAACTGACAGCTATTTGGAAGTTTCTTGAATCAAAGGGAAGGTTGAAAATTCTTCCTGGAAAATCAGAACTCAGGCAGTTCCACATGGTCTTTTTTTGCCTACATATATCCACTGAAGAGATTTTAACTTTTGTTCTATTTCCTCCTCGTTTCTATTATTAAATTGTTTAAAGTTCACTGGCCCAAGCCATAGTGGTGAGAGGAAATCACCAGGTGAAATGTCACCAGGGCCCTCAGTATGAACTATGTAATGCTGCAGGAATACAACTTTAACGTTTCAGTGACTTAATACAACAAAAGCCTGTGTCTCACTTGTATGACATGTCCAAAGATTGTTGGCAGTGTAGTTCTGCTCATATATGTTCCACCTACATATACTGCACTGACTAAATCAAGTCACGTGGCCTTGCTTAACATCAAGGTTCTGTCACAGACACCTTTACCTTCTAAGAGTGACCAATGTAGTGAATTGCTATGCCTTGGAAAAAGGGAAATAGGTGCTGAGAAACAACTGTTTACTATTGCAAATATTTATTAAAAAATTGAGATTTAGACTTAATATGTGATTGATACATATGGCACTTATCTTACATCCATTTTACACAGGTGGACATACAAAGAAACAATAAATTCATTTGCCCCAGGTCTTGAATGGCATAGTCCATATTTATTGGAATGTTTTCACTGCTCCTTGGTTAAATAAAGTTTCTTAAATCCATGAAGTTCAGGGGTACCTGAGTGACTCAGTCAGTTAAGTGTCCGACTCTTCATTTTGGCTCAGGTCTTGATCTTAGGGTCATAAGATCAAGCCCCACATTGGGCTCCATGCCCAGCTTAAGATTCTCTCTCTCTCTCTCTCTCTCTCCCTTTGCCCCTTCCCTATCAGCTTTCTCTCTCTCTCAAAAAAAATAAAAAATAAAAAGATCCATGAAGTTCAAGCTCAATGGTACAATTCTGCATATCATTTTCCAAATGTTTTAGCTATAATCTATTCTCTGCTTTTGTGTCCCTTTCATATAACTCAACTTTAGCATTTGGCACTTATAACATGGATTGGCTATTGTTCCCTATTATCTTCTAAGAAATAATGAAAACTGCCTTAAAAAGATCAGCATATTGAGAGCAGAAGGAAGTAAATTTAATAAAAAAAAATAATAAGTACATTATCAGTCTTTAAAATTTTTTTAAGATTTTATTTATTTATTTGAGAGAGAGAATGAGAGGGGGGAGGGTCAGAGAGAGAGGCAGACTCCCTGCTGAGCAGGGAGCCCGACGTGGGACTCGATCCCGGGACTCCAGAATCATGACCTGAGCCGAAGGCAGTCGCTTAACCAACTGAGCCACCCAGGTGCCCTCAGTCTTTAAATTTTAAGATGACTACATGTTATTTGTAGAATGCCTCTGGAATGTTATTTCTTTGCACTATCTTTAGAACTAATCCAATTTTACTCATTAACATAGCTTCAAGTAGACAAACTTCTCAGATAATATTTATGCCATTGCCTATAAATGTACAATATATCTCTTTTGCTAGTGTTTTATTTTAAGGATAAGTGATTCAGAGATTTAAAGATTTATCCTTATGTTAAGTGTCTGCCTTTGGCTCAGGTCATGATCCTAAAGATGTATCCTTATTTTTTATTTTAAACAAACAAACAAAAAAACTAATAAAGCTTGAGTATTTTTTTACAATGTAAATAATATTATTCTTGTATTTATTTTCAATTTTTTCTTTCCAAGTTTCCATTTGTGGAAGTGAATATAAGGTTTATTAATCAATAAATAATTTCTAGAAACCCGTTCATCTGCAAGTCCCATATAACAGAGAAACAAAAAATTGAAGCCCTGGCAATAGATTGTTACTGAAAGAATGGTATATTTAAAATTCAAAATAGCTTTTTATATCAACAGCTAAAGAATTCACTATTGTTCAAAAAATAATTACTTTCTGTAAACCCTTGTACAAGCTGTCTGATCAACATGACAGAAAAAAATCTTCAAAGAATATATGTGTATCTCTACAATGGACATTTTATCTACTGTCATAGAAGCCCCTTCCTTTTATTTCCTTCAGAAGTTTTGAAGAGAAAATCTTTAAAAAAAAAAAAAAAAACCTTATATAATTGTAAATAATAATTTTCTACATAGATCTGTCTTGTATAGAGTAGATATAAGAGAAAGACATGTATCATATCATCTCACTGATATGAGGAATTCTTAATCTCAGGAAACAAACTGAGGGTTGCTGGAGTGGTGGGGGGTGGGAGGGATGGGGTGGCTGGATGATAGACATTGGCGAGGGTATGTGCTATGGTGAGCACCATGAGTTGTGTAAGACTGTTGAATCACAGACCTGTACCTCTGAAACAAATAATACATTATATGTTAAAAAAAAAAAAAAAAGAAGAAGAAGATAGCAGGAAGGGAAAAATGAAGGGGGGGAAATCGGAGGGGGAGACAAACCATGAGAGACTATGGACTCTGAGAAACAAACTGAGGGTTCTAGAGGGGAAGGGTGGGGGGATGGGTTAGCCTGGTGATGGGTATTAAAGAGGGCACGTTCTGCATGGAGCACTGGGTGTTATATGCAAACAATGACTCATGGAACACTACATCAAAAACTAAAAAAAAAAAAAAAAAAAAGAATAGATAATAGTTTCTCAGTCTTTTATGATCCCCATTCTTTTTACAAATGTGGTTTAAATTGAGCTCTACTGAGTATTTTCCATTTATAACAGTTTAAAAAGGTGCTTTCTTAACAAAGTATGACACAGTTCTTAACTTGACATGTACAACATAGTTTTCTCTTTTATTTTGTTCTCTGGATCCCTATTGGCATGTTTCACTCACTTCACTTCATCTATAGTTTTATCATGCCCCAATATTCTTATTTTATCTTTGACATGTAAGGTTAAATCTATTTTATATTTCTTATCCTAGACTGATATATGCTTCCTTTTTGATTTATTCAACTTTAAGCTTGTTCTCGACCTCAGGGCACATTAACTCAACTAAAAACATATTGACCAACCACCAACCAAAAAACACTCTCTCAGTTCTCCAGGGCAATTCTAAGCCAACACTCCCAGTCACTTTAAAAAATTCTAAGGACTTTTTGCACTGTTTGTCAAGTTTACATGAATAACACTTCATTTCTTTTCCCCCAACACCATTTTATTGTGTTTATAATCTACTAACATTTACCTAAGCAGAAATATATTTACATGTAATTTATATGCATTTCTGGTTTATTTGTATCATTGATACATACATTATTATACCTTATTTGATGTAAAGATCTGTAAAAAATCTCTAACAATAACTTTCCTAATTGGGAAAAAGTGATCATAGAAAAATCTAAATTTCTAGAATGGGTAAGTTAATGGCTAATGAACTTGTCTTGAATATGTAGAAACTTGTTTGCAAATTACCTTAGTCTTCTCAGGCTGCTGTAGCAAAATGCCGTAGATGATGGCTTAAACAATAGAAATTTATCTTTTCACAGTTCTTGATACTAAAAGTCCGAGATCAAGGTGCCAGCAGGGATGGTGTCTGATGACAATTCTCCCTTAGGTTGCAGACTCTCACCTTCTTGATTTATACTCACATAACTTCTTCTTTGTGTATGCAGAGTGTGAGAGAGAGAGAGAGAGAAACTGCAAGAATGAGCCAGCTCTGGCACCTTTTCTCATAAGACACTAATTTTGGGGGCGCCTGGGTGGCTCGGTTGGTTAAGCGACTGCCTTCAGCTCAGGTCATGATCCCAGGGTCCTGGGATCGAGTCCCACATTGGGCTCCTGGCTCAGCGGGGAGCCTGCTTCTCCCTCTGACCCTCTCCTCTCTCATGCTGTTTCTCTCTCGCTCACTCTCTAATAAATAAATAAATAAAATCTTAAAAAAAAAAAGACACTAATTTTGTCAGATCAGGGTCCCACTCCAATGGCCTCATTTAACTACAGTTTCATCCTCACTCCAAATACAGCCACACTGGTGGTTAGGACTTCAACATATGAATTTGGGAGGGACATACACATTCAGTCTATAACATGAGTATTTAAAATTTGTGATGAGGCTGATAAAAATAATGTTATTTTAAAAAAAGATATATTTTGAAAAGTAATAACTTACATATGAAATTTTATCCCAGTTAGGAAATACTGTTTAATTAATAAGTTTTGATTCAGATAAAATATTATAAGAGTATATATGTAGTTGAAAAAATGTCTATTTTTTTTAGTCACTAGATTAAAAATAACCACTTTATCCTCAGTCTGAAATTCTAGCCACATTTTTTGAAAAGCATTTTGAAATCTATGAAAAATATAGATGATGAACCATCCTATATTTATAATATGAAATTCAAATATAAATATGAGTGTATATGGTATTTTAAAGTACATTTCTAAGGGTTTAAAGGTCATCTGAAAGTTAAGTGGACTACAACAGATTTTAAATATTTCCTTCAAAATAAGTAATATTAAATTCATTAACAGTAATTCTTGAGAGATTTTCTCAGAATTATGAAAGGAGAATATTAAATTATTTAAAATATGAATGAAATTATCAAATCTCAACTTTTAATGTGAAAAGGCAAGCTAGAATATAGTAATTATCGACTATATATTTAATTAAAAGAATTATGAAGCTTATATTTGTTTCAAAATGTATGTATTGTTGGAAAGCAGTGTCAATGGAAGAAGTTATGATTTACATAATAGGTATATTGAGAAGAAAAATAAGCTGACCACCTTCACCTACATTGCACACCAAAATTGGTTAATAAATGAGTGATGATAAGAAAAATAGACCTGGAGAGACAACGAATACTTTTATAGGAAAAGAGACTAGCACTACTTTCTGGAAAAAAAAGAAACAGTACAAGAGAGAAGACAAAGTCAAATATGAGAGAGGTAAGAAAAGTGAAGAGAGAAACAACACACATGGGAAGTTGGAAGAGATGAGACATCTGGAGAGTTGCTATGAACCATTGTGATTTTTAACAGGTAGATGGGTAAAAGGATTTTAACTGAGTTTCATTATGTTTTCTGTGATGTAATCCCCTTTCCACCCTCCAGAATACTGTTATAAAGACATATGTTTCAAATGTAATCTTCTTTGTGTTGGACATGTATGCATGTGCACCTGTATATTTTATAGATCTCATACTGACATGAGTCTTTAAATGGTATCAAAGCATCCCAGGTTTATTTAGGTTACATGACAACAAAGCCAAAAATTTCCAGGTGGCAGGAAATTGTTGAGTAACATAAATAGGTAGGAAGTATAAAACCTGGATAGCAACATAGAGATTTTATAATTAGAGGGGCCCAAAATAGACAAAAAAAAAAAATTATAAAGATGAAAATCTACTGAGAGATCTTACCTGCACTATGGCTCCCCACCTACTGCATTCCCCCCACCCCCACAGTCATCTTCCTCTTCTTGCCCTTTGTTTTCCTTTCTTTTTTTTTTTAAGGATTTTATTTATTTATTTGTCACAGAGAGAGAGAGGAAGAGAGAGCGAGCACAAGCAGGGGGAGCGGCAGGCAGAGGAAAAGGGAGAAGCAGGCTCCGCGCTGAGCAAGGAGCCTGATGGGGGACTGATCCCAGGACCCTGGGACCATGACATGAGCGAAGGCAGACGCTTAACTGACTGAGCCACCCAGGCGTCCCATCTTTTGTTTTCCTGATCTTGTAACACAAATTTAATTCAAGCAACACTGGGGAGGGAATCACCAGATTTGAAGGCCTGTGCTGATCAGGTAAACAAGTAAATGGGCATTTCAGAAATTTATGCACAGATGACTGGAACACCAACCCAAAGTATTGTCACTGCATAAAACCTTTGAAACTTTTGAAGTAAGAGTATGGGAAGGAAGGAAACTCTAAGAATATTTGAAGTTAAAAATTTCCATCACTTCAGTGGAAGGAACATAAAAGCAAAATTAGTTTGAGTCATGGAAAACAGAATAATTTTTTCTTGCAGACGGTTTATGGATTTAGATGATTATTTATTACACATTGCTAAAAATTTTTATGTGGTACATGAACTATGCTATGAACTGATTACAAACCATAAAAATTTAGCATTCATTTTGATGCAAGTGTTTTGACCTTGTGGAATAACTGATGTTCAGAGAGTAGGTGTCTTCTCAAAAGTTACTGCTGATTTCAGCAATGTCACTGAACTATGATGAGACTGAATTAAAAGAGTCCTGTGGAGTCTACTATCCTGACCAAATGCAGTAGCCTGGAGGAGGAAAAAAACGTGTATGAGTAAAGGATTGAAAACAATTTCTGAACGCCTCAGATTCTCTTCATTTTCAGGAGATATACCCAGAAAGAGGGGCAGAAGCAAGAGATTTTTCAAAACCTTCTCTTAGGATCTCTTTATTCTACTTGCAGAAACTAAGCATACTTAGCTACATAGAGAATTATCAGAAAATTTAAAACTTGTGCTCTAGATTCACACAGTGCCAGTGCTTAAGCCAAGTTTGGCCTGATTATGTAGTTTATTTGACAAGCAAATGTTAAATAAATGAGAGAAAAAAAAAAAGAAGAAGAAGCATAATATAAAAATGTGAAGCATAATATAAAAACATCCTTTATGCAGGACAGGTACATCACAGTTTGCTCATTCCTTCTGTTACTTCTTTATCTCGTGTGACCTGGTTTACTTGTTTCTTTTATATACCTGGTCCCTCTACAGCATTTTTGTCCACCCTGCTTTGCAGGCTAATTAAAAAGTTTTCCTCTAAAACATTATCACTGAATTAAGTGTATTCTGATGGAGACTTTTAAGAGAATGAATTTGTCTAAAACGTGAAGGGTCTGAGTTTTGACCCGACTTCTCTAATCACAAGTAGTGGCACAGTTTCATAGATGTTGACAGAAGACTCCTGTGTCAGAGACCTAGGATTTCTTTCCTCTCAGGAGAGCAGGAAGCATGAGGTTTATGTTCACATTAGGTCCGCTGACTCCCAAAGGGAAATGCTGCACATACTGTAAGTTTGGGTCAGAGCCGAGGAACCTCAAACTTAGGAAACCCTCAATCATATCAAGAGATGCTAGCAAATATACCCAATATGTACCCTGGAGAAATACATTTTCTTTTTTGTCTTAGTCAAGAAAAAAAATCTGTCCTCTGCCCTCAGGGGAGACTGTCTCTGTCTTCCAAAGGTGTTTGCTATACAAACTTCTTGAACAAAAAATCAATGTCACTTGACAAGACTTAAATACAGGAGACGTGAAGAGTTGACCCCATAAGAATCAATCGGCCATGCCTGTGAGGGTGGTCACACGCATCTACAGAAAGACTGGCCTTCATAAGAAATCTAGAGATTGGACTTCCCAGATTTGCCAAGGAAATGATTCTAAGAAAGCCCCTAAAAGTTTAGGAAAGAGCAAGCACTCCTGTTTTTCATGTGGCTTATGCCAAATACAGGCATTTAAGGGTACATTTATCTATTAAGAAAAACAGTATTTATATTATAGAACTTAAGGTGATTGGGGGTATTCCATGTAATCACCAAGTGGTAACAAGATAAGGTTATTCAGGAACCCCCTCTCCTGTGACAAATAATAGAGGTCCACATGCTTGAAGGAGGGCAGTGAATCTGAATGTGGATCATAATTCAAATTCTAGTTGAGACACCTAGGCATTACCTCCAGCTCTTCAGCCAAAATTGATTGCGCAAGAATGGGCAGTGGCAGGAGAACTGCCCTCTGTCCCTGGGACTGAGCTGAGTAGGGCTGCCTCTTATGGGGAGACACTGAACTTTTGTGGAAATGAGTAGGTCTCATGTGAGGAAGATGATGAATTTGGGAGTAATCAGAATCATCTACTTGACCATTGTGACGTCTGAGTGAAATGTACTTACATGACAGGCATTTGGAAATCACTATTCAAGAGAATCCAACTTGAAACAAGACTCAATTTCCAAAAGTTTGAAGGAAAAGAAATTTTTTTTTTTAAAGATTTTATTTATTTGACAGAGAGAGACACAGCGAGAGCAGGAACACAAGCAGGGGGAGTGGGAGAGGGAGAAGCAGGCTTCCCACGGAGCAGGGAGCCCAATGCGGGGCTCGATCCCAGGACCCTGGGATCACGACCTGAGCCGAAGGCAGACGCTTAACGAATGAGCCACCCAGGCGCCCCGAAGGAAAAGAAATTTACCTGGAAATAAATTTGCAAGGACAATAAGAAGATTCTGAGGGAGTCAGAAGTCAAGATTATCCTGTAAATCCATTTAATTTTAAACTTTTTGTATCTTTCCCCTTTCCTACATTACTTCTGATAATTATTTGGGGAAACTGGCTATAAAAAAAATCTAAATTCTTCCTTCTCTCTTCCTGTTTTTCTTTTTATTTTTCTCTCTTTTGAGAGATTTCACCCACTTTTGTGGCAAAAAGTGGGCAAGGGCAAAAAAGTGAGGAAATCCTCTCCATATAAACACTAGAGCAGGTAATCCAATGGCAAACAAAGGTTGATAGTTTTGTCAAAGCGAAAATTGGAAAAAAGCTTCATGAGTAAAAATTAAAATATCAATATAAATAAGACTTAAATAATGAGAAACAAATTTTGCAGTGCTTGGGAACACTGGGAAGGTGTTAGCAACAAATTGATATTAAGTAGGATAAATCATTGCTGTGCATGGAACATTTACAAATGCAAAAAAAATATCAATACTACAAAGAAAAATGGTTAAAGAACACAAGTTCATTCAAAAACTAAACTTAACAGTCTTGTAAAAATGTCTGCATTCAATCTATTTACTTATGTAAGAAAAACAGTTTAAAAATGATTCAATAGCAAAGATGAAATGGTTTGACAAAGAGTTTGTGATAGCAACTACAAGCATACCTCACTTTTTTGTACTTCACAGATATTTTATTTTTTACTTGAAGGTTTGTGACAACCCTGAATTGAGCATGTCTATTGGTGCCATTTTTTTTCCAACAGAACATGCTCACTTCATGCCTCTGTATCACATTTTGGTAATTTTCACAATATTTCAAAACTTTTTAATTAGTATTATACTTGTTATGGTGATCCCTGATCAGTCATTATGACTCACTAAAAGCTCAGATGATGGTTATTGTTTTTTAGCACTAACGTATTTTTTGATTAAGGTATGTACATTGTATTTCTATACATAATGCCATCTCACACTTAACAGACTACAGTATGGTGAAAATTAACTTTTATATGCACTAGGAAACCAAAAGATTCATTTGACTCACTTTATTGTGATATTCACTTTATTGCAATGGTCTAAACTGAACCTGCAATTTCTCCCAGGTATTCCTGTACATAAAATATCAAACAACCACTGTCTAGAGTGTAATTTTTGCATAATTCTCAAGGTCATTTTTAAAAGTGAATAAATTTATCATTGGTTTTCAATTTTATTTTCTTTCTTTCTTTTTATTTTTGGAGTATATGAAGGGAATGTGTTCGGGTATGGTAGTGTTGGAGGATTAACACAGTGATGGTGTTTAGTGCTTGGTTTAGAAGTACTAATTGCTTAATTATTATCTATTAAATTTTAAATGTTTCTTTCATGTGATCTAAAATATTTAAGAAATTACTTGGAGTGGGGAGACGAACCATGAGAGATTATGGACTCTGGGAAACAAACTGAGGGTTCTAGAGGGGAGGGGGTTGGGGGATGGGTTAGCCTGGTGATGGGTATTAAAGAGGGCATGTACTGCATGGAGCACTGGGTGTTATACGCAAACAATGAATCATGGAACACTACATCAAAAACTAATGATGTAATGTATGATGATTACATAACATAATAAAATTAAAAAAAATTCCTTTGGGTTTATCAGAACAGAATTAGATATCTGAGGATGTCTGAAATAATAACTATTTACATTTTGACAATTATTATCATAAAAGGAGGTATTTATTTCAATTTTTAAAATGTGTATTATTTTTGTAATTAATTACTAATGGAAAATATGTATACTATGCTAATAAGATAATAAATGGCTTAAAAATAATGCATCCTTAAAAATACCAGAAAGGAAAACTAGCATATAAGGTATAACAATTTGAGGAAACTATTTGCAACATTTATAACAAAAAGTATTATTTTATTATGATATAAATGGGACTTATACATAGATCTAGAAAATTCATACATGAAACTAAATTCCACATGCAAAATAATTACATAAAAACTTAGTCTTATTAAAAATCAAAGAAATGCACATTTGATGAAATAGTCTGTTGCTCAAATTTCCAAGGATTTGTTTAAAATATTAATACTTAGGGGTTCCTAGGTGGCACAGTCAGTTAAGCAACCAACTCTTGGTTTTGGCTCAGGTTGTGATCGCAGGGTCCTGAGATGGAGCCCGGTGCTATGCTCCACACTCAGCACGGAGTCTGCTTAAGATTCTAAAAAAAAAAAAAAAAAAAAAGATTCTCTCTCCCTCTCCTTCTGCCCCTCCCCACTAAAATAAATAAGTCTTTAAAATATTAATACTTGAATTGTATCAGATGGAAGAAGCTCCCAAATAACCAAACAATTATAAATCATTATAGGTAATGATAATAAACTTCGATAATTAATCAAGAATCTTAAGTAGTATGCTTTGAATCAGTATTTTTTTTTTTTTTAAGATTTTATTTATTTCTTTGACAGAGAGAGACACAGCGAGAGAGGGAACACAAGCAGGGGGAGTGGGAGAGGGAGAAGCAGGCTTCCCTCAGAGCGGGGAGCCCGATGTGGGGCTCGATCCCAGGACCCTGGGACCATGACCTGAGCCCAAGGCAGATGCTTAACAACTGAGCCACCCAGGCGCCCCAGTATTTTTATTTCTATGATTTGTTCATTACATATTTAGAAAGGTTCAACATGATGTATGGGCAAAGAATAAAGTTGTGAGCAATTTTAAAAATCATATATAGTGATAGAGATTGGTTAAAGTCAGTTACTATTACGAGAAGAACTAGCATGTATTGAATACTTTTTATTTTATAGGCATTGCCCCATGTGAGATACACATATATCAACAATAAATATATTGTTTCATTAATCAGTATAATTATGTATATAGGGTAGTTATAATTATTTTTATGTAACAGAAGAGAAAACAAGTTTAAGGAAGTTAAAATACATGCCCAAAATATAGCTGCTGGCGTCCAGAGGTTATCCCAAGTTTGTAAGATGGCAAAACTTGTGTTTTTGAGTATCCTAAACACTTCCATGCTTACATAAGATAAAATGCAATACAATTCTAAAAATTATTTTATAGAGGAATTTAGAAAAATGCTCAGAGCATATCAAATAAAAGTAAACAAAAGTATAGCATGTAAATATAATCCTACTTGTGTGTTGATATTCATAAATATATAAAAATATTTTTATTAACCCTGGGTGTCCAAAATATGTGGTGTTAAATGTTATTTTAATAAGATGAGATATTGTTTAAAATAAAAAGTATTATTAAATTTGAATAAAACAATGTATACAATGAATAAAAGATCAAATGCCAACTAGGATCTGAATCAGGGAAAGCAATTAGCAAATTATTTCAACAGTGAATATTTATTCCCCTAATAGGGTTAAACATTTGTTTAAAGATGATGACCTAGTTTCATTAACATCATCACTGCATGTAAACAGTGTGATTATTTTCACAAATATTGTAAAATTACACACATTTTAAACCTCACAGCAGGACTCTGTAATCATGGCAGAAGGTCTTTCTAAAATGAACAGTATTTCTTTCCCAATAGAACCACAAGTAGACAAATGAAGATACTATGAATAATCATGGCTTCCATAAAACAGCAGTAATGTTAATTTAGTATAGTTTAAGAATTATATCTCTTGAGGACATTTCTGAGAAAAAACAAACAGAATTTGCCCGAAGTGACTGCATAATAAAAAAGTAGAATAAATATTTTAGTATCAGAATAAGAAATGTATCATTTGCCATTTTTTTTAATCTAAGCATACATTTTAGAAACTTTGTTAACATGAAACATTTATTGAAGTATAAAACTATATATTCTTTTGACTTTAGTAAAATGAGATTAGCACATGGATTTTTGAAGGAAATTTACTTTGTGGGATATATATGTGTGAAGTAAACAAACTGCAGTGGTTAGAATTTTGAAAAGTAAATAAGAAAGTGAGTTAAAGGAAAACTTTTCACCTTTCCATTCTTTTTTTGCAAGTGTTTTCTTTTAAATTCACATGATGTTAAGGAGGTCACTTTAGGGGGAAAAGGTTTAATTAAAATATACTTACATAAAATATAAATTTTGTAAGCAAGAGTTCTTAAAGTTAGAGTGAATAACAACATTGAAATAGAAGACAAACTAATATGTTACTATTACATATATAAAATTTTATATACATGCATATATATAAATTAGACAAATGGTAAAAATAGTGTCCCTAAGTGACAGAATTAATAATCTTTCCTCTTGATTGTTTAACAAAGTTTTATTTAATTTTTTGTTTTGTTTGTTTTGATCATTTTCTTGAAAAAAAGTAAGTGTGCCATTTGTAAAAATACAGTAACTGGGTATACACAGTAACTTTACCATCAGCAACTATAAAGGATCTGGAATTTTCCCTACTTGCAATCTAACAAATTAGCATACCACCATTTCATTGATGCTGATAGAAAATATGAAACTCCTGGATCAGAGGAAAAAGACATTATTATTACCAGAAATAGCAGTAGATACAAATATCAGTATTTTTGCTGCTAGTTTCTAAAGCCTCCATTCCCATGCAGTCACATGAAAAGGATTAGTGATCCCTTCACATTCAGTAGTGGGAGGAATCCTGATGTTAGGGAACCCAAATTTTTTTTTTAACCCAACCTTTTATACTGGATAGTATGCATGCTCACCTTTCATTCTGGAGGGAGACATTTATCTTCCAAGCAGTTTGCAATAAATGCATCCTCATAAAGATAATCCACAGTAAAGGTAATCAGTATCTCTGACCACAAAAAATGCTGAAACACATGCATTCATGAAAAATTGTCTCTTAACCCATATAAATTAAAAGAAAATTCTCATTAAGATTTCATATTATACAATAAAATCCATTAGGTTTGATTCTACCATTTTGGGAAAAATCATTATAATTTGTTCACAATACATATGTTTGTTCTGAATTTAAAAATAAAATATGACATTTATAGATTTAATAAATAAATACACTTTGTATTTTACATTTATTTACACTGTTAGAATATAATAATTTTATAATACATACATGACAAAAAATGGGCAGGATAATGTACTAGGCACAGCATATGACTGGGTGTCAAAATACATGAAATATTGACCAGCTACAACATTAACTAAGAATGTGTCCTTTGACAAGTCACAGATCAACACTGTGTTTTATTTCATTATCTATAAAACATAGAAAATGGATTGGATGACCTCTAAGGAACTTTTAACATCAAAGAGTTAATAAAACTATGAGATGTGTTAGAAGTTTACAAAGGATTTGCTGTTTTCTTTTTTCCTCTATGTAATTTATTTCATTTCAACTCGGTGAATTAAGTGAAACTTTATTGTATATAAATAGGCTAGTATTGATATACAGAGGAGCTAAATGTGAACATTTTCCCTAGGAAATTTAATATTTGGGGAAACAGAACTGCCACATAATTGTACAGGTTATGCACTACATAAAGCTAGACTGTGGTATGAGTGGAATTCCCTATATTTGTGCATTACACAATCTGACAAACTTTATGAGTCAGTCCATATCAGTATTCTATCGCTGTATAACAAATTACGATAAACTTAGCAGCTTAAAGCAACATATATTTATTGTCTTACACTTCCCAGTTCAGAAGTCCAGGCCTGGCTTAGCTGGGTCCTCTACTTCAGACTCAATAACAAGGCTGCAATCAAAATGCCACCTGGACTGTGGTTCCATCAGAATCTCATTTGGGAAAAGATCTGCTTCTCACCTCTGTCATTTGTTGGCAGAAGTCATCTCCGTGGGGTAGTAGAACTGAGGTCTCCATTTTCTTGCTGGCTGTTGACTGGGATTCACTCCCAGATCCTAGAAACCACCACAGTTTCTTGCCATTTGATCTCTCCATAAGCCCTCTCATGAGAGGCAGCCTACTTCTTCAAGCTGGCAAGGAGAATGTCTCTATTTCCAGTCTATTAAGACAGAATCTTATAAAATATAATCACAGGAGAGAGTGGCTTCCCATCACTTTAGACATGTAGTGTACCCTAATCAAAGGGTGACTTCCTGTTACTTTTGCCATATAAAATTGGTTAGAAGGAAGTCACAGGTTTACTCATAATCAGTAGAATGGGAAACAAGAATAACTGGAGAAGAGGAGTCAACCTAGAGTCTGTCCATTACAACCTTAAAAAGAAAAAAAAAAGAACAAAAGAAAAACACATACATATTATTGATACTGAGAGTCTGCAGCACAATACCCTTGAATAGGATAATGTGAAATATTAGTGTTATTAGTTTAAAGGAAGTTTTAACACACACACAAATGTATATATTCATAAGACACAAGAAGACATGGTATAAAAACTTCTCTAAGAGAAGCACATACAAAGTGAATCTAATATTTTCTTTGGAGTTGTGAAAATGAGATAGCACATGAAACTAAGTTGTTAAATTGAGTTGATTATTGAGGATATAAAAAGAAAGTCACTGGATATGAGAAGTACTATTATGCTTTCTCTGAGAAAACCAAGATAATAGCTAATGCAGTGCCATGGTATTTCCAACCAATTGTTAGTATTAAAAAGTACTCTGATCAACTGAGTTTAACAAATGTGCAAAGGCAATTCAATGGAAAAAGACTGCTCTTTTCAAAAAAAGATCCTGGATGGGCGCCTGGGTGGCTCAGTCATTCAGCGTCTGCCTTTGGCTCAGGTCATGATCCCAGGGTCCTGGGATAAAGCCCCACATCGGGCTCCCTGCTCTGCAGGAAGCCTGCTTCTCCTCTCCCACTCTCCCTGCTTGTGTTCCCTCTCTTGCTGTCTCTCTCTCTGTCAAATAAATAAATAAATAAAAATCTTAAAAAAAAAAAAAAGATCCTGGAACATTATTTAGAAAATAATGAACCTCAATAGATACCTCACACCATATAGAAAATTAATTCAATAGGGACTATAGACCAAATTGGAAAATGTAACACTAGAAAACTTCTGAAGTAGACAAAGAAGAAAATATTTGTGATTCTGGCTTTGGTGATATATTTTTAGATATAATACCAAAAACCCAAACCATTTTAAGAGGTTGAATGTTATAAAAAATCTGTAAAATTGGGGCACCTGGGTGGCTCAGTCATTAAGCGTCTGCCTTCAGCTCAGGGCATGGTCCCAGCATCCTGGGATCAAGCCCCACATCGGGCTGCCTGCTCCGCGGGAAGCCTGCTTCTCCCTCTCTCCCACTCCCACTGCTTGTGTTCCCTCTCTCGCTGTCTCTCTCTCTGTCAAATAAATAAAATCTTTAAAAAAAAAATCTGTAAAATTTAGACTTTATCAAAACTAAAACAAAACCTTTGCCTTGTGAAAGACATTATTAAAAGAAAATAAAGCCAAGGCATAAGCTGCAAGAAAATATTTGTAATCACATATCTGATAAAGAACTCAGCCACAATATATAAACATTCCTTGAAAATAATCAATAAGAAAACAATTAAATATGGGGAAAATATCTGAACAGACTGTTTACCAAAGAAGATATTATTACTGGCAAGTAAGTATATAAAAAGACACTCAACATCATTTATCATTAGATAAATGGAAATTAAAATCACAATGTGACTCCACTCTTCATCTATTTGAATGACTAGAATCCAAACACTGGCATTAACCAGTGTTAATGAAGATACAGATCAACAGAAACTCTCATTAATGGCTATGAGAAAGCAAAATGGCACATCCTCTTTGGAATACAGTATCTTATAAGTTTAACCATAGACACCAGATGACCCAGCAATTGCACTCTTATGTAACTGAGATGAGTTGGAAATTATGTTCATGGAAAATTCTGTACATTACTGTTTATAGCAGCTTTATTGATAACCACCATAAACTGGAAGCAACCAAGATATTCTTCAACAGATACATGAATAAACAATGCATTTTTACAATGGAATATTATTCCCAGAAATAGAAGGCCTAAGCTATCAATTCATAGATCCATACAGATAAATTTAAGTGCAATTTTCTAAGGGAAAGAAGCCAGATACATAAAGCTACATACATATGGTATGTTTTCACTCACATGATATTCTAGAAGAGGCAACAATAAAGAAAAGATGGAAAAAGATCAGAAGTTCCTAGGGATTGGGAACAGAGTTGGTTGTTTATGCACAGGGGAAGTTTTAGGGTGATAAAATACATAATTTGATGTGTTTCTGAAAACACAACACTCCATCCTAAAGAATGTTTAATTTTTTTAAAATTTTATTTTATTATGTAATGTTAGTCACCATACAATACATCATTACTTTTTGATGTAGTGATCCACAATTCATTGTTTTCATATAACAACCAGTTCTCCATGCAGTACGTGCCCTCCTTAATAGCCATCACCGGGCTAACCCATCCTCCCACCCCCTACCCCTCTAAAACCCTCAGTTGGTTTCTCAGAGTCCATAGTCTCTCAAGGTTCATCTCTTCCTCTGATTTCCCCCCCCTTTCATTTTTCCCTTCCTTCTCCTAATGTCCTCCATGCTATTCCTTATGTTCCACAAATAAGTGAAACCATATGATAATTGACTTTCTCTGCTTGACTTATTTCACTTAGCATAATCTTCTCTAGTCCCATCCATGTTGATGTAAAAGTTCAGTATTCATCCTTTCTGATGGCTGAGTAATATTCCATTGTATACATGGACTACATCTTCTTTATCTATTTGTCTAATGAAGGACATCTCAGCTCTTTCCACAGTTTGGCTATTGCAGACATTGCTGCTATAAACATTGGGGTGCATATGACCCTTCTTTTCACTACATCTGTGTCTTTGGGGTATACCTAGTAGTGCAATTGCTGGGTCATAGGGTAGCTCTATTTTTAAATTTTTGAAGAACCTCCACACTGTTTTCCAAAGTGGCTATACCAACTTGCATTCCCACCAACAGTTTAAGAGGGTTCCTCTTTCTCCACAACCTCTCCAACATTTGTTGTTTCTTGCCTTGTCAATTTTTGCCATTCTAACTGGTGTAAGGTGGGATCTCAATGTGGTTTTGATTGGAATTTCCCTGATGGCTAATGATGATGAACATTTTTTCATGTGCCTGTTAGCCATTTGTATGTCTTCTTTGGAGAAGTGTCTGTTCATGTCTTCTGCCCATTTCTTGACTTGATTATTTGTTTTTTGGGTGTTGAGTTTGAGAAGTTCTTTATAGATCTTGGATATCAGCCCTTTGTCTGTAGTGTCATTTGCAAATATCTTCTCCTATTCTGTGGGTTGCCTCTTTGTTTTGTTGACTGTTTCCTTTGCTGTGCAGAAGCTTTTTATCTTGATGAACTCCCAATAGTTAATTTTTGCTTCTGTTTCACTAACTTTGGAGATGTATCTTGAAAGAAGTTGCTGTGGCCGATGTCAAAAAGGTTACTGCCTATGTTCTCCTCTAGGATTTTGACAGACTCCTGTCTCACATTGAGGTCTTTCATCCATTTTGAGTTTATCTTTGTGTATGGTGTTAGAAAATGGTCAAGTTTCATTTTCTGCATATAGCTGTCCAATTTTCCCAGCACCATTTATTGAAGAGACTGTCTTTTTTCCACTGCATATTTTTTCCTGCTTTGTCGAAGATTATTTGACCATAGAGTTGAGGGTCCATATCTGGGCTCTCTGTTCTGTTCCATCGGTCTATATGTCTGTTTTTGTGCCAGTACCATGCTGTCTTGGTGATCATGGCTTGGTAATATAGCTTGAAATCAGGCAACGTGATGCCCCCAGCTTTGTTTTTCTTTTTCAACATTTCCTTGGCGATCCGGGGTCTTTTCCAATTCCATACAAATTTTAGGATTGTTTGTTCCAGCACTTTGAAAAATGTCATTGGAATTTTGATCGGGATGGCATTTGAAGATATAGATTGCTCTGGGCAGCATAGACATCTTAACAATGTTTATTCTTCTGATCCATGAGCATGGAATGTTTTTCCATCTTTTTGTGTCTTCTTTAATTTCTTTCATGAAGTGTTCTGTAGTTCCTAGAGTATAGATCCTTTACTTCTTTGGTTAGGTTTATTCTGAGGTATCTTATGGTTTTTCGTGCTATTGTAAATGGAATCGTTTCTCTAATTTCTCTTTCTACTGTTACATTGTTAGTGAATAAGAAAGCAACTGATTTCTGTGCATTGATTTTGTATCCTGCCACATTACTGAGTTGCTGTATGAGTTATGGTAATTTGGGGGTGGAGTCTTTTGGGTTTTCCACATAAAGCATCATGTCATCTGCAAAGAGAGAGAGTTTGACTTCTTCTTTGCCAATTTGAATGCCTTTTATTTCTTTTTGTTGTCTGATTGATGTTGCTAGGACTTCTAGTACTATGTTGAACAATAGTGACAAGAGTGGGCATCCTTGTCATGTTCCTGATCTTAAGGGAAAGGCTCTCAGCTTTTCCCCATTGAGCATGATATTCGCTGTGGGTTTTTCATAGATGGATTTTATGAACTTGAGGAATGTTCCCTCTATCCCTATATGCTGAAGAGTTTTAATCAGGAAAGGATGCTCTATTTTGTCAGATGCTTTTTCTGCATCCATTGAGAGGACCATATGGTTCTTTTCTCTCCTCTTACTAATGTGTTCTATCACATTGATTGATTTGCGAATGATGAACTGCCCTTGTATCCCGGGGATAAATCCCACTTGGTGGTGGTGGATGATCCTTTTAATGTATTGTTAGATCCTATTAGCTAGGATTCTGTTGAGAATTTTGGAATCCATATACATCAAGGATATCAGTCTGAAATTCTCCTTTTTGATGGGGTCTTTGCCTGGTTTAGGGATCAAGGTAATGCTGCCTCATAGAATGAGTATGGAAGCTTTCCTTCTGCTTCTATTTTCTGAAACACCTTCAGGAGAATAGGTATTATTTCTTCTTTGAATGTTTGGTAGAATTCCACAGGGAATCCATCAGGTCCTGGACTCTTGTTTTTTGGGGAGGTTTTTGATCACAGCTTCAATCTCATTGCTGGTTATTAGCCTATTCAGGTTGTCAATTTCTTCCTGTTTCAGTCTTGGCAGCTTATAGGTTTCCAGGAAGGCATCCATTTCTTCCAGGTTGCTCAGTTTATTGGCATATAGTTGTTGATAATTTCTAATAATTGTTTTTATTTCCTTGGTGTTAGTTGTGATCTCTCTCTTTTCATTCATAATTTTATTTAATTTGGGTCCTTTCTCTTTTCTTTTGGTTAAGTCTGGCCAGTGGCTTATCGATCTTATTAATTCTTTCAAAGTACCAGCTTCTAGGTTTGTTGATCTGATCTACTGTGTTTCTGGTTTCTAATTCATTGATCTCTGCTCTAATCTTAATTATTTCTCTTCTAATGCATGGCTTAGGCATCATTTGTTGTTTTTCTCCAAATCTTTAAGGTGTAAATTAGTTGGTGAATTGGGGATTTTTCTATTTTTTTGAGTGAGCCTTGGATAGCTATGTATTTCCCCCTTAAGACCACCTTTGCAATATCCCATAGGTTTTGGACCGATGTGTTTTCATTCTCATTGGTGTCCAAGAATTGTTTAAGTTCTTCTTTGATTTTCTAGTTGACCCAAACATTCTTAAGCAGAGTGGTCTTTAGCTTCCAAGTGTTTGAATTTCTTCCAATTTTTTTCTTGTGATTGAGTTCCAGTTTTAAAGCATTATGGTCTGAGAATATGCAGGGAATAATCTCAGTCTTTTGGTATCAGTTGAGACCTGATTTGTGACCCAGTGTGTGGTCTATTCTGGAGAAAGTTCCATGTGCACTCGAGAAGAATTGAGTATTCTGTTGTTTTAGGGTGGAGTGTTCTGTATATTTCTATGAGGTCCATCTGGTCCAGTGTGTCATTCAAAGCTTTTGTTTCTTTGTTGATTTTCTGCTTCGATGATCTGTCTATTGCTGAGAGTGGAGTATTGAGGTCTCCTACAATTAAGGTATTGTTATCAATATGACTCTTTATTTTGGTTAACAGTTGGCTTATGTAGATGGCTGCTCCCATCTTGGGGGTGTAGATATTTACAATTGTTAGATCTTCTTGTTGGATAAACCTTGTAAGAATGCTATAATGTCCTTCTGTGTCTCTAACTATAGTCTTTATCTTAAAATCTAATTTGTCTTATATAAGAATTGCTACCCCAACTTTCTTTTGAGGTCTGCTGGCATGGAAAATGAATCTCCATCCCTTCACTTTCAGTCTGGATGTATCTTTAGGTTCAAAATGAGTCTCTTGTAGACAGCATATGGATGGGTCCTATTTTTTTAATCCAATCTGCAACCCTGTGCCATTTTATGGGAGCATTTAGGCTGTTCACTTTGAGAGTGATTATTGAAAGATATGAATTTATTGTCATCATGTTGCTTGTGAAGACTTGTTTTTATAGATTGTCTCTGTAAATTTCTGTTCTGTATCACTTTTTGAGTCTTTCTCCTTTTATAGAACCCCCCTTAATATTTCTTGCAGGGCCAGCTTAGTGGTCACATATTCTTTCAGTTTCTGCCAGTTTTGGAAGCTCTGCATCTCTCCAACCATTCTAAATGACAGCCTTGTCAGATAAAGTATTCTTGGCTGCATGTTCTTCTTATTTAGTAAGCTGAATATGTCTTGCCAGGCCTTTCTAGCTTGCCAGGTCTCTGTGGATAGGTCTGGCGTTCTTCTGATGTTCCTTCCTTTGTACGTAAGGAATCTCTTCCCCCTAACTGCCCTTAAGATGGTTTCCTTGGTTCTAAGATTTGCGAGTTTTACTGTTACATGCCTGGGTGTTGGCCTGTTTTCCTTGATCTTGGGAGGGGTCCTCTCTGCCTCTAGGACACGAATGTTTGTTTCATTCTCCAGATTAGGGAAGTTCTTAGCTATGATTTGCTCAGATATATCTCCTAGTCCTCTCTCTCTCCCCACCCCCTCAGGGATCCCAATAATTCTGACATTGGAACATTTCATGATGTCACTTATTTCTCTGATTCTATTTTCATGGATTCTGAGTTGTTTTTCCCTGGCCTCCTCTTTTTCATTCTTGTCTATTAATTGGTCTTCTAGATCACTTATTTGTTCTTTGGCCTCGCTTACCCTAGCTGTTAGATTATCCAGATTAGATTGGATCTCATTGATAGCATTTTCAAGTTTTGCCAATTCAGCTTTCATTTCTGCTCTTAGAGACTCTATGTAGAGACTCTATGTTGCCATTAATCGATTTCTCCATTCTAGCTATTGTCCTCACAATTGCTACCCTGAATTCCATCTCCGACATCTTGGTTTTATCTGTATCCATTTGTAAATCTGTGGCAGAAGTCACAGTCTCTGAGTCTTTCTTATTTTGGGGGTTCCTCCTCCTAGGCATTCTGTTGAGGGGTGGTTGAGGGAATGTACAGAGTCTAAATTATTGACCACAACCCAAGCAAGATGCATCTATTTTATAGGGACCTTAGGGTTTCTGGCTTCTTGTTCTCCCAACCTGTCTTCTGGGGGAGGGGCCTGCTGCACTGTTACTCAGGCAACCCTGTTTGGGAAGAGTTGCCTTGCCCCCTGTGGCGGGGGATGGGCTCAGTGAAAACAGGCTTTGGGGGGCTTTTGTTCTCTGGCAGCTTTCCCTGGCAGCTTTCCGCATCTCTTCAGAGAGTCAGAGCAGAAGAGATCATTTCCAGCCCTCTGCCTCAGAGCAGAGAGATTGCAGTCTGTTCTTCAGTGAGCTCTCCAGGCCACACTATCTCTGTTGTTGTCTGTGCTGCTATAAACTGCAGTGTCCTGGGTTGTGCACCCCTCAGAAGCACTCCCAGTCCTCACTTCCATGTCTGGGCATGTCTCTGCCCTTTGTGCTTCTAAAACCTTCAGCCACCCCCAGTCTGCACGCATGACCCCACCACTCTGGGTTTCAGTCTGGGGGCTGCCCTAAAGTCCTTTCCCCATCACTACCTGTCTGCGAGTCTGTGCCCAGTCCCAGTGAGGGAGGCTATCGCTCACTGGTGGTGTAGGATCCCGACGGCTCAGCTCCCTCTCCTTTCCATTTATCCTCCATTATCTGCCCACGGAATCATAGCTCCCTGCTTCATACCTCGAAACCAACTGCCTGCAATATTCTGTTTGCAGCAATCCAGCTCTATCTTCTTACATCTCAGGCTGATTTCATGGGTGTTCAGAGGGGCCTGGCAGATACCCAGCTCAATTCTGGGGACCTGTTGGAATAGGGTCCCCTACTCCTCCACCATCTTTTCCCCTGAAGAATGTAATTTAAAGTATAAAAATTAAGCACACACACACAAGGCAATGTAGATCACATGATGCAGGATATACTTTGAAAGATTCATGTAGGTCATATATTGACTCACTGAAAGGCATGAGAGAAAAGAAGCTGATATACTTAACTTTGGGAACAATGTTGATTTTACTGGAAATTCTAAGGCTAAAGGCAAATAGAACTGTACTCTAGTTGGTAACTTTTTTTTCTCACATGAGTAGATTTTAACAATTCTGAAAGAACTCTAAATGAATATTAGTGTGAAAAAGGAAATAAATGGAAGATAATGAGAGCCACATTTTTCATTGTCAGAAAAAAAGACATTAAAAATAAGCAAGAGAGGAAAACTAGAATAAACCCTGTCATAATGGATTAAGGTCTGAGACATCATTATATCCATGTTGCTTAACATACACATGGATTTATAGATATGGTAGTAATTATGTGTATATTTGAGTTTTTATATTTAGATGTATTTCCTACTTCTGTCTGTTAAGAAGGCCTAGAAGCAGAGACACACTAGCAGCAGCAAAAAATACCCAGAACTCAGATCCTGGTTTCTAAATACCGTTCTACAATAAGCAGATCCAAATTTCTTTGAAAAATGACTCAGTTTAGGGCTGGTGCAAGGAAAATGCAAGACGAATGTAGAGCATCTTGTAGTACCAAAAAGTAAGGAATTTCTCACTAAGCAAAGAGATGGCAGCTCAAGGGAATATGGGGACCATCCTGAAAGAGCTCCCAATGGCCAAAACTTGAACAATTTGTGCAATAATATAAATTTATTTGTAATAAAATAAATTAGTATTGGATTATAACATTCTATTAGTTTTTCATTCTTGCTATAATAATAATACAAATTTAGGGACTTAAAGTCACAGATTATCTTACAGTTGCATATGTCAGAAATCCAACAGGAAGCTCACTAGTGGAATACTGAAGTGTTGGGAGGGTTGTATTCCTTTCAGATACTCCAAGGGGAATCACCTGCCTTTTCCAACTTCTAAAGGCTGTTTTCCTTTAGTGGTCCTTTCCCTCCATTTTCAGAGACGGCAATATTGCATTCTGACAGTTCTTCCTAAGTCTTATTTATCTTCCTCTGACTACAGTCAGGAAAAAGTACTTGCAAGGACTTGTGAGAGAAGAATGAACTCACCACGGTAATCCAGGGTAATTGCTCCATCTCAAGGCCCTTAGCCCTAATCATATCTGCAATCTCTTTTGCCATGTAAAGTAATATGCACAGGTTCCGGGAATTGAGGAGCCATCATCCTGCCCATAAATAGAAAATATAAAATGCATATGCACAATTCCATACTGATATAAATAAATGTTTAAATATATAAATAAATAGAGGAGAGAGACAAATCTTTATTATAGAGAATTTCAAATAATAAATGTAGATATACCCCTCTCTAGGAGGTAGTGCCTTTTGGAGAGCTGGACTTAATGATTCATTTCTAAAGAATAGAGTATACATAGGGGAATATAATAACTGTAGAGTGGAGAAGCCTGTCAAATGGAACCTTAACCAAGTAATCAAAGTTAACATCACCAATTATAAGTCGTAGTTACATCATGTGTCCCCCAGTATGGTATGTTAAGAAAGCATTTCACTTCTGTGGGTATTCTATTGACCCACAACCTGTCTGCTAAAATAATAATAATAGCTAACATTAATCATGTGCCACCCATTGCTGAAACACTTTGCATGTTCTAGTTCATTTAACATTCACAACAATCTAATATATCCCCATTTTGTGAGTGGGGAAACTGGATCAAGTTTATGATCCTAATAAATAGCAGGGTTGGGATTTTAACCAGGGCTGTTTGACAGCAGTGTGAGTGCTCTTTATCGTACTACACTGCTTCACTCAGAGATGAAGGAAGTTTGTACAGCTGCTGTGGAAATGTTGCTCATCCCAGTACAGGTCTCTTTCCTCAGTCTGGTAAAATATTTCTAGCCACAACCTCTAGTCTGTAATTATTATTATAACACATATATATAATATTATATATGTATAATATAATACATAATACATAATACAATATGTATAATATGATATACAATACATAATATAATATTATAAAGATTAATATTTTAACAATAGCTTTATTGAAACAGACTTCATATGTCATAACAATCTCCATTTTTTTTCCCAAGATGTATTTATTTTTTGAGAGAGAGAGAGCATGAGCAGGGGCGCAGAAGCAGAGGGAGAGAGAGAATCTGAAGCAGACTCTGTGCTGAGCACGGAGCTCAGATCAGGTTCGATCTCATGAGCCTGAGAAAACGATCTGAACCAAATCCAAGAGTCTGACGCTTAATCGACTGCACCAGCCAGGCACCCCACAATCACCATTTTTAAAGTATACAATTTATGTGATTTTTAGGATATTAATGGAGGTGTACAAACATCACCACTATTTCACTTTAGAACATTTCAATCACTTTTAGAAGAAACTCCACTGCACTCACATTCACCATGCCCCTTCCCACACAGCCTCTGACAACCACTAATCTATTTTTGTCTCCATGGATTCTCCTATACTGGACATTTTATATAAATATAATCATATAATATGTAATCTTTTGTGACCAGCTTTTTTTCACTTAGCATAACATTTTCAAGATTCATTCATGTTGTAGTCCATTCATTCAGGTTTTTTTCTAAGTTTTTTATTTATTTATTGACAGAGAGAGACACAACAAGAGAGGGAACACAAGCAAGGGGAGTGGGAGAGGGAGAAGCAGGCTTCCTGCTGAGCAGGGAGCCTGATGTGGGGCTCAATCCCAGGACTCTGGGATCATGACCCTGAGCTGATGGCAGACGCTTAAGGACTGAGCCACCCAGGCGCCCCCATTCATTCAGTTTTTATTGCCAAACAATATTCCACTGAATGGATATACAGTCGAATATTGTTTATTCATTCATCAGTTGATGAGAACTTGAATTGTCCCCAATTTTTGGTTTCTCTGAATAAAGCTGCAATGAGTATTTACATATAAGCTTCATTTATCTTGATAGATAATTAGAAATTAAATCATTGGGTCATACAGTAACTCTTATGTTTAACAATTGATGAACTGCCAAACTGTTTCTACCAACATGGCACAGCATTTTGCATTTCTACCAGCAATGTATAAGAGTTCCAATTTATCCACATCTTCACCAACACTATCATTGTATTTTTGATTATAGTCATCTAGTGGGTACAAAGTGGTATCTTGTTGAGGTTTTGATTTTCATTTCTCTAATGACTAATGATGTTAAGCATCTTTTAATGTGCTTATTGGCTATACATATACATTCTTGGGAGAAGGGCTTATTCCAAAATTTTGCTAATTTTTAATAGAGTTATTTGGATTTTTATTTTTAGTATAAGAAGGGATTCAACCTCATTCTTTTGTTAAGTGGATATTCTGTTGTCCTATCATTGTTAATTGGAAAGACTATTTGTTCCCCATTGATTTATCTTAGAAACCTTGTCGAAAATCAATTAGCTATAAATGTAAGTATTTACTTACTGTCTCAATTCTATTCCATTGAATTATATGTCTGTTCTTATCCAATCACCACAGAATCTCAATATGCTTAATGTGATGTTAAAACATGATAAATATGAAGAGAAAGTAGAAGTTCACATAAGTAACCTGTTAATTTTAAGATCCTGTATTTCTGAGAAAAAATATTTAATTTTCTACTTTGATATCCATTCCCTGGTTGTTCTTGTTGTTGTTGTTGTTTCCCCATGATACTTTTTTTAGTTCCTATTTAGGCTAATGAATTAGTCCTATATGGGATATCAGAACAGCTCAATTTATTGGTAGTCACATCGCTTAAAAACAGCAATACAAATATCAAATGGTAATTTCAGACCTTTTCATCCTTTATAATTATGCAAAATGTATGCAAGTCCACTTGGGTATATCCCATATAATTTATTTAATATAAAACTGGATTGTAATGAAAAGCCAAAAAAAAAAAATGAGTGCTACTCTTATTATTTATTTTAGTCAGAATGTGAAGCGACATTTGCAAAGTACATTTTTTAAATAATACATGGATTTCTGTCTTGTTCTTATATTTAATGATCAAAAGTATATATATTCTTTCTTAATTTATTTATTATATATTCTTCTTTATATATTATATATAATATTTATATTATATTATAATTTATTATATATTTGTATATTCTTTCTTAATTTTAAATGTGCTATCTATAATGTTTATATAGAAAACAAGGACATTAATAAATAATGATGTACAGTTTGCCTATAAATAGGTCTTTTGTATTTCCCATGAGAAACATGTAGAAGTAGAAATGAGTCCACACATGCTTGTAAAGTCCCTTTGACTTGGGATTTCTAATGGCTTTATGCTCTTACAGTAGCTCCTGCATGGCTGTTAAAATTTTTTGTTAAATTTTAGCAGATTTCTTCTTACATACTTGTATGGTAGTCTGTTCTTTCTCTGCCACAGGTGAAATAATCCATATACCGCACATCTCAAAGAGATGGCTGACCTTTCCCGTCTAGGAACTCAGGCTATTTGGTTGCCCTAAAACCTCATCTCACTGATGGGTCCAAGGAAAGTTATGATTTTGTAGTTTTCTTCTGAATTTTTCTTTTTAGATAGCAGAGATATTCTTTCTAACTTTCTGCATCTTAGACAGTGGTGGAATATAGTGATTCTTCAGCAGGTTACTGTTGAGAACCATAATAAACAAGTAGAAATATGGCTTTGGAATTTGTGCAAACTTAAAATACACTTCAAGGATTAGAGTAATACCTCTAGGTACAAGACAGCCAAGTATATCTGAAAAATTTCAGAGGTTGCCAGAGTATAAAATCACAAATTTGCTGTAAAGGAACCTATTAACCTGATACATGTCCCTACTCAAAACTTCCAAACATATGCTCTCAAATTTAGAATAATGTGCACACTACACATAACATGGTCTACAAATTTTTCTTTGACCCTTCATTTCTTCTTAAGTTATCCATGACTTTCCCTTTCTGATCAAAACACACTTTTTTACTTGCCCTTCAGCCAAGCCTCAGGGCAACTGTAGTATTTGCTCCCTCTGTTTGGGACTCTCGCTTGCCTATGCTGAATCCCATTTTCCAAAGATGTCTGTCTTAACTACTTTCTAAAATAAAATAAATGAAATAAAATGAAACAAAATGAAATGAAATAATGAAAAAAGAAGAAAAATGCCTTCATTTCTTAGATTCTTATATTCTTCCCCACCTTAATTTTTCTTCATAGTTTCCATCCCCCAAAATCATAATTTGTTTACTTTTGACCTCTGAATTGCCCCAGCATAGAACATTGTCAGTCATAAAATAGTCACTTAACATTTATTTGCTAAATATATAAATATGAGTATGTTAATGAAAAATAAATCAAGGGTTAAAGATACTATCAGAAGTTTACAATAAATTGAAATTTTCTAGTGTCACTCTATGGTTGTAATACATCACTGAATATTCTGGGAAAATTCTCTAAATGGGGCAGGAGATTCCCTTGATATTATCAGATAATGTTTTCCATTTAGTTTTACAGAAAATGAAACAAATTGGGCGCCTGGGTGGCTCAGTTGGTTAAGCGACTGCCTTCGGCTCAGGTCATGATCCTGGAGTCCCAGGATCGAGTCCCATATTGGGCTCCTTGCTCAGCAGGGGGTCTGCTCCTCCCTCTGATCCTCCCCCCTCTCATGTGCTCTCTCTCTCTCATTCTCTCTCTCAAATAAATAAATAAAATCTTTAAAAAAAAGAAAATGAAACAAATTATTGGAATATTAATATGACCTTTCAACAAAGTACACAATGATATAAATGTTTTTGCTAAGGGATGCTTATTATAAACAAGAATAAATGTATAGTGTCTAAAGGTCTTTTTTTTTTCTCTCACAAAGTCTTGTTTGCATGAGAATTGTGATAGACTGATTATCTTTCCACTACCCATCAATTTATTCAACCAAACATCCACCCATCTATCCATCTATTTAGCTATCCACTTAGCTATTGACTAAAATGGCTATAATATTCCCTTCAGCTTAATTTTAGACATTTTAGACAATTTTCTTCCTAACTGTAGTCCCCTGACCTTCTTTTTCTTAGAGCATGTATTTTACAAAATTTGCAATTGTAAATTCTTTCTTTGCCCCTTCGAGGTGTAAATCTTCTCCTAGTCTCTTGCAGATTTTATCACCAAGGAAATTCTTTCTCTAGGACCTGGGAGCCCTGCCTTTGAAATGTAATCATCAAGAAAAATAATGCCCCTGTCTCCTCTCTGCTATTAAGATAGGAACCTAACTTAAATTAATGTCAATTAGCAAGTACAGATGGCTTAATCACATTGACCAACCTCCCCACTAATATCTTCCAGTACATTTCCACTAGCTCACTTCAACATTTAAAAACTCTCCTGCCTTTTGTTGCACAGAAGTTGAGTTCAGTCTCTCTCCCATATTGTAACAGTGTTGAATAAAATCTTCCTTGCCTGTTTAACTAGTCCAGTGCAATTTTTCTTTGATACTATCCATCTAGCACTTGACAGAGACTGCCTAGGTTTGAATCCAGATGCCACCATTTAAAGGCTATGTAACTTTAAGAAATATTTTAACCTCTCATTAATAAATTCACTCACCCGTAAAATAGAGAAACAATGCATCTGTTTCAAAGATGTGTTAAAAGAAATTAATGAAATAATATAATGTGCTTATATCAAAAAGTATGATAAGAGAGAAATGTTAACTATTATCTGTGAAACTTTCCAAGTCTCAAATAAAGTAAAATATTTATTCAAATGTCATTCTGGGCCTTCATTTTTCCCAACTTAAATAATGAGAAAAGTATGATGATTTCCTGAGGCTGTATTGTTATGCTCACTCCCCAACAGGATAGTCATCTTGTCATAATTGCGGATACTCAGACAAAAGCCTCAAGAAATCTCAACTCATTTTCATCTTCATTACATGTATTCAGGGTCCCCAGAGAAAAGGATTTTAGAAATTTTGGGAAGTATTCAGTGCAGATTATAGTCTAGATACAGATTATATCTAGTATGTCTAGTATATAGAAAATAAAAAGAAAATACAATTTTAACCATATCCAAATCCCTTCCTTTTTCTTTTTGTTTACAATGAAAGAAGGTCTGGAGTTAGGGACTCCCTATTTTTTTTTTTTTAATCCCAAACACATTTCTTACTCAAAATTGGTATATGGAGATAAATACTCAAAGGAAACAATAAGAGATGATTAAGTAAAAAGCCCTGTGGCTTGCTGGGAAATAGCAAATGCTTTTGGGTTGTCATGCCATAAGATCAAAATGGTGTCTATTTCTGAAATCATGTTATCATATAATTCCTACATATACAGTCCCTAATACCAGTGTTTTGTTTCTATTGATAATATCTACAGAAATAGACTTCTCTTACATTTCAGGACCATGATACTAATGGCAATACAGAGACATAACTTTTTTCAGTTTTTCCCCTCCTGCTTTCCTTTTTAATAAAAATTATGAAATTTGTTTGAGAGTCTAGATTTTTTAATGTTGTGTTTATTTATTTTTGTTTAAATATTTTGGTACATTCACCACAGGGTTTATGATTACTTCATTGTTTTGTAGCAAATCTGACATTCATTTCTCAACATTTTTCTGTTGAATTCAACTGTTTATTTAAATTATACAGTGTCCAAAATCCTTTTCTGAAAATCCAAATTTATTTGAAAAATATTCTTGTTTAGATAGCCATTCACACAATATCCATATACACAACATAGATTTTGGGAACAAAAATAGCCAGTATATTAAAAGGTCTTGCCTTAAATAAACTATGTATAAATCCTGCCAAAGAATTTTAGGGCAAAACAGTTCATGAGTATCTATTTTCTCTCTAATGGCAAGCAACAGGATATATTTCCTTCAAACCTCATCGGATATTTGACGAACACAAAAGCATTGACTTATAAAGTTTAATTCATGATGGAAATAGAAAACTTGCAATTTCTATCATGCAAAACAATAGAAAAACTACCGACTCCCTAGTCAGTTGATTATATCTAAAGCTTCCCAACCTTTGTAGGACAGTTATTTTTAAAGGGCCCATATGGAATCTGCAAGTGGCATTGACATTTTCAGGTTTTTGTTTGTTTTCCCATTTGAATCCTCAAGGATATGCAGTAGCTTGCTGGGCATTTGGTTAGTCAAGTGTTATTGTTGGCCTCTGTTTCAATGTTTCATTGGGGAATTTTCGTCCTAATCAAAATAAATAGGCTGTTTCATACCGAAAGTGATCTTATTGACAGATCCTAAAAATGTTAAACGAGCAACCTATCTTAGAAATGTTGTGTTCTAATTTAAAATCATTACAGCACTGGAGCTTTGGCATGAAGTTATTTGTTATAATTTCTTATTTGGTCCGTGTAAGCTACTCCATGTATTTATTGTTTGATTTTGGCCTTATTTATAATTATTAGCACAATAGTTACATTTATATTTACAACTTCAGTCTGAAAAAAATATAGCACAAAGGAAAATTATTTATATTTTATTATTTGACTTCACAGTTGCTACACTGTTACTTAGGTATTTTAGTATTTATCAGCCATGAGTTTTTCCATAATTTCTATAACATCACATTTATTATATATAGTTTTTTTCTAGACACGTAAGGACAATGGTCTATGGTTTCTTTTGTAATTCAGACTTGCCCCCCCACCCAACTCCAAGCATACAAGAATCAACAGCGACAAAAACATTACCAGGAAAAGACTTTTGAAAATTATTTTGTATGTTAACTGTAAGATTTCATGATAAGTATTCTTATATTCATTATTAAGAAGGTAGTTAAAGGACAACTATATTTAAAAGTATACGCATTATCTTAAATAAATGCTGCATTTTTTTCCCTGGGAAATATGAGCTATTTGTTCTGTTATTAAAATAATTTCTTCATTTGAGAGTATATTATAGTGATTAGGGGTGAGGAGTCCAGGAACAAACCATGTGGGCTTTAATCCCAGCATTCTCTCTCACTGTAGTTTTTGACATGCTACAAAGCCAATAATAATACCTATTTTAAAGTGTTGATATAAGGAGTAAATAAATTTATGTAAACATACTTGGAATAGTGTTTGGCATATATAAAACACGAATTCAATACGGCATGATTACTGCCATCTCATTTTGACTTGACATACATTTGTTCAGTTGACATTGTTGAAAACCTATAGCATTAGCTTTCTTCTTCACACTGTAAAAAGAATATAAAATGAAAGAGGAAGAAGAAAAGAAAAAAGGAAAGAAAGAAGAAAGGAAGGGAAGGAAGAAGGACAAGATGTAGAGGAACTGTTTTAAAAAGGATATAGACGTATGAAGCTAGAAAGAATTAAATAAATTATAATCAAGACAGTGTTGTATGAAAGTATGTAAGTCTCCGTAAAAACTATATCGTTACATAAGGAACAACAATGTTATTAATATGAGTAACATTTGATGAATATTTCTGGTCATTTCAATTCTCTTGATCTTTGATAGTCTAATCTTGCTTATTCAGAGTTCTCTAAAACTCTGAAATCCAAATATATTCAAAAACTGAATATATGGAATAAATAAGAAAATCAGAAAAACATTAAGTGTAAAAAAGATTGACCTAGTTAAAATTACTTGAAGTCATTTTCCTTGAATTGTTACAATGACTAAGACATAAATTAAAACCATATATGAAAGATAAAGCTTCAAATTATACTTTCTCTAATTAAGCATTCTTTTTTCAAATCCAATTTTAAATGCTTTATGGATAAGATTATTTGACATTTGCTTTTTAGTATCTGAGGAAAAACTCCATTGTCCTAATAAGAAGGATACGAATCTATATTGCTACATTCAAGCTTGAGGCTGGGGCTAAAAAGCACTGTTCTGGCCACAAATTCTAATTAAAGAGTAAGCCTAGCACTTATTTACTGTTGATCATCATTCTGGCATCATTTTCCTCATCTGTGAAATGGAGATAAAAATATATTCCATGTCTTTTAAAGATATTTGTTCAGAAGAATAACTTAGATAATCAATAAAATCATTTTATTAACTTAAAGCACTGCCTGGTTATTTATTAATTATGATACTATTTATGAATGATAATGACCAATGAAATTTATGATTATGTTAGACATTCAATAAATCTTTCAAGGTCAATCTTCTACCACTTTTCAAAAAAATAATAGATATTTTTGGAGCAATATTAGGTTTATAGTAAAATTGAGCAGAAAGTACAAAAAGTTACTACTTACATTCTTTCCCTCCACCCTCAGTTTACTCTATTATTAACAATTTGTATTGTGGTGGTGCATTTGTTACAACTGATTAAACAATATTGATGTCTAAAATCTAAAGCCAACAATTTACATTAGGGTCTACTCTTTATGTTGTACAGTTTTATGGCTTTACCAAAAGCATATCATGTATCTACCATTACAGTAGCATATATTGTAGACTCACTACCCTAAAAATCCCTTGTCCTCCACCTATTCACCACTACCCTCCCAACAAATAACTTCCAAGAAGCACTGATGATATTTTTACTTTTTTGCCTTTTGGTGAAGTTCATATAGTTGGAATCACATAGGATGTAGCCTTTTCAATCAGGCTTCTTTCACCTACCAATATGTATTTAAGTTTCCTTCATGTCTTTGTATGACTTGATGCCTCATTTCATTTATCACCGAATAGTGTTCTATTGTATGGACATACCCTGGTTTGTTAAAAGGACATCTTGATTGCTTCCAATTTGGGTAATTATGAATAAAGCTGCTATAAATATTAGAGTGCAGATTTTTGTGTGGACATATGTTTTCAACTTATTTTGGCAAATATCTAGGAGCATAATTGCTAGATTGTATGGTAAGGCTGTTTTTCTTTTTAAGAAATTGCCAACTGGCTTTATAATTTGTATCCCTAGAAAGCAAACAACAGTGAGATTTCCTGTTGCTACATTTCCCCATCAGCATTTGGTGTTGCCACTGTTTGGTATTTTAGTGTAGTGATATCTTAATTGTTTCACTTGCAATTTCCTAACTGCATATAATACTGATATTGAGAATTTTGAAGTAGATGTATTTGCCATCTACATATCTTCTTTAGTGAGGTGTCTATTAAGATGGTTGCCAGAGGGGAGCGGGGTATTGGCAAAATGGGTGAAGGGGAGTGGAAAATAAAGGCTTTCAGTTTGGAGTGAAGAAGTCATGGGAATAAAAGGCACAGCATAGGAAATATAGTCAATGACATTGTAATTGCGTTGTATGGTGACAGATGGTAGCTACACCTGTGGTGAGCACAGCATAATGTATAGAGATGTTAAATCACTATGTTGTACACCTGAAACTAATGTAACATTAGTTTAATGTTCAATAAAAAAATTTAAGGGATGTCTTCCCATGTTTTAATTGAGTTATTTGTTTTTTTTATTATTAAGTTCCAAGTGCTCATGTGTATTTTAAATCCAAGTCTTTTCTGAGTTACATACATTGAAAATATTTCTCCCATTCTGTAGCTATTGTTTCCATTCTTGTAACAGTGTCTTTACACAGCAATATTATCTGAAACCTCACTGTCAAATCCAAGGCCACTTAGATTTTCTACTGTTATATTACAGATGTTTTATAGATTTATATTTACATTTATGTCTGATCCATTTTGAGTTAATTTTTGTGAAAGTATAAGGTTTGTGTCTGGATTCATTTTTCTTGTATTTGGATGCCCAGTTGTTTCAACACTGTTTGTTGAAAATACTATCCTTTCTCTGTTGGGATGCCATTGATAATTTGTCAAAGATCAGTTGACTATCTTTGTGTATGCTTATTTCTGGAATCTCTTCCTTTGATCTAGTTATCTGATATGTCACCAATACCACACTGTCTTGATTACTGTAGCTTTATAGTAAGTCTTGAAGTGGGGTGGTGTCAGTCCTCCAACTTCATTCTTTTCCTTCTATATCATGTTTGTTATTCTGGGACTTTTGCTTTTTCACAGAAACTTTAGAATCTACTTGTTAATAAACACAAAATAAAAGTTGCTGGGATTTTGACTGGGATTGCTTTGAATTTATAGATCAAGTTGGGAAGAACTGTTTACAGATGGAGTTTTGGAAGGACTGAGATCTTAGCAATAATGTCTTCTTAACCACAAACAGGGAAAATGTTGAGTCCTTCTTTGATTACTTGCATCAGTTTTGCAGCTTTCCTTATAGAGCTTGAAAATATTTTATTAGATTTATACCAAAGAATTGTAATTGTGGGGGTGTTAATTAAAGGGCTGTTATACTTTTAGCTTCAAATTCTAATTCTTTATTGTTTATATACAGGAAAAAAATATTAACATGTTATCCTACAACCTTGCTCTAATGGCTTTTAGTTAAAAGATTTTTTTGTTAAATCTTTGGTATTTAGTACACTGACAGTCAGGCCATCTGTGGACAGAGATTTATTTTTCCTTCCTAATCTGTATACATTTCCTTACATTTGTCGTAATTTATAAGCTAGAAGATCCAGTACAGTAGAATATCAAAAAATAATATAGGATGTGTCTGTCTCTTCTCTGTCTGTACTCTGCCTTGACCTTCTTGTTTGGACCCTCAAGGTATTCCAGGTACTTATTTTAGGACCTGTGAGTAATAAACTGTATTTCAATTTCTCTTGTGGTTTGTTGTTGAACCACAACTCACCATCCAACACCCTGTGCTCTACTTAACAAGTGTTAATTTGACAAATTCATAACAAGCCAGTTCTTTTCTATTATTTTTCTGTTTCCAATTTCATTGATTTCCATCCTGATTTTTATTATTTATTTTCTTCTGCTAATTCTGCATTTAATTTGCTCTTGCTTTTCTTATTTCATAATGTAGAAGCTTAAGTCGTTGGTTTTAGGATCTTCCTTCTTTCAAATACATGCATTCGATGCTGTAAATTTCCCTCTAAACACTGCTTTTCCTGCATCTCACAAATTTTGACAACTTGTATTTTCATATTAATGTAGTTCAAAATATTTTAAAGTTCCTTTTAAGACTTCTTTTTTGACCTATGTGCTATTTAGAAGTGTGATATTAATCTCAAAATGCTTTGGGGTTTTCCAGCTATCTTTCTATTATTTACTTCTCTTTAATTCCACATGGTCTAAGTGCATACTTTGTCTATTCTTCTCAATGTATTAAGATGTGTTTTGCAGTCCAGAGTGTTGTCCATGTTGGTAAATGTTCAATGTGAGCTTGAGGAGAATGTGTATTGAATGAAATGTTTTTAAATGTCAATTAGATCCATTTAGTTTATGAGGCTGCTCAGTTCAACTATATCCTAACTGATTTTCTGCCTGCTGGTTCTGTCAATGATTGTTAGAGAGCTATTGAAGTATGCAACTGTAGGAGTAGATTTGTTTGTTTTTCCCTGTAGTTCTATCATTTTTGCTTCAGGTATTTTGATGTTGTATTATTATGTGCATATACATTAAAGATTGTTATATCTTTTTTATATCATTATGTGATGCTCTTCTTTATCCCACCCTGAATTTTCTATTTGCCCAACAGCTTATATTTTAAAATAATTCCAATATTTCAAATGTTTAGAAAATAGACTGATAGAACCATACACTTATTTGTACAGATTAATTCATGAAATAATACATTTAGTGTGAAGTCTGTATTAAACAATTTCCACAGTTCCAAATTTCAAATTTGAGTGTGAACATAAAAATATTCTTTTGTTATTACATAAATTTATGATATAAGTTAAAATAGTGAAGAAGGAGGAGGGGAAGAAAGAAAAAGGGAAGAAGATAATTTTCCTTGTTTTGAACTTGGCTTTACCTGAAACTAATATAGCTACTCCAGCTTTCTTTTGATTAATTTTAGCATGGTATATCTTTCTCCATCCCTTTACTTTAAATATGTGTCTAAATATTTAAAGTAATTTCTTGTAAACAATATATTGTTATTTTTTTATCCTTCAGACAATTTGTCTTTTAGTAGATGTATTTAGATAAACTTTAAAGTATTATTGATATAGTTAGCTTACTATCTACCATATTTGTAAATGTTTTCAATTTCTTTTTCTTTCTTTACTGTCTTCCACTCTTTTTCTGTCTTTTCTGTTTTACTTAATATTTTATGATTACATTTTCTCTTATCTCTTATCAATTACATTTCTTTTGAAAAATTTTTATTAGTGTTTGCCCTAAAGTTTGCAATATATATTTACAACTAATTTAGGTTCACTTTCAAATAACACTATACCACTTCATGGGTAGAATGAATAACTTAGCATATTTCCAATTCCTCCCTCCCATCCACATATAACATCTCTGTTATTCATGTTACTTATTCAAATGCTATAATCAACAAATAAATTGTCCCTATAATAATTTCAAACACTCTGTTATCTTTTAGATCAATTAAGAATATGAAAAAAATGTTTCATTTGACTTTCATGTATTCCTTCTCCAATGCTTATTCTTTCTTTATGTCTATTATAGTTTTTTTTCCCTACTCTGAAAAATTTCTTGCAAGGCAGATCTAGTAGCAAAATTTTCCCTCAATTTTGTCTAAAGGAGTGTTTATTTCTTCTTCATTTATGAAGGATAATTTTACAGGATACAGAATTTTAGTTATTTTTTTCTTTCAACTCTTTAAATATTTCATTCCATTTCTTCTTGATTCCATGGTTAGTAAAGTGACATTTAATGTAATTCTTATCTTGTTTCTTAGTAGGTAAGACATGTATTTCTTCTGGCTTCTTTCAAGATTTTCTTTTTGTCTTTTATTTCCTGCAGTTTGAATATGGTATGTCTAGATGTAGATTTTTTTTTTTCTTTTATTTATCCCCCTTGGTGTTCTCTGAGTTCACTGGATCAGTGCTTATCGTCTGTAATTGATTTTGGAAAATTCTCAGCTATTTTTTCTTCAAACACTCTTCTCTTTGTTTCCCTCTTTCTTTCCTTCTGGTATTCCCATTACATGTTTTACACATTTTGTAATTGTCCCACAGTTCTTAAATTTTATGCCACCCCTTTTTTTTTCTTTTTCCTTTTCAGTTTTTGAAGTTTCTATTGACATATCTTCAGATTGACTGATTCTTTACTTGGCCATGTTTAGTCTAATTATAAAAAAAAAAAATCAAAGACATTCTTCATTTCACTTAGGATGTTTTTCATTTCTAGAACTTTATTTTGATTCTTTGCTAGAGATTCCATCTCTTTGCTTATATTATCCATCTGTTCTTGCATGGTGTCTACTTTTTGCATTAAAGCCCTTAGCATATTAACCATAGTTGTTTTAAATTTCTGGTGTGATAATTCCAAAAATATCTGCTATATCTGAGTCTGGTTCTAAGGCTTGATTTGTCTCTTTTGACTGTGTTTTTTGCCTTTTAGCAGGCCTTGCAAATTTTGTTGAAAACTGGACATGTCATATTAGGTAAAGGAAACTGATGTAGATAGGCCTTTAGTGTGAAGTTTCATGTTTATATGGCAGGAATTAGATGGTGTTTACTGTTTGTTGCAGCTGTGCTCTCAGAGACTAAAATTTCCTATCATTCCCCTGTTTGAGTCTCCCCTGCTGTCTTCGGACATACCTAGAGACCCCTTGAAAATCCTGAGTCTTATAGTTCTTTTGGCTGTAATATCCTGCTGTTATACAGGAGCCTTATTAATATCATGGAAAGCTGTTGAGGGAAAGGAAGTGTTCTGTAGTCCTATGATTAGATCTCAGTCTTTTAGTGAACCTGTATTTTCCTTCTCCCATGTCAAAGGCTTTAGGGGGCTAGATATGGGTGTTTCCCTTTACTCATGTTGGTGATCCTTTGATAAAGCCTCCCTCAGTTCAGCTCAGGTAAAATAGTTTCAGGCAGGCTTTGGTTTTTTGTTTGTTTGTTTGTTTTTAAAGATTTTATTTATTTATTTGACAGAGAGCAAGAGAGAGCCAGAGAGCACAAGGAGGGGAACAGCAGAGGGAGCAGGAGAAGCAAGCTCCCCGCTGACCAGGGAGTCCATGCAGGGCTCAATCCCAGGACCCTGAGATCATGACCTGAACTGAAACCAGAAGCTTAACCACTTAACCAACTGAGCCACCCAGGTGCCCCTCGGCAGGCTTTGCTAAGAACAGCTAGCTCTGGTACATTTCAAAATTGTTACTTTTTCCTTTTCCTGCTGGAAGCATGACAGGGTATCTCTTTGATTTTTACAGTGAAAAACTGCTAGGGCCCCTGGAGGTAAAGTTCAAGGAAATATGAGTGCTCCCTAAGACTGGTCCCCTTCAGAGTTTTTAATTCTCAAGCTAGCACACATTGAACCTTCAGGAATTTGTCAGTTATAGATTAAAGTGTTCCTATTGATGCTGGTTTTACCTACAGACTTCTGTTCCCGGAGGAATGATTCTCTGTAGCCACCTGTCTCTTCAGTTGGGCGATAATTTGCCTTGTGTCCTCCATTCTCTGAAGGACCTGAGAAAAGTTGGTGATTTTCTGTTTGTTGAGTTTTATTCTTCTTGTGAGAATGAGAAAGATGATTTTCAAACTCTTTATATGTTGGATGGGAAACTGGAAGTCTTTTAATTATTAAGCATGAATAAATGATATTTCTATAAGAAATAATTTCATTTATATAATAAAATAATAATATGTCAAAGGTTTTTAGAAATTTTGAGATTCTCTAATCTAACACATGCATTGTATAGATCAGAAAATGTAAGCAAAGTTCCCATAAAAGTACACTTAAAAACTTGGTATCCTGAGTCCCCATTCAGGACTCTTTTCTCCTCATACATAGATAAAATAAAGCAGATAGGTGAAAGGATAAGAAATATGTGAAGCCCTGATATCTATTTTCATTGCTTTTCTGTCTGAAACAGAATGTTTTAGAGGAAAGACAGAGCAACTCTGAATCCAAAGGAACTATCAGGGAGAAGGTGGAATTAATTGGTTGCATTGGTGTAATTATAAAAATGGTTGGGGACAGGGCTTTCAAATGGGGTCAACTTATTCCCTTTGTCTTTATACAGGTGGACAGAAAGAGAAAGAACATGACAACTCCCAAGAACTCAGTATACTTACATGTCACTTAATGAACTGACTGGTATTTGACTGAAGAATCTGAAAAATTAAGTGAGGAGGCTCAACCTGGTGAGTGGAAGAGAAGTGTTGGTCTGTGTTAAAGATAACAATAGCTTATTAAACTTAGAAAAAAAGAGAGAGAAATGTGCAATCTGTGTTTGAATAACCTGGTCCCTGACATTCTTAAGAGGAAAGGTTGTTTCATCTGGCTATTTACATTTTTATTATGCATTTTATCTTAGGGAGTATAGCACATCTAATTAATGTACCATGATAAATGGAGTTTCTGTATCATTAGAACCCACTTATAAAGAATGAAAAGGGACCTCCATGTGCAAACACAGAAAAGTTAATCCCTAGCTATCAAAGGTTCATCTCCTGCAAAGTCATTTCATTTTGCTCATACATTTAATAGGAATCATCAGGCAAAGGGAGAGAAACTGAAAAAAAAAATTTTAATTGAGTTATTCAGCCATCAATTCGGGCTTGTCAGATTGTAAGAAGAGAAATTGAGATAGAAATCCTGTGAGAGGAATTCCTACTTAAAAAAAAAAAAAAAAGATAAAATGCCTAGAAAAACCCAAGTGGATCTTTTCACTGTTCTGAGATGGGGAGGAAACTTGCCAATTATTGTAATTTTTAGAAAGTGAAACTTTCAGAGGCATTCTGTTATACTTAGATTTCTGGGAGCCAGCCTCTTCAGTCTCTAATCTATGCAAAATTTTTAATATACTTAACAATGACCTTTTCAAAAGAATTATTTGATACAGAGAAATATAGGTTGACGGCAAACTGAGATGTATGTTTGCAAATTTTACCTTAGAAGTACTTTTATTAGTCCCTATATGAAAGATATTTCCAAGAATTCATTATGGGGAAACTTTAAGATATTTTACTTTCATCAAAGAGAAGGTGATTTAAAAGGCTGATTGAATTCTCTGTGGATAGAAGGGATAAAAAGTCTTCAGTTGCCATACCCTTGCAAGTTTACAAGCTGGAACTTTATTGCCTCAAAAGACTCTTAACATAAGACACACCAGCCATATTGACTAATTTGCCAGTCTATATGATACACTTCTCTTAACTTTCTCTATCACTGCTGATTATCCAGTCAAAATTCCTTTTTTAACATTGTAACTGCATTTGGAGGTCAAACCAACCAATAGAATTTCACTATGTGCAGAAGAGATGGATGGAATAGAGAATTCTCTGTTGTGCAAATCTGAATAAAGAACAAATATGCTATATCACATGAGATTTTTATACATTTCTTAGAACTTTTTAACAGGCATTAACAAATTGACTATGTAAAATAGAAGAACATTGGTAAAAGATAAGGAATATTTCAGGCTAGAGAAATTTAGGTGTTTTAGCCTTGTATTTATACATTTGAAAGGTTTAAGTTGTATGTAAAAAGTAGGATGTTATTGATGAATTCAAAACCAGAAATCTAAGATTGAATAATTATTCTTGTATGGTTTTCTGCTTGAAGTTATCATTTTAATTCATTATTCTCCCTTTAACTGGACAATGTTATATAAGGAAGGGTCACAGAATTAGAGGGATCAAGAACTATCTCCAGTGTAGCTTCTAATATGAAAAGTATGTGACTTTATGGATTAAAAATAAGTATGTTATTAAATGAGGTCTCTGCTGCCACTTTTAAATTTTTTTTAAATAATATATCCCTTTATAAAGAAAAGTTACACATAGAATAAATGTTCCAGGTCTTTCAGTCTCCTAATACATCCTGTAAACATATGTGTGCAACACATCAATAAAATAATATTTATATAAATCCCTACGCTTGTAGTACTGTTGTAGGTAACATGCTTCCTCTAAGATGATAGCAATGGTCTGTTAGCCTACATTCTTTTTCATCTCAACCTAGTGGACTCAGTGCTGTCCTCTTGACTAGACATTACTACCAAACACCTTCTTGTTAACCAGTTTGCTAAAAAAAAAAAAAAGTTATATAAATCATTATTTAATCCATTGAACATTATTTTCTGAGCAGTGACTCTGTACCAGGCACTATCTCAGGCATTCGGGATATAAAAGAGACAAACTCTATTTCTTGGTAAACCTTGAAGTGAAACTTCATTATCCATCCCAGAATTCCCCACTTCTTACTTTTTATTTTATTTTTTTTTTAAGATTTTAGTTATTTATTTTGTGAGAGAGAGAGAGGGCGTGCGAGGGGGGGAGGGGTAGAGGGAGAGAGAGAATCTCAAGCAGACTTCACACTGAGCCTAAAGCCCAGCAGGGTGGGGGGTGTGCTTCATCTCACAACCTGAGATCATGACCTGAGCCAAAATCAAGAGTCGGACGCTTAACCGACTGAGCCACCCAGGCACCTCCTGCTTCTTACTTTTTAAAGCATATAGGTATTAGAATTTGAGATTAAATGGGGAGAAAGTAGTGCTTTCAGGAGTGATCAAATTCTGCATATATTTATTTAACATTTTGGATGTGCTTTATTAGACTATAAGTTTCTTAAGACATGGTCAGTGCCTTATTCAAGTGCCAAGCATAGAATACCCTGCATATAATGAATGTTGTTGAATAAATGAGTTAATGAGAGAATGGGTGGATAAACTGGCATAGCACTCTCTTAATGAGATAAGGGAAGAAATTATGAAGACAATCTTGGTCACATAGATAAAGTAGGAATACAGTTACATTTAAACTTGTATTATTAAAGATAAATGCCACAAAGTCCTATACTGTCTGAAAGTTTTAGAGTAAGATATTAAAGTCAGGGTGCCTGGGTGGCTCAGTTGGTTAAGCGACTGCCTTCGGCTCAGGTCATGATCCTGGAGTCCCGGGATAGAGTCCCGCATCGGGCTCCCTGCTCAGCGGGGAGTCTGCTTCTCCCTCTGACTCTCCCCCCTCTCATGCTCTCTGTCTCTCATTCTCTCTCTCTCAAATAAATAAATAAAATCTTTAAAAAAAAAGATATTAAAGTCAGATATATACAAAAGATGTTTACTGAAATGCACGTTCACGAGACAGGAAGGTTTTATCTTTTGGCCCCTAGTATAACCCCTACTTTTCAGAAATACCTGGAACATATAGAAACCTAATAAATGTTTATTGAATGAATGGATGAATAACTGAATGATTGGTATAATAAATATTGTCTTTCTGACCTTACTTAAAGGCATTAATAACTCCCAATAAATTTATAAAATTCCTGTAGCTACTTACAGTGAAAGGAAATATCTACAGTTGCTTTTGTAAAAAGAAGCCTCATAATTCAGAGCACTTAGATGCTTTTTATTTAATTTTGAGTTCATATTCAATTCTTATTTATTTTTTATACAGGTGCCATGATATATATGTCATATATTTTACAACTTGGTGTTATCCTTTGTCTGTTGCATTCCTCAAGCACATAATTGATGATGTAATTGAAAAGAATTCTGGAACCATCCTACAATGAATAGCTTACATTTTAAAATCCAAATCCCTGCTATAGCCTTCCAAGGGTACTGAAAAGTCACTGAAACATGTTCATGTGTTGAGAAAACAGACTGATATATTTATGTATATAGGCTAATTCATGAAATAATAAATTTACTTTAAAATCTCTGGTGAGGGATCTCCACATGTCCAAATTTCAAATTTAGGTTATAAATCTAAAGAAGAAGAAGAAGAAGCAGAAGCAAGAACAAGAACAGGAGAGGAAGGGGAAGAAGAAAGAGGAGGGAGAGGAAGGACAGAGGAGGAGGGGCCAGAGGAGAAGAGAAGGGAAAAAGGGAAGAAGAAGAAATATAATCTAAAGCTAGAATACATGAAAGATGATCATAGTGTTTTGCCTTTGCTGATCATATTAAATCTGCCATTTTGGTATTTGTTTTGGTTCTGTTTCCTCCGGTTCTCTTTTTTGCTGGTTCTCCTTTCTTCCTTCTTACAGGTTACTTAAATATTTTTTTTTTATTCCATCTTGACTTATTTGTCATGTTTTTTATTCTTTCTCTGTATATTTTTGTAGTGGTTTTTCTAACCATATACATGACTTACCATTGTCTACTGCTACCAAATCTTACTAATTCTAGTAATTAGTACTAACTTAAGCCCATTTACCATGACCACTGTTATATATCATTTTCTTAAGTATTAAATGGTATTATCTTTTATTCAACTAAAACGTGATTTATAAACAACATGATAAAAAGACTATATATTACATATACCTATATTGCAGGTCTTCCTGTTCTTTCTTATTTCTAACACTCCATAATTGTTCTCTTTTAGCATATTATTTCTGTTTAAAGAATTTCCTTCTTTAATGGAATCATCTTCCAATCTGTTAGTGACAAATGTTTTTAGTTTTCTTTTGTCTGAGAATGTCTTCATTTCCCTTTCATTCTTGAAGGATCATTTTGCCAAACATGGCACTCACTATTGACAAAAATGTTCTTTTGGCATGTGAAAAATGTTGTGCTGTCACTATGAGAAATCTGCTGTCATTTGAATTGGTATTCCCCTTATAGGTAATGTGTCGTCTCTCTTTAGCTACTTTCAGGGAATTTCTATCCCTTTCATTTAAAAATGTTTAATTATGATGTGTTGTACTTACCCTGTTTGGGGTTCATTCTGGTACTTGGATATGTAGGATTATACCTTTTGCCAAATTTGAGAAATTTTCAGCCATTATTCTAATACCCTTTCAGTTCTGCCTTCTTTTTCTCCTGAGATGAAAATGATACAATATTGGACCTTTTCTTATTGTCCAAAGTCTCCTGAGATTCTGTCAATCTTTTTCCGTCTATTTGTGTGAAAGTCTATTTTCTCTTTCTGGTTTAGTTTGGATAAATCCTGTTGGTCTCAAATTCACCAATCTATCTTCCGTTGTCTTCTTTATGCTGTTGAGTGTATTCAGTGAGTTTTTTTTTCTATTATTATAGTTTTCAGTTCTCTCTTTTCGTAACATCAATTTCTTTGCTCAGATTTCCTTTTTTTCCTCATTTGTTAAAATATGATTTTTGCTTTAAAACTCTTGTCAGATAATCCTAATGTCTAGATAATTTATCTAGTTTGTATCAGTTCTTTGTCTTTTTTCACTCATATTTTAACTTTGTTGGTTCTTGGTTTGATGAGTGATTTTTTATTGTATCAGTACATTTTGTCTATTTATTAGGGGACTCTGAGTCTTATTTAAATATTTTATTTTGGCAAGCAATCACACTGTTTAGGTTTAGTAGGCATATTTTGGCCTGTATTGTGACCTGTAGTTCTACGACAGTTTAATGTTCAAAGCCTTTTTCTTTTCTTTTCTTTTTTTTTATAGATTTTATTTATTTGTCAGAGAGAGAGAGCACAAGCAGGGGGAGCAGCAGGCAGAGGGAGAAACGATCTCCCTGTTGAGCAAGGAGCCCAATATGGGACTTGATCCCAGGACTCCTGGATTATCACCTGAGCCGAAGGCAGCTGCTTAACCGACTGAGCCACCCAAGCGTCCCAATTTTCAGAGGCTTTACAGTGTTATTTTGGTTGGCTTGGTTTTTTATCTGTTGCTGATGAGACTCCCTTTGATCCCTTCGAGGACTGCTTGAGGGATCAAATGGATTCCTCAGGCTGGACCACTAAGTTTCTCTTGGTGGAGAAGGAGAATCTTAGGCTTATGGCAATGAGGAGGCAGGCTTTCCTGGCCTGACACTTGTGGAGAAATCCACTCTTCAGGTGCTCCCAGGCAAATAGGTGTCTCTGGGTAGGGTGTGGTGACTCAGGTCTACTGGAACAAAGAGCTTCCTTGGCTGTTTCCCTTTTTGTGCTGGGTTCTCTCTTGTCAATGTTGCCTGGCCATCTTCACGTTTCCCTGTGGGAGTGGATGTCTTTGACCCATAAGGACTAAGAGTTTCCGGGACCAATCCACTTAATATGGCAAGGTTCTCTTTGCCAATGCTGCCTACCCACCCTTGTGTCTCCTGGTGAAAGAAGGACATCTCACACTCTTAAGACATAAAGAAGCTCCTTTAGACAGGCTGATTGTTGTGTTGTAGGTCCTCTTGCTGTTGCTCACAGGCTGTCTTAGTGTTTATGGGTCACTTACTATTGAAGAATAGTTGGTGTTTCCACCCACTGCTCTAGATCAATCTGCCCTGGGGAAGAGGGTGTTGAGAAAAGGAGAACCTTGAATCCAACGAGGAAGTATGGTATCTTTGCTGGCTGCTTATTGCTAGCATGCCTTCCAGTTGATCTTCCTTGTCTGTGGTACTGGGCTCTAAGGTTGCTCGGGGCCTCCCAGTTTGATCTAGGGGAAGAATGAGCCTATCTGAGCTGTCTTCTATTGCTAGGTTGGTGGGAGAAACACTGGGATCGGGTTGCATTCTTTTGTTGGGTCAGGGGAGCTAAGATACCCTGCCACTATGTTGTTTCTCTAGTCCTGAGCACCCAAAACCAGTTTGCCCTCCCCTTATCACCTTTCAGAGATTTTCTGTGGTTGCCTCTTACATTATTTCCAAGGTTTATTGTACTTAGCAGGGAAGTTTATTGTACTCTTCCTTTCCCTAACAGGCTTGTTACCATAACTATTGTTTCTTCTATATCAGGATTTCTCACAAATACATCATGTATACAAGTGAATAATAGATATGCTATACTAATTAGCTTACCAATTATAGCTACATTAATTAAATATTGTACATATTGAAGATACTGTTATTTAGTGTTTTTTAAAATGTCACTACCATTTCAAATCCATAAAAAATTTACATGATGCTGGGATGCCTGGGTGGCTCAGTCGGTCATGATCTTATGGGTTGTGGGATGAAGGCCCCAAGTCTAGTTCCGTGCTTAGCGGGAAGTCTGCTCGAAGATTGTTTCCCTCTGCACCACCCCCACATACTCTCTCTCTTTAAAATAAATAAAAATCTTTAAAAAATTTACATGATGCTAAAAATCATTGTTGTAAAATTTTATTGGCTTTTAGCATACAAACTATACATCTTAAGTATGCAGCTCAATGAATTATTACATGGAGAGTGAACCCATTTAATCACAATAAGAATGAAAAAAACAACATTAACAGTACTGTAAGATATAATCATAAATCCTTCACAGTCACAAACCTAGAAGGAAACCACTATAATGACATAATAACATATATTAATCCAGCTCACTTTTGAATTTTATAAAAGTGAAATCATAATGCATGAATTCATTCTGCCATAGTTTCTATTCTATTCTATAGATTATGTTTAGGTAATATGTACCTTTTGTTCACTTTAACTGTACTTAATTTTCATTGCCGTTTAATGATCAGTGTTTTAATATATTGCAATAGTAGTAATTTCCACTTTTATTCCAGAATTTATAGTGGTTAAACTGTGGGAGTCATGGTTCAGGAGAACTTACTCTGTCCAACAGTATTCAGAGCTCTGATCATGTGTTCTTGCCTGCTTTTATGCCTAGCAATTTTTTGTTGAATTCTCATTATTGTGTATCAAATGTGTATAGGCAATTTGAGATTCTGGATGATATTTTATTACTCTTCACATAATTCACTCTTGACTTTGACATATGGTATTTTAGGGGTAGATTACCTCAATCCAGAGAATGAACTCACTTAAACCTATACTTTAATCTTTGTAAGAATTGATTAATTTCTGGTATGTCAGAAGCTGTAGCTTAGAGGCCCCACGTGCAAACCTAGTTGTTTACTAAGGTCTCCCCTGCTTGTGAGCCTGAACTCCACTTGTGATACCCACTCTGTTGAGAATGTTGGAAGCTTTGCTAATCTTCTCAGCCATTTAGCTTCTACTTTCTTAGCCTCTCAGCCCCTGATTTGACATCATAGAATATACTAGAGGAGAGAAAGCAGAAATGAGGATACCTTGCTCACCTTTCTTAATTTTCACTATATTTTAGCTGTCAGTGGCATCAAAAAGAGATATTTTTGTATTTGTTTCCTATCCTTTAATTTTTTTTCACTAGAGAATCTCTTCAAAATAAGCTAGTTTTTTTTTAATTTCCAGACATTTAAATTTATTAAAATAATTTTTTAGAATTAACAATCTTGACAGAAAATGGATTGGCAATAGGTAAATGTATATTGGCCCTAATAAGAGAGACAAAAATGTAACTAACTGATATTATCACTCTAATCATTTATTTTTTTTTTGCATTTTTCCATTTTCTTGGATTTTATTTTGGGATGGATGTCAGCCAGACCAAAATAAAGTAAAATTTGAATATTTTTAATAATTTTAGGTACAGTGCAACCCAAATCCTTAATGGAAACATTCATATGTCTTACCAGTTAATGTATGTCAAATGTAGAGGATTAGAGAAAATGATTTGTCACAGCAAATATAACCCTATGTGTGTATTGTTTTTCCACCATTCATTTATTTTGTGTCCTGGATGAAATAAGTGCCATTTAATAGTAAATGCTATATGCTAAAAATGGAAAGTAGGTGATTTATATTCCTAAACTGTATTATTTATATTCCTAAATTATATTATTCAAGTATAATAACAAAACCAATTATTCTGATAGATATAATTTTAAAAGGAGCTCAGTGGAAAATTTTAACTATTGCCCAAAATAGTAATCCTGAACACATTTTTAGTCAAGTAAACATTTGCAAATCTGACATGATACAGAACCTCTGTAAAATGTTTCAAATATTCATTTTTAATATTATTTATGCTTCCTAATAAATGATTCAAGAGTCATATTTTCTGAAATAGCTGTGTTAAAGATCTTAACACTTAGTTCAGACTATATTCCTAAGTAATAATAAAGTGACATAAAATTTTGCTCACAATTATTACCAAGTACATTATGCTAAAATTTTATTTTAAAAATTCAAAAAAAGTGTTTAGAATGATAATTCAGCATTGTCAGTTCTAAAGATACATGACCTTAATTGAATCCTAGGAACAGTCAAGTATCAAATGGAAATTATTAGACTGAGAATTAGGAAAACTTTATATTTATCACAGATCTAACTTGGATAAGTCACTGCAATCTCTGCATCTCCAAACTAAGATATAATCTGATTAAATTATCATTGAAGATGCAAATTATTTACTAAACTATGAAATCACTTCTGTAGAATAGTTTTTACTGAATTTGAGCAATGTCAGTTTCTTTATTTGTAAAAAGAAAGAACATGTCATTAAAGCTATTTCGTCTTTATCACCAGGATCAATGACCACAACCGATTCATTAACCCTGTAATTTCACTCCTATTACAGAGCAAGAAGGACAAAAACTAAATAGGGCCAGTCACAACTTCAAGTTCAATTGAGATACTGTTCACATGTGGAAGTACTGGTCTCTTAGGAACTAAGGTCTCCAAAGAAGGAAAGTCCATGTTTGGGGAACATATCATAAAAGTGTAAAAATGTCATGGTGAAAGGAAATATTCCTACATTTATTGATTGACTCAATCATTTAAGCTTAGTGAGAAAGAGCACCACATCATAGCGTTTAGTTCAGACAATGTACTACATCTCATACATCAGTCCCATCACACAAGCTGTTGAATTCTAGCTGGTGTCATAACTGACTCTTCAGTAGGTTATTCCATTCTTTGATAAAGCCAGCTACTTTTTGTCAACAAAGCACTGATTTCCAGTTCCTTCAGAAGCCAGTAAAATCATTAGTGATAGTGTAAATATGTATGTCTGATCACCATCCTTCTAGGCAAAGAGGAATTGCTTGACCTCTATTTACCATGGGAATTTGCTGGCCCCTTAGCGCAATCCATTAAAGGATTTTAAAGATAATTTTTCATAAACTAATATAATTTAAGCTCATTTTTGATAAATTGCCCAACAAGATAATGCAGAGCTATATTTGGAAAAATAAACGAAGGATATACACGCACAGTGTAAGGTTAAAAAAAAAGATGATGACACCAATCAATGAAATTATATGCAATTCCACCGATCAAAAGAGAGATGTATTTTAAAAATACAATTAGATACAATTTTTTTTTTATGTACCGGATTGACAAAGATGAAAAATGTCCTCTCATTTATTGTTGCTTGGAGTATAAATTGATGATACTCTATAAGAAGGGAATTGAAACTTCTATGAAATTATTTTAATATATGTGTGTGAATATAAGTATATGTGAAAATATGATGTGTACATAAAAATATTTATTGCAGGTTTGTAATAGCAAATTATTCATTAAAAGCAAAACTACTATCAAGGAGTGACATCTAAAACCAATGGTGTAGGTCAGATTGGGACAACTAGGGCTTGGCTGTTTTTCTACATAACCCTTTATTGGAACACAGCTTCATCTGTGTACGTACATATCGTCTATGACTGTTTTCATGCTACAATGGTGTTGGTGAGCAGTTTCATTAGAGACCATTTAATTCACAAAGTCTAAAATACTTAGTAGCTGACCATTTGTGTAAAGGTTTGTAGATAGATTCATATCATAGACTACTATACAGCACTTAAGGAGATAAATGATCTCTAAACATCTTGAGGTAGATTAATCTCCACGACATATTGTGAGAAAAGAAAAATACACATAATATGATTATGCACATCTCCATATATAATACATTAATATATTACATATTTATTTACATATTATATAATATATATGTACATATCCACTTGTTGACTTTCCGTTTTATACAAAAGCATCTCTAATACGTATTTTTAAATTTCAAAACCACCTAAATATGCTTTATTCATAAAAAATAAAATGGATGATAATTAAAGTATAATTTTTGATATTAGGACATGTCATTTTCTGTATTTGTATCGTTACCTTGTTTTTTGTTTTATCTAATTCTGGCAAAGCTAAATCCTAGACACATTCAGTCTGTTCATCTGTTGTATGATCAGCAGGATTTCCGTAACTCACAGATATAAAGAATCTTCATGTGTTTACATCATATTGCTTATTTTGTCATAGGAGAACTTCTGAGAAGTATGATTCTCAGTTGTTTGTTATGCTGTTATAAATACATATCTCTTGGTAGAGCAGATTTTGTGTGTACAGTGTGGTTAATTTATTCATTATAAAGATATGCTACACAAGCATATCTAGGCATTTATTAATACTAAGTCAAAATTTCTTTAAAAATCATTTCTGCAAAAAAGTAGAGTCTCCTGTTTATCTGTGTATAAATGAAAAATCCTGCTTAAAAATAAATATTATTTTTTCTACCTTTCTTTTTCTTGCACCTCTATCCAAATTTTCATTATTTCTTTACAATTGTCTCTATTTCATTCCCTTTCTAAGCTCATTTTTACACACACAAGGAGATAACAGTAAGATGTGTGCATGTGTATTATGTGTGTATTTACATATAAGTTTAAGATTTTATAACATTTGAAAATAGATTTATAACAAATTAAATAATAAAATTATGAGTGCATTTTCTAATAACATCCAAGATTAAAGGGTATTAAAGGGTTCATTCTGTTCCATGCACACATCTCAGAGTATTTAAAGCCAGTCTACCAGAAGACATACTGTCAATCAATGATCTTTATATTTTTAAGTTATTTTTCTGCAGTTTTTACATTTTATTTTGAATGTGATAGTTTCTAAAATAGTTAATTACTTAAAGGGTTTCTTTTTATTTGCAGTTACATTATTTGTATCAAGATCCAGAAGAATGACACCGGGATATCCTTGTCTATTCAGGCTGTTCTAACAAAATACTGTATACTTAACAACCATTTATTGCTCACAGTTCTGGAATCTGCAAAGTCCAAGTTCGAGATGCCAACAGATTCAGTGTCTGTGAGAGCCTGCTTCCTGGTTCCTATGTGACTTTTTTTTTTTTTTTTCCTTACTGTGTTTTCACTTAGGGTTTCTTGTCTAAGGGCACTAATCCCACTCATGAGCGTTTTACTTTCAGGACCTAATCGCCTCCCAAAGTCTCCACCTCCTATATGGTCACTTTGAGGATTAATATTTCACTATATAAATGTTGAGGAGACATAAACATTACTGGACTAGAGTCTTGAATGATGACCAGATATACTATTTTCTCTTTTTTTAAAATATTTTTTTTATTTATTCATTTGAGAGAGAGAGAGCACGAGCGTGGGGGGTTGGGGGGGTGGGACAAGGAGAAGCAGACTCCGGTGGAGCAGGGAGCCCTCAGCGGGCTCAGTCCCAGGACACCAGGATCACAACCTGAGCCGAAGGCAGACGCTTAACCGACTGAGCCACCCAGGTGTCCCCAGATATAATACTTTCTATCTCTGGTTTTTGATATTCCAATTATTGGAAAAATTAAGGTTTGGAAAATTTCTTTCAAATGTAAAGAGTTAACGCAATGACTTCTTATTGTTGTTATGTTTACCTTTTCCTAAACCAGGTCAGTGTGAAGATAATCTTTAGTGATTCAGATAAGACTAGGTTGAATTCGAGAGACAAAAGTGACAATTTTCCTCTCATGTAAATTTACATTTTTCTAAACCAAAACCAAATACCACCCCAAACACTATCAAATAATAATTGGTATTTTTTAGTACTGTTCATATAATAGGTTATATATACTGTTCATACATAAATGTGAAAGAAATGTCGATTGAAGAAAGTTAAAGTCGAGTTCTTTCTACTTCATAAATGCAATATTAAAAATTGGTGGTTATGTTGGTCGAGGTTTAAAAGAGGGGGAAAAAATCCTCAATATTTTAAGTTATGAAGGATTAAATACAGTGACTATTACACCTTTTGAAGGGCTGGAATAGAAGTAAAATGTGGCACTGGGCATTTGTTTCCAAGATCTCATCACTGGACTTGTTATCTGGAATTAAGGGGGCACTGGTATTGCTCTCACGGGGGCCACTACCAGAACTGCCTGACACATAATACACACGTAAATGGATGGTCAAGCTGTCCCAAACACTCTCATTTTCAGGATTTGTGTGTTAGCTGCCACCAACGAGTGTGTTTTCTTTCTGCCATTTAAATCTTGTACAAATACCTCTAATGATACAACTTTATTCAGCTACAAGAGATTCTGGGAAAATTAGTTTTAGCTCTCTCCTGGTAGAAAGGATGAGAGAGCTAATCAAAGTATCTACCTCAGTAGTTAATGGGATTTAAGCCGCCATTTTGTCTTTTATTATAAATGTCCCAGAGTGAAAGGCAATCCCACACAGTCTCTCTGTAAATCCTCATTTGCAAAACGCCCGTATTTAAATAATTCAAGATGTCTGAAATCTCTACTTCTGGTGTTTCTGTTGTGGTTTTGATAATAAGAACTTAATATCTTAATAACATAATAACTTAAATCTTAATATATATGAAAGTACCAGAAATACGTCTGGCTTCTTACCTCTTTTCAAGTGTTGTAAAGGACCGATAGTTAACAGAACAAAACAAAACAAAAATCAGAATACCAGTTATGTAGCCATTTCTCTTTACATAACTTCAAACAAGAGTTCATGCTTTGTGTTTGACTGGAGATAATATATACTTCCTTTAATTTAGCATAATAGAACTATGGTCGATAATGAATAATGTTTTAACTTCTAACTGTACATTTAAAAAAAATAGTTTATCTTCCATGGATTTTTTTTCATCTGAATATAACAGAAAAAATCCCTGTGATTAACAAGTAAAATATTTTCCTCTTTAACCCCATTTTGAAGGCACAGATAGTAATGCAAGCACATGGTTTTACTTTATAATGTATAAGTATTTAGTTTGAATGAAAGGGATTTGTAGTAATGTTATCAGTAACATACTTCTATAGTAGGAAAAGAGTAACTTAGCTGTTTTGTAATAAATACTCTTTCCTGAAAAAAAAAACTGCACATAAGCACCAGATTTAAAACAAAATATATGTACTGACTATGTACAATGTTTTTTTCCCCTGTTATGAGAGAAAATGTGATCAACCCCTATACATTTAAAATGTTAAAACTAATCACATTTTCCAGGCAATGTTTCTTTTCCTTTTTTCAGTACAAATATATGCACAAATAATTGATGGGAAAAAGTGTAATTGGATGAAAGAAACTGACACAAACAGGTCACAACTTCTTAAATTGTACAGAAAAACTTGGCAGAAGGTCTATACTGTTGACTTTCTTTAGCAGATATTTATTACTAAGGAATTTAATATAAGTATGAAGTAGGTAGCTTGTACTCATGGGAGGTAATATAATTTCTATTTAGATTTTACTTGGAGATTCATACCTGACCAATTGTCCAAATTAGAAATGAAATGCAGTCACTGAGCTTAATATTTCAATTTCAATATTGATATTTCAGTATCATCTTTTTTGGTAATAATCAGTTATAAGTTCAAAGTCAGTGTACACTCTTCTGTCAGTTCAAGTGGCTGTTATGGGAATAATCATTTTTTTAAATTCTATATTATACCATGATTCAGAAATTACTAAAAAGACCTATAAAAATCCATTCTTCCACTATACTGTACATCCGAAACTAATGTTACAGTATATGTTAACTAACTGGAATTTAAATAAAAACTTAAGAACAATCCATTCTCCTTGTATTTTTATCTTTATAAAGATCATAGTTACATGATCAAACTGTCCCAAATAAGACACAACATTTGAGATTTAAATAGTAAATTTTAAACATAAAGTTGAATCAAAATATCCTTTACATCCCTTACATTTGATCTTTAAAGAAGAATCAAGTGACCTTTAGCAACTCATGAAAACTATTTTACTTGTAAAATTCGATATACCTAGTTCAATACACATGGTGAAAAAGTAAGAATTCCCTGAGGAAAAAAAAAAATGGTGTGTTGCTGATTTAAAATAGACCATGTATGAGTAGACCATGTATGAGACAAACGCAATTGTAAATTAATTTTTTTTTAAGATTTTATTTATTTGAGAGAGAAAGAGAGAGAGAAAGCACAAGCAGGAGGACGGGCAGAGGGAGAGGGAGAAGCAGACTCACTACTGAGCAGGGAGCCTGACGTGGGACTCAATCCTAGGACCCTGAGATCATGACCTGAGCTGAAGGCAGACCCTTAACTGGCTGGGCCACCCAGATGCCCTTAAATTAAATTTTATACATCAATAATGAGTAAAATTAAACTTTGTTCATGATTTTTTCTTTTCTTTTTTTTTTTTTAAGATTTTATTTATTTTTTTTGACAGAGAGAGGGAACACAAGCAGGGGGAGTGGGAGAGGGAGAAGCAGGCTTCCCGCAGAGCAGGGAGCCTGATGTGGGACTCAATCCCAGGACCCAGGGATCATGACCTGAGCCGAAGGCAGACACTTAACTGACTGAGCCACTCAGGCGCCCGTTCATGATTTTTTCTAAATCAATCAATCAATCAATAAATCAATAAATCTCTCTATAGATAGATAGATAGATAGATAGATAGATAGATAGATAGATAGATTTCCTGAATTCTATTATCTCATTTCTGAGCTTTTTTTCTAATTCTTTTCCTTGTATTATTTCATGCTTTTTATCGTTTTATTAACATCTTTCCTCATTTGCAATGGAAGCTAATAGTTTCAAAACTGTTCTGTGGGCAGATCTTTTTCTAGCACATTTTCATATTCTGTAGCAAAGTAATTCTATCTTTTGTTATAAAAACATGTTATGGGATTTGACCTCAATACTTTTATGTTGTTCATTTTTTTTTATGGAGTTAGTTTTACTGAGTGTTCAGATTGAAACATTTTCAGTATAGCTAGCTATTCTGATTTCACTAAATTCTCTCTTCTGTCATTTTTTGCAATAATGTCCCTGGTTCTATTCTTCTCCACTATTCTTTCAGGTCTTTCCTTCCTTTGTTTCTGTCTTCCCTATTGTACTTAATTGTATTACTGCCCAACACTATCTCCTTAGTCTAGGTTCTTATGTTGGAACAGAGTTCTGGCAACTCAGTTTCAAGAGATTATAGGAGCTTCAACTCTATTAGTCTCTGTTGCAAGCTTGACTCTCAGATACTACTGAAACAGGCAAACCTCTTCCTTACTGACTAGTTTGCGGTCCCCAGTTCCCAGGCCCTTCCTTAACTTCCCTCTGCTCTCCTTTGTTCAAACATGGATAGCACACATGCCTTGTAGCTATTGATTTATTCCCACCATTCTCTTTTGGGGTGTTTCTTTGGATGACTTGTCACCTAGTTCAGTGTAAACATTGTTGATGAATTCAGGTTTTATCACATAATTGCTCTCTGATTTTAGGTTGGGATTTGCAGAATGTAAAAAGCTGCAGCTATTACTACCATTTTCCTAGAAACTATGTGGGTTTTTTTTATTTTTAATGCAATTATGAGTGGAACTGTTTTTTTCTTAAATTATCATATGAATCATTTCTGGCGTTTAAGAAATTTAATGAATTTTCCATTAAACTGTGTTATATAACCTAAGCATTTAAATATATGCATATACAGATTCAATTCTTTATTTCTTTATTTGTTTACTTATGTTGTAATGGAAGACTGATTTCTCAACATGAATTTCTTATTTGGTTATGGGTCTATTCATATTTTTAAATACTTTCCATAAATTACTTTTAGCTCAATATCCACGTCATTATTTGAAATTTCATTCATATTGCAGAGGTGTGCTTTTTTTTCAACTTGAATAATATATTTTTTTTGTCTTTCAATTAAAATTTAGTCAAAGAGTTAACTCTTAGTTCTCTACAAAAATGGTCTTGGATTTATATGTTCATGATATATTCTTTTGGTTGCTGTTATTGCTTTTCATTCCATTATTCTGTCTTTACCTCCTAAACCTATTTGTTGTATTGTTTTAATCTCTTTCTAGTTTCTTTTAAAATTTCTACATATATTTTTCTTAGTTTTTAATTTTTTTAAATAGGTTTCAAGCCTTCCACAACATCAATTCTAACAACAAAAAAAACTTGACTTTTTTTGTTGTTGTTAATACATAGGAAATGAATAGACTTAATGGTGCCTGTATCTTTATTTTTTTTAATGTAAAATTCAAATAATATCAGGGCTAGTTAATGAGTGTTAAAGAGTAATTATGCAAAATTTTGAGATTTGGGGCAAGAATTTTACAGTGTGGTATTAGGTTAAAATACTGCTCATATATGAAGAACACTTACAGTGGACAACACAAAATTCAAAACTTTAAAATGCTGTATTTATAGAATACCGAACAAGTAGTTGACTTCATTTTCCCTCTTCAGTTGCCTGTATGAAATAATGAACACATAGTAAATTCACATTCTCCTGTGAAATCAGCACTGCTCATCTTAAATGCTACTTAAAAAAATCCATCACAGCTTGCATAAATTACAGAGTCAGATGTTTGAAGATATGAAATTAAAACTCAGGAATTCCTCACATTTCATTGTAAACCCAATGCTCCCAGATGCACATCTTTCTGAACAGTCCATTAATCAGGAAAGCTAGGAACTATTCATCATAGTTCAGTGTAACAATTCTTTCATATGTTCCTATCTTTGTTGGGCTATCCATTTTGAAAATTGCTTACTCTTGGGCATTTTCTCCATTTGAAGATAAAATATCATGCCATCAACCTAAAATCTCTTCTATAATGATCTGAAAATGTACTGTTCATTTTTTAAGACCTTCTGAAAAGCTGGCAAGATCAAAGTCAGCATTTGAATCATTGCGAGCTTGAAATATTTGATTATTAAAACATGCCTTCATCATTATAAAATTCATTCCAATATGAATGAAAGAAAAAAACAGTTTTTTTTGTAATGGAAGAGAAACCATATGGTAAAGATTGCACGCGATTCCTCTAATTGGTGTGGCCTTCTAGGCTTCAAATAAAGTGTGGGAGAGGCAGAAATGATTAGACAGTCAGAAAGGAGAAACTGGTTTCCAATGACTACATAACTTCCACCATAGTAAGGGAGGGACTTTTATTGTGCAATCCCTTCTCCGATCTCCAGTCATGTCTGTTCCCTCCCTTCCCTTGACAACTCAGAACCCAGTAAAAAGGGAAACTAGTGGTAAAAGTCTGTCTCATATATCTTGCAAAAACTTCTGTTAATAAAAACAAGACTGCCTTCTCCCATGACAGATGCTACATTTGCCCCATAGGCATTGGACCCTAGGCAATGCAAATACAGGTCTTGATTCTGGAAAATATATGTTGTTACATCGTTGCTCTGTTGGCTTCTCATTCTCTTTCAGGAACATTTGATTATCCAACTCATAATTCATACCCACGCAATAGCTACAAGAGAACCTTGATAATCTCTGTTCAGATTTACTTACATTGATATTCTAGGTAATAATTGGTGAACATCTGTCAACTTAGGAAAGTTTCCTTTTGTTAAAAAAATGATCAAATGCTTAAAAATGATGGAACAAATTTTGTGTATTTTTTTTTCTCTCTTAGGCTAATAATATAATTACTTTGATGGGTTTTTAACATCACACCATCTTTGCATTCTCTGATGGACAGAATTCTCTGATACTCAGGATTCCCACCCTCTTGTGTACATGCTATTTAGAATTCCCTCAAGTTGGGTGTGGGCAGGATGTGATAGATTTTACTTCTGTGACTAGGTTACATTATGTGACAAAAGGACGGGGATTTTGATGTACCTAAATTCCCTAATCAATTAGTAGATTATCTTGGAATTGTTTGACTTAATCAGTTGGGAGGGAGATTATCTTTGACAGACCAGACTGAATCATCTGGAAGTCTTTAGGAAGGCTTAGGCTCTCTCTGGAGAGTGAATCTCTGCTGTGGACAACAGCTTCTTTCTGTGACTATGTGGTTCCAGACTTCTTTTTTTTTTTTTTTTTTATGTTATGTTAATCACCATACATTACATCATTATTTTTTTTTCCTAAGATTTTATTTATTTATTTGACAGAGAGAGAGATAGCGAGAGCAGGAACACAAGCAGGGGGAGTGGGGGAGGGAGAAGCAGGCTTCCCACCGAGCAGGGAGCCCGATGGGGGACTTGATTCCAGGACCCCAGGATCATGACCTGAGCCGAGGACAGACACTTAATGATTGAGCCACCCAGGTGCCCCACATCATTAGTTTTTGATGTAGTGTTCCATGATTCATTGTTTGCATATAACACCCAGTGCCCCATGTAGTACATGCCCTCTTTAATACCCATCACCAAGCTAACCCATCCCCCCACCCCCTCCCCTCTAGAACCCTCAGTTTGTTTCTCAGAGTCCATAGTCTCTCATGGTTCTTCTCCCCCTCCAATTTCCCCCCTTCATTTTTCCTTTCCTGCTATCTTCTTTTTTTTCTTTTTTAACATATAATGTATTATTTGTTTCAGAGGTACAGGTCTGTGATTCAACAGTCTTACACAATTCACAGTGCTCACCATAGCACATACCCTCCCCAGTGTCTATCACCCAGCCACCCCATCCCTCCCACCCCCCATCACTCCAGCAACCCTCAGTTTGTTTCCTGAGATTAAGAATTCCTCATATCATTGAGGTCATATGATACATGTCTTTCTCTGATTGACTTATTTCGCTCAGCATAATACCTTCCAGTTCCATCCACGTTGCTGCAAATGGCAAGATTTCATTCCTTTTGATGGCTGCATAATATTCCATTGTATATATATACCACATCTTCTTTATCCATTCATCTGTTGATGGACATCTTGGCTCTTTCCACAGTTTGGCTATTGTGGACATTGCTGCTATAAACATTGGGGTGTACATACCCCTTTGGATCCCTACATTTGTATCTTTGGGGTAAATACCCAGTAGTGCAATTGCTTGGTCGTAGTATAGCTCTATTTTCAACTTTTTGAGGAACCTCCATACTGTTTTCCAGAGTGGCTGCACCACCTTGAATTCCCACCAACAGTGTAGGAGGGTTACCCTTTCTCCGCATCCCCGCTAACATCTGTCATTTCCTGACTTGTTAATTTTAGCCATTCTGGCTGGTGTGAGGTGGTATCTCATCGAGGTTTTGATTTGGATTTCCCTGATGCCAAGCGATGTTGAACACTTTTTCATGTGTCTGTTGGCCATTTGGATGTTTTCTTTGGAAAAATGACTGTTTTGATATTCCCCTCCTGGTGGCTTCCCTGTGCACTTTGAACTCTCTTAGCCACCTTCCCGATTCAACTGTGTAAACCAATCTTATAATAAATAATATACAAATAAACAGTAAGTAAACAAATACTAACTGGTTATAGATGTATGATTTCTAAGTTTTCTCAAAATTAACAGGAATTAGAGTAATTAAATTAGAGAAATCAAACCTATTTAATTTCAAGGATATTAACATGGGCAATCCTCTGATCTAGTACTTTCTTAAATTAATGCTTCTATTCCTTTTAATATTTTGCATTCAAAGTTTCTATTACGTGAACCAATGAGCATCTTAGCCAAGTGGTTTCTCATTAAAAGTGTTGTTTTATTCATAATCTGAAAATAGTGAATATCAAATCCATTCATAACTGAATTAATTAAACTAATTTTATTATTTTAAGTAAAATTAAATAATCAATTTTGAAACTTCTTTCAGGGTTTCAAAGAACTCCTTCCAGTGTTTTCCTAACATATTTTTACCCTGTGTAAGACAAGTTGACATGCAATATGGCAAGTACCTGGACAATGTGATTGTTTCAAATACTTACAGGCTAATATATTATTCATCAGTCAAATCACACAGCAGTGTGTCAAGAGGACAATTGGACATAGTCAAATGACACTAGTTTGAAGTGCTCTCATGAACATTATTATCAGGTTTTTTCAATCAATATTCTATATGATTCTTTCCTAGTCTCTAATCAACATTACACTCCAATCAATTGTTAAGGTTTCAAACAAAGAACGCAAACACACACGAGTGGCAATAGTGGCTAAGATTTCTAGATTTTTATATTTGAATTAATGTATGTTATAAAAATTGGTTAAATTATGGTCTTACTGATAATTTATACCTATATTCTTATATTTTATATTCCATACATGTTACATTATGCATCATAAATTTCCATATTAATAAACAGATGTATTTTTTCACAAATCAGGTTTGATTATTCAACTATAATAGTACATTTCATTTGGCTTTTCTTCTTTTTAGTTATTAAAGTTAATTCATACTTCCAAAGCTGAAGAGTACAAACTCTGGTAGTATGTTGCCTGGATATTATTTATACCTCCACCACTTACTCCTTGATGACCTCATGCAAATCACTTGTTAAATGGAATATTATTGCCAATTGCATGAGGCCTAATGAAGATAAAAGAATTTAATGGATGTGAAGTGCTTCACATACTGACCAATTCACAGAATGCCCTGGGTACATATTATATAGTTTTAGTAGTTCAGTGTAGAAATGTTTTATTTTTGTCTTTAGTAGTAATAACACCTTCTGTGTTTCCAAAATGTATTTCCTTGTTGATTGATACACATGTAAAAAAAATAGCAGAGTTTTATTTCACATCTCAAAGATAGTTATATTCATTCTGCTCTTACTCCAGTGGCTATTTGCAAGGCTCTTAAAAAAAAAAAGATATAAGATGAAAGATGATTTTTTATTTGCAATATACTTCTGCACATTTGTGAGAGACTGATAATAAAATAAGTATGCTTATTTCATTTAGAATTTCTGGTACTTTTATTTTGCATCTTTGGAGAGACTGTGCTGGGAAATAATTTAGGGAATCATAGGTAGAGAAAAAGGAATGTTGCATAATAAAGTTGTTGAAATGTATCCAATAGTATATTTCTTTTCCGGATACAGTTTTCATTACCTCCCTTTAAACTTGTTTATTTCTTTCCAACAATTTGTTCTCTAAGAAAGTATAAAATTATTAGTTTTCTGTGTTCAAAAGCTTACTTAATGTACTCTGCACTCCCATATAGCCTTTCCCTAGGCTATTTATTATAGTACCAGCAGATGAAATTTAGATGTCAGTTAATGATGCAAGATAGGTCACAGTGATGATTTTTATTGGAAAATTGGATAGCCTAAGAAAATGAAAATCTAAATCTATGCAATTTATATGGAATAGTTAAATGACTTCTTAAACTTTGTTCAAATGTTAAAGACTGTAGTAACTATAGATTTTAATGAATACTTCATTGTGAGCTTCCAACATATACTCTCACATATGCATATTTTCCCCCAAATTTTTATCTATTTTTTCCTACATATTTTCATGTTTTGAAAAATAGAATTCTTTAAGAATCACTCTGATATTTAATTTCTAATACATAAATTACAAATTTATAACCATGAATGAATAACTAGAAGCTAGTTTCGCTTTGCCCATTAAAATCTCAGTCAATAACTAACCTATGGTATCCCTGAAATCAGATCACTCTGTGGGCCACAGCTAATTCTACTGGAAAGGTCAACATCAAATAGACCATGCTAAGGTTGGCCAGTCATTGTGTCTTAGTTCTGACATATGTAAATATTAAGTATACTAATTAAAACATACTTTAAATATAGGTCTGCGCTTATGCTTAAATATCATTTTGATTGAGTAATTCACATCATCATCATTAGATGATCATTATCACTTAAATCATGCCCTAAAATCAGAATGTATATCCAAGAAGAGAGAAGGGGGCTAATATTTTTTGTACATCTTATGTAAGAGATGTTCTACATGGAATTCTTGTTCAGAGTCAATCTGAGCTGTCAAACAAAGTCTTAGTAAATCTAAGACTCAGAGAGAGTGATTAACTTGCCCACTGTTACAAATGTGAGGATAGATTTGACCCCATTATATATGACTGGGCTCTTCTAGCATGCTCTTTGGCCTTCCCAAGTGAGTTAACTCAAGTTCAAAAAGTGCAGATATGTATATATTTTTCCTTCTTAACTCACTTTGTTGAATTCACATATAATAAGATGTCTATTAATGTATATTTTTTAAGTTAGACAAATGGATGTCTTAAATGTCTATTATCTTAAATGTCTATTTTTTTTAAGTTAGACAAATGTATACTCCCATATAATAGCACCACAATCAAGATATAAAATACTTCCATTCTCCAAAATATTCCATTCTGTTCCTTCTCAGTCAGTTTCCCCAAATCTCAGCCCTAGACATCCATGAATCAGTTTTCTATTTTGTTAATTAAGTTTTGCTTTTTCTAGAATTGCACATAGAGATATCATCCAGTTTGTATAATTTGTGCCTGGTTTCTTTCATTCAATATGATGTTTTTTGAAATTCACTTCTGTTCTTAGGCTTATCACTATTCAGGTGTCTTTTCTTGCTCAGTATTTAATTCTATGGTTATACCATATTTTGTTTATCCATTCATTAGTTGGTGGACACTTGTTTTGTTTCCAGATTTCGATTAATATAAATAAAACTCTTGTGAGTATGCATGTATAAGTCCTTCATGGACATATATTTTTATTTTTACTGATTATTACCTAAAAGTGGGATTGATGAGTCAAATGTTAAGTGTTCAAGAGAATCCTTGTTTGAACACTTGCATACTCAGAATCCTTGTTGAATACTCAGCAGAGACGCCAAAAAGCTCATGTCTTAGAGAAAAAGTCTACCCCTCTAACAAAACAAAAAGATATTTAAAAAAGGTTAAATCTCTTTTCCAAGTTACTTAACTTACTGCAGGGATCAAACTTTATACTCATTAAAAGAAAACCCAGACATTTGGAACAGTAACATTAATACTGTCTAGCATCTAATCAAAATTTGCTGTATATGCGAAAAAGCAGAAGAATGTGATCCATAACCAAGAAAAATAAATGATTTAGACAGACACAGAAATAGCATAGATAACACAATTATGAATTTAGCAAATAAGAACATTTTAACTCTCCAAGGATTTTTACTGCAACTCATGGCTTATAGCTAAGCAAAGGTTTCCGAATCCTAGATCTTGAAATTAGTCACTGCTGCAAAACTGCTGGTGTTAGTTTTCTAGCCTTCTTAAAAAAAATGCAGCAAAAGAGGAATCTCCAATCAATTATAATATTTGTTTATTTGTAACTTTGTTGTAAAATGAATTATTTTTTTTTCCTTTCCAATTTTCACTTGCTGCCCATGTGAAAGTAAGTTTATCTAATCTACAAACACAATTATTTATATAAATATTTCATCTAATTGAGGTGAAAGAGTATATATAAACTTTGAAAGATATAGATCATTAAACAAATGGACAATTATATTATTATTTCTCTTTTTCTGGGCTCTATACAATCTACTTATTCTACATGAAAAATGATTCCTGATTCAAATAATTGGTTGGGGTTGCTCCTCATTTCCAAACTTTTTTCTAACATTAATTCATATTTCTATAATGGAAAAGTTAATTTAATGGTCCATGTCCAATTTTACTGTGTATAGAATTAAATACTTATTCAATATTGGTTTAAAAATTATTTTAAAAAATGCGTTTGAGATGGCTCTCATCAAATTGAACACCAATCCAACTGAAATTCTTTCCATTGGTCTCTACAGGAAGGTCATATGAATATTTGTGTATTTGCATATGCCAGTACCTTCCATAGCTTTTCTCAGTATGAGTATGCATGCACTTACCCTTTTATTTGTTTTGATTGTTCCCTGTTTAACAGCATTGTAATCTCTTTTCTTGTGATTCTGTCTTTTGTATACACATTTCACCCTTCTGTGTGTGTTTCCTTATAGTTATTTAATATAACACATTCTAAATAAGAGCTTATTTTTTATATTTCTGCTTTCATTTAGTGGAAACATAGTACTTAACACAGACATTTCATGGGTTCCCAAAACTTTTATTTAAATATTATTTACTGAACAGGCTTTAACAGAATTTTATAAGCAGTAAAAACTTTGGTCACTATTTATGCTAAATGACTCTCCAAAGCATACATTCATGTTGTTTAGCCTAAAGTGATCTTCATTAAAATTATTGTACTCAAATTCATTATAATGTCTGACATGTAATATTTTGAACAGTTTGCTTAATATAGCTTGTTTTAACATGTTTTGCACTGGACAGAAGAGGCTATCAAAAAAGGGTGACTCCTTATTTCTTTTTCACGATTTTCTTCAATTAGCTCACATAAAATATTCACGCGTGTAACAAAATCTCCTCTAAATCTTGATGCAAAAGTCTTTTGAAATACTTTCCTATATTAACATAAAACAAATTAGCAACAAGATTGCATCACATGGTGAAACTGTTTCCCCATCAAACTGTTTATCATCCTTTCAGTCCACAAAACTTCAGTGCCTTTTCCCAGGAGCAAGCCTTCAGCAAAGTGAGGACACTTCAGAGCACAGAATAGAAGAATTATAAAACTGTCATAGATGTCAGAATATATTGCAATCAGCAGCAGAGCAACATTGCCTGGAAAACAGCCATTTCATCTAAGGAGTTCTTTATGGTCTGGTAAATTGCATTACATTTAAACAAAATAGAAATGACATTCTTACATAAAATAGTTTAATCACTCAGTGCATGGTTAATTTTTCTGACATACCCTGTTTCTTCATTTTATGAAACGTGTGTGTTTTTTTTAATTGACTTTGAATTCAAGAGAGCATATAGAAATAAACTTTATTTTAACAAAGGGGATGTGAACATAGAAAGAAAGGAAAGGAAAAAGAAAGCCCCACTACCCCAATGAGAAAAACAATACAGGTTTTTACAGAGAGACTGTGGAAAATAACTTCCAATATTAAATCTAAATATAGTAACTGTGTGCATGTGTGCATGATAGACAGGGAAAAGAGGAAAGAGAATATGATATAGAGAATAGGCAATACTAAAATAGCCACACTAGTCTTAAATAAAATTGTTAATCAAAACTTGTCTTGCTAACTTCTAAAGTCTTGTTATCTTGAATAGGGACCATTTTGAATGGAGACCCATAATATTGAATATATTGTTCTGGTTAGCATGATTTTTTCCCTCCTTCTTCATTTATATCATTTTATTCTTCTTTGTTCAATTTTTTTAACTTATGCTCACATTTCAAGGCATTGGTCTCATTTGGTCATATCATTAAGAAATGCTGGATCCAGGATTTTACTATTTGATTATTGAGTGTTTTGCACACTCTGAAGCAAATTAGTATTCCAGCTTTGCTGCTCACTGCTAGACACTGAACGCAGATAGAACAAATTATGTGTTAGACTAGTTAAGAGGTTTTAAATTAGATTTGTGACTTGAAAGTTTGAATAAGAAAACTAACAGAACACAAAATGAAGCACAGGGAAAATTAGATTAATTATCTACATCATTCAGTGTGAATGGTTGCTGATGTACTATGTTGTTGAGTGGTATTTTGGTACTAAAACATGCCTTAATTTTGCCTAAATTAAGTTGCCATAATCATTGTAAAAATACATCTACATGTTTACAGATCATAATATCCTGGAGTATTTTTAAATAAAAATATATTTAAATAGGTCATTTACATTCTTTCTCTCTCTCCTCTCCCTCTCCTATTAAGAACAGTTACATTTGTGATTAATTCAAATATTTGTTTTGTATATTTTTCTCCATTAAAATAATAACTGCTCTAGCTAGTTAGTTCAAGATACTATACACTAAATGAAAAGACATATATTTTTCTTAGTCATTTTTATTCTCTAACCTCCCCCAAAAAGATATTATTTTCCACTCACCCAGAGAAAATGCCAAAGAATAATGACATCTGCGGGAATTGCACATTTCAGTGTAACAACAAAGGTCAAACTCTCTTGATCTATTTTTGAGGCTACTTCCTCTTACTTTAGGTAATCAAGACAAATTGAATCCATCCTCCAAATCTGATTCGTTCAGGTGCCTTAAATTCCTGTGTGCGTGTGTGTGTGTGTGTGTGTGTGGTGTTTGTGTGTGTGTCTTTTGCTCTTGTTTTAGTCTTCTCTAATGGCAATGACATTGATATTTAACTGAAATAATTCCTGCTGTTATATCAAACATGCCTGAATAAACATCCACCTGTTCCTCATAAACGGCATCAGGTGCTTGTTCTGTGTGACAAGCTATATTTTAATTTTAAATATTCATTTTTTAATCCTCTGGACCTCGGTAGAGTGAGATTGCCATAATGCCTTCTGGTTGATAAAATAGTGGGGGAAAGAAGGATCGCAATTTCTGCTTGATAATGAATGAAGCATGACAATTATTATTAAGTAATTAAAACATAAACACAAGATAGTTCCTAGTTAATATTTTATTTATAGTTTTATGGATTAATGATATAAATTAAGAATTAGGAATAAAGTGCTTATCTCTCTAGAAAACAACCAAGTGAATTATCAAGTATCTCTTATTCTAAGTATATCTGCATTTTATGTAAAGTAAGTATTTTTAATAACTATATTCCTTTCAGGTTAAATTCCAGTTGATTAAAATAAAGTGATAAAGCCCTGTTTACTGGAGAAAGAGAGGTAGAAAGATCTAGATTACGTATATATTTAGGTAAAAATGTAACTTTCCTAGGTAACACAAAGTGTCAGAACATCAAATCAAACTATCACAAACCAGAAATTTTATCCAGTATCAAGTTTTACTATTAATTTAAGTAATGACTAAAGATAATATTTAGAAGAAGCAGGGTGAGGTCTGGGAATGCCTTTATAACTCCACAGGTCCTTTCCTGCCTTATCAGGATGTACTTCAAGATTAATATATTAAAAATCTAAGTTTTATACGTATCATAACAACTTGAAACATCTCCACTTCATAGTTGCACAACCTGTGCAATATTTTCTATGAGGCATGCTTCAAAATTTCATGATTCCAGGTTTTTTACAAAGTGTTCAACACAGACTAAGCATAGCATATTCTGTGAAATCTTTCTATACACAGGAACTCTCCAGCTAGCAAATAGCATTTGTGAGATTTCTAGGAGTTCTGTCATTAGCACATGTATGTGAAGATTTGACTGGATTTTGTTTGTTTTTTTCTTTCCAGGAACATTCCCCTTTTTCCACCAAAATTTTAAAATGAAAGAAAAAATTGAAGACTTGCTGTTAACCATTTATCATTTGTTGTTGCTTATTACATAAAGGATTCAAAGGGAAAAAGAGCAAATATATGTAAGGACCTTACAACAATGCCTGACAAAAATATGTTCTATATATTAATATTATTATTATCCTGTTAAATATAAATAGTTCTCATTTCTAGAAACATTAAAAACAAAATATCTATAAATTTAGTAGAGCCTTTTAAAATCCAGAAACATTTTGAGTCTATGTAAAATATAAATTTCCTTGTATTTAAGATAGAAAAGGAGTCTGAACTTGATAATAATGAATAGTCTTTACTAATCAGATATCTGCTTTTACTGCCTGCTACAATAAAAGAATATATTCCTCAGGCACTGTATGAGACTTAATTTTCATATGGTTAAAGTCACGAGAATTTTTAAAATTCACACCCAAGTCTTCCTATGTGGCATGCTTTATAACAAACAAACAAAACATCTATTTCAAGAAAACTATCATTCTCATTTATTGCTTAAAATATGCCATTCAATCTATTTAGAACTTAAGCTATGGGCTATCAAAATAGTAGAGGAAAAACTATATTACCATTAGTTAAAATGATAAATTATTTTATGATTAGGAATAAAATGTTCAATGACCTGTACAAATCAGACTTGAAAGCAGTCTCAGTGGAGGCTAAGGAACCTAAAGTCAATGTATAATGTGATTAACCTGATGGGCATAGATTCATGTCTTATGAGAGGAAATACAAAAGTAATATGTATCTATACATATACACATATATACCCCATGTATGCATATTTCATGTCCATCTCATCATGATTACACACAGAAGACGGTAGATCAGGAAAATAGATAACACAGTTGGGATCGTTCATATTGAGAGCTAGATTGTTCAGGAAATAAATAAAAAATAATTGGATAATTATGGCAGCAGAAATAAAATGGAACATGTGCACCATGGACCAAAGGACTTGAAAAGGACATCTTATGTAAATTTAATTTTCATCCCTTTTTATAACATAACCTGAGGCTCAGAAGATTCCCACAGAAATAATACCAGAGCTAATATCCAAAATGAAGTAGAGGGCATAAATAAAGCAAGTAGCCACAAGTTACCAAGCATGCTTCTGCAGTTATCCTGGTTTGCTGCTACTTCTCCCTCTATGCTATATACTTTCCTTGGAAACTTAGGTATAGAGCTTTCATTTTCTTTTTTTAAGGTATCCATTACCTTTCCTAGGAGGGAGGAAATACATTTACTTCAAATAAAGAAAATTCTAAGCTGAACAGATACATTTTCTAAGTTCAAGGCATCCTGGGTGAATATTTATTTTATTTTATTTAATATTCACAAGTCTTGTGGAAGGAGTAATGCAGAGGGCTTTATCATTGTTTTTACTAAAACTTTAAAAAAACAAAAAAGGATTAGAATATTGTGCATTATTTGTCTAGGTTGCCATAGCAAACATGTATCAACATTAGCATTTGGCACCACATATATATGGCATAAGAATACAAGATATTTATACTAACACACTGCTTCAGAATATAATGTATTAAAAAGTAATTGGGGGAGAACCACTTCCAGAATGGCAGAGTAGAGATCTTCATGGACCCTCTCTCTGGTGAAACAATTACAACTGCTGAAAATTTTAAAAAACAAAAAGATAAAGTCTCTGGAATTGTCCTAAAATCACACAGCAAATGGAGAAACATATATTCAAGACAATCTCCTAAATCTCAGTAAGAACAATGAGAGATTATGGGTATTGAGCCATGATCCACTTCCTCTCCTCTGAAATTAGTGTAATGAAAACTACTCCTGATGGGTGCAGGCAAGAAGACAGGGTTCTCTCTCCCTGGAAGTTCCCAAACAGGGCAATGGTTTCTTCCTGATAGAGGCAAAGGATTTCTCATCCCAATTCCCAGATCCATGTTTCAAAAGCATTATTTCAGGCAACCAGAGTAACATAAATCAATATGCTTCATTTACCAAGACCCTGCTCATAGGGTGGAAGACTATTCCAGTTGTGGCAGGTTGAGAATCCAATCAATTATCCTACCACAGCTTTGCCTCATAGGACAGATGTCCCATGGCAGGAAAAGCAAACCAAGAAATCAGGGGCTATCCTTCATGCCCAGTATTTTGCTTTTAGAGAACACATCACTCTGAATCAAATAGGCTACTCTCCATGCCCCCACTCTGGGGCAATGGCATGTGGATTCTACCCAGGTGGAGAATATTTGTAGCTCTCCATAAAGTGACTGATATTATTTGGAGCAAAATTTGGGAACCTGCAAGATTAAGGATACTGTCAAAAAATGGCAATCTTCATGGTGAGCAATGAAGAGGAGGCTGGTAGCTTCTTGACAGCAACAAGTGAAATAGTAGGCCAGCTAGATGTTTATCAGGGAGAAATAAGAAAAGAACAGTTAAAAAGAACCTTCTTGGGATTGGGTAAAGCCCCAAAGGAGACTTACTTAATTTGGAACAGACTGTGTAGCAACTTATGCATGGAGGCATTGTCAGAAACAACATAGTGATCAACTGGTAATCACTAGAAGTGAAGATCTGGGTGTGATGGTAACAGAGGTTGACCAGGCAGAAAGTCATCCATGTGGTGTGGGGTGTCAGGAAGATGGTGCAACGTCAGAGGCTGGATTTTGCAGGGGAAATATACTTAACTAGTCTAATAAAATCAATCAATCAATCAATAGGCAAATAATAAAAATAACAAGGCAGTTTTCAATAAAAAAAAATCAGACACATCAGTGCTTGGCTGGCTCAGTCAATAGAGCATGCGACTCTTGATCTGAGGGTCATGAGTTCAAGCCCCATGTTGGGCATGGAGCCTACTTAAAAAAAAAAAAAAAGTTAAAAAGAAGCACAAACATTAGACACAGAAGATAAAAACCCTAGAAAGCAAAGGCTGTTGAGGAGCAATTGGAATCCTATCAGACTGATAGTGGGAATATGTAATTGTGCACTTTGGAAAACAGCATGGCAGTTCTTCAAAATGTTAAACATGAAGTTATGATACCGCCCAGTAATTCCACTCCTAGGTATATAGCCAAAATAAATGAAAACCTAGGCCACACAAAAACGTGTGCACAGATGTTCATAGCAACCATTTCATAACTGAGCAGTGTGAGCCAGAAGTGGAAGTAACACACATGTCCATCAACTAATGAATGGTTTAATAAATGTGGCGTATCTATACAATGGCATTTTATTCACTAATAAAATAGAATGAAGTCCTGATACATGGTACAGTATGGAGGAACTTTTAAAACAGTATGCTAAGTGAAAGAAGCCAGTCAACAATATAATACATGCCATAATTCCCTTTATATGAGCAACCAGAACAGACAAGTCTAGAGAATGGAAAGTAGATGAGTTGATGCCGAGGGCTGGCATTCGGGTAGAATGGGGAGTTAACTGCTAAGAGGTACACCGTATCTTTGGGTGGTGAGAGTATATATTCTAAAATTAAATAGTGTGTATGAAACCAGACCTTTGTGAATACATTTAAAAAATATTGACTTGAACACTTTAAATGGGTTATTTGTAAGTTATGTGAATTGTTTAAAGCTGTTAAAAAAAGGAAAATCAATTGGAAGCTGGTTGGGAGAAGTAACAGTGATTGTGTGATAACTTAAAATAATTAAGTTAAAATAAAATAATTAAAATAAAATATGGGGGGAAGGATTGGGAAGAGACAGATAACTAGATAGATAGATATTAGATAGACATTAGATGATAGATGAAAGATAGATGATAGATAGAAGATGATAGATAGATAGAAGATAATCTCAATGAGTTAAAATATGCATAAATAGAATATTAATGGAACTTCAAAGAACACTGAGAGAAAACTTTAAGTATAAGTTAGAGAGCAAAAGCCGAAGATTGAGCTATATGTTTTGTATTCTCTTACAAGAATTCTCTTCATATGCATTATGAAAATATTGGCTGTTTTCTCATAATGCAAAATTAGTGTAAGTTTTGGCCTTTGTACAGATCTTTTGGTCTAGTTAAAGGACTGTGCTATATAAATGTAATGTCCCAATGATATGGAGCCCATAAAGCTACTTCTCTTGAATCATAGACTATCCCGTAGTTAAAGACTATTCATATTTAAGTCAAATGATAAGTATAAAGAATGCAATTATCTGGAAGAGGTAAAAATTTAGCTAAATCTAACTTTGCATGATAAACAGCAAATATGAAAAGTCTGTTGTGAGTAGTTTTCTTATTTTGTAGACATATCAAAAAATCTGTTCTGAAAAATCCATGTAGATTAATTACTCTTGGTGATTAATTGCCCTTTATATCTGTGTCTAATATTTTATTCATAATAATAGTAAAAATGTTCTTTTCATGTGCTCTAAAATATATGTGACCACTTTTGAGGATGCCACCGTGTTTGCCTATTACAATACATGAGTCTACTAAATACTCATGTATTGTATTTCTTATATAGTCTAAAAGAGTAGTTTCCAAGCACAATGCAGAACCTAGCATTTATAGATCTTTTAAATCCCCTTTTCTAGAAAACTTTCTTTTTTTAAGTTTTTATTTAAATTCCAGCTAGTTAACATAAAGTGTAATATTAGTTTCAGGTATACAATATAGTGACTCAGCACTTCCATACATCACCCTGTGCTCATAATGACAATTACCCTCCTTAATCCCCATCACCTATTTCACCCATCGCCCCACCAACTTCCCCTCTGGTTACCATCAGTTTGTTCTCTACAGTTAAGAGTCTGTTTCTTGGTTTGCCTCTCTCTAGATAACTTTCTAAATCATACTTTCAGATATCAAACACCAAAAAAATTTGTCTTTACAGTTTACTCTTCAAATTTTTCATTTAAATGATTATTAAGAAAAAACATGTGATAAATTTCATGTTCTATGAGTCTAATAACAAATATGATGTTGTAAATGTGTTCAGTCTGTGATTAAAGGAAAGGAAAGATAAGTGAGATACATTTTAAAAGAAATCACACTGTTGGGCGCCTGGGTGGCTCAGATGGTTGAACGTCTGGCTTCGGCTCAGGTCATGATCCCAGAGTCCTGGGATCGAGTCCCGCATCAGGCTCTCTGCTCCTTGGGAGCCTGCTTCTCCCTCTGCCTCTCTCTCTCTCTGTCTCTCATGAATAAATAAATAAAAATCTTTAAAAAAAAAGAAATCATACTGTTGTTATAAGAAATATTGATTTGGCCTCAGTATTTTAAACATATACTTACAACAAAGTAAGCCTAAAAATATAAGTTAAAAAAAAAAAAAGAATTATTGTTCTTTTATAGTTTCCTTTTAAAATCATATTGTGTCACTCTACATTGCCATTTTCTTTTCTAAATTAATACTGCAGTAGCCTTTGAGATATCAGGGTAGGCAATGTCATTGTCATCTTAGTCATTCATTACCCTTGCCTTTTAACATTGCTGGCAAAGTGACTTTGTCATAATCAGTTAATAACCTCTCTTATATTATAATAAAGTAATGTATACTCATTGCAAAGGTTATGAAAAACAAAGAAATAAAAATAGAACTTTTAAAAGTGAAAGTAAATCTTCCACCTAGATTTAGCCAGTGGTAACATTTTGCTTTATTTCTTTTCCAGCATATTTTCTGCAAAATTTTTCTTCATTTTATTTTCCAAAATATTTGGAATATATGTATCTGTGTTTTTTAAGTGAACTTTATTGCATAATTTTTAATAGGTTTGATCTGAAGTCAATTAGAAGTTTATTGAAGCATATTTTCAGCTCTTCCAAAATTTCTCAGTGTTTTCCAATGGTAGAAAATATAAGCTTATGTACTTAGTTCAGATCCCAACTCTTCTCTGTGCCATCTGCCTAGAATGATAGTATATTTTACTTTTACACCACGTATCTACTTTAATATTAAAATAATATATTGCTAAAACATTTGTGAATTAAAAGCCATTATTAGGGAATAAAAAGATGTTAATGACAATGAAATCACAACAAAGAAAACAGATTGACACAAGCCAACCACACTGAAGAAAGCATACACGTATTTGGTTCATTGGCCAGAACAAAAGATGGCTGAATTTGTACTGTACTGACTGAAAAGCTCTACTATAGAAAGGAACAGTGGCATTAAACTTAATAGGTCTGTATTTATTTTTCTATTAAATCAGAAATCATTTTGGGATGCCTGGGTGGCACAGTTGGTTAAGCGTCTGCTTTTGGCTCAGGTCGTGATCCCCGGGGTCCTGGGATGGAGCCCTGTATCAAGCTGCCTGCTCAGCAAGGGGTCTCTTGTCCCTCTCCCTCTGCTCCTCCCCCCATGCTCTCTCTCACTCAATCTCTCTCTCTAATAAATAAATAAATAAATAAATAAATAAATAAATAAATAAAATCTTAAAAAAAAGAAATGATTTAGTGAACATACTAGAACTTTAGCCAATAAATGAGAATGATAGTTTCCTTGATTGGATTATTTAATTTTGGAGAGCAGCAAGCCTAAAAGAAAACATATTTTGAGTAATTAGAATTTTTTCTACGTTAAATGCCCTAGAGAGTGGCGTAAGAAAGGAATCTGTTTAGTGACTGGTAATGAAAGCTGAAATCCAATTCATGTATTCAAATTGGTAACCTAATCACACAGAAAAACACATAAATCTTTTCAAGTTACTTTAGAACAATACACTCTTACTGTACATTGATAAAGGGATATGTCATAAAGAAAAGAATATAAAGAAACCATACAGTTTATCAATAGTCTGTTAGTAATTGATACATTAACTGTAATTTAAAATACTTCATTAGTGATGCTGGGTAACACATCAAGTAAATCTATTAATGTTATTAAGAATCACAAATTTTGGCATATGTGCAAAGACTGCAAAAAGCAAATCAAATAATTTAAGCCCCACTTATTTTTGATTTATTGTGTCTCTCTATTTACATATCTATGAATTTACGAATGTATACATATTTTTTCTAATTTTTTTTTATTTACAAGGCTTGGAAGCAAAAACATCCCAGTAACAATAAATGCATGTAGCTCCCAGATCTTGGTTCATAGTATAATTTTCCACTCAAAAGATCCAATGTTGGGAGGATACATAGTTTGGACAAGTTCGGAATCATGAAATTCCCAGGTAAGTGTTTAATACCTCGCTATGCCAGGGCACAGGAAATTCTGAGAGACGAGAAGAGTTTGCAAAAGGACTGAGGCCACCTTTGGGGTGCTTGCCATAGCTGCACGAGAGCATTACATGATTCTAATTAATTAAAAAATATGAAACAAATATAAACCAATGAGTCCATAGTGATACCCAAAGAAGGATAAAAAGAACTTATTTTACACCATATGGAGTATCTAAGACACCATGTGTTTATTCAGAAAATTGGTAATTTCAAGGGAAATAAGCAAGCAGTTATCCTGCTTTTTTAGGAGGATCATATTTAATGCTGGGAAATCTATTCATCTATTCATGATGTTCTTTAATCTATATTATTATTAATAATAATATCTTAGGCTTAGATTATTCAAGATTATATGGGTTCAGGATTGGTGGGCTATATTCTGCTTTTCATTGAAAAGGAAATAAAAGAAGAAAGGAAGGAAGGAAGGCAAAATGAAATAAAATTCACATAATTTATATGAATTAGGTTTATATAATTCACATAATCGTGTTCATGAAATAAAAGGATTTCAACAGTTCTACACAACCTCAATAAAGATTTTGGGGAAATATAGTCATATAGTACAAAACAAAGAGAAAGAATGTAATTGTGTTGCACCTCTTCTATTTCTGCTAGGACAAAACAGGCTACTTGCACACGTCACATGCATATGAGGGAATATTTTAATGACCATAATCATTCTATAGAGTCATAAAATTGTTAAGTACTCATTTTTTTTTCAAATTAATGGGTATTGAAAATACTGGGAGAAGGAAGAAATAAGAGGATGATTTCCTTATGACCAAGGAAACCGCCTCTCAAAATCTATTAAACTGATTTTTCTTCAAGGCTTATGAAAACAAATGAAAATGCAGTCTTTTTTTTAATAAAATTGAATTCAATATTTAATATGAAATCTCTCTCTATATAGGTGACTAATTTATTATTCTAGTACGAAACGTTAAAGTTCATAGTTAGAGAATGCTTTGCACTCTTGCTTCTCTTGTCAGAGATCACATTTCCTGACACAAGGAGTAACTTGCTCCAATGAGAAACAACGGGGCCGGCGTAGTCAAAAAGCACAACCTAAGGTATAAAGTCACAACATTCTTGGACTAGAAGGGCCTATCTGTGCCTGAACACAAATCTATTTCCTGGGTTTCAGAGTTATCTAAACAAATTAAGTTGCCTTTTGTTTTATCTACATGGAGTTGGATTTTGGTCACTGGTACCAGCAGAACCGCAACTGATAAAACAAGCAGTGAAATTTTAACTAAAAGTTTGGGGGAGAAGGAGTTTCGAAAGACAGAAAGTCTAATGTTAATTAGTCTGGAGATACTAATGAAAAAAGAAATCAGGGGGAGATGAAGCAGCTGGTTACCAAGAGTATTTTAGGCTATGTGTGGGGAAGAAGAGAATGATTTAATGCATACTTTAAATTTTGCATTATTAAGTGTGGTATAACTCTAGCTTCTGTATCTGCCACTGAAGTTTTAGTAAAATCATTCCATAAAGTGGTAGGATCAGGTCTGGAGGTAGCTTATGGGGAACAAATCTTTCATCTTGAAAAAATAATTATTAACATAAATTGTTATATTCGATCCATTTTGAGAGGCACTTTAAGACTGGTCACATTATTGCTAAAAATAGAAAAATAAAGTATAAAAAGACTAAACACAAATAGAGTTGGGGGTGGGGTTGAAAATATTTCATGGTGACCATTCTTTTGTTTAAACAAAAGAGGAACCAAAAGCCCATATATTTAAATGACCCTGAAGGAAAATAATTGTTAAGCAGAGACGTCATTCAGTGTTTGAAAAAGCCCATTATGACTAACCTCACAATACAAGAACATTTACTGTGGAAGTTAATGCACTATATATTACTTATTCAAGTACATTTAGCCAATTGTCAAAGATTTCAAAATTGAGCTAGATATATTATACACAAGAGAATACTTCACTTTGAAATCCCCACACATTTTTAGAATAGATAAGGGTGAAATCCAGAGTAAGACTTTTTATATTAGTTGTTGTTCTGTATTAGGAGAATGAGTTTTGCATATTCATATAATCGTGTGCATGAATATTAAAGGAATATTACATTGTCATCTTACTAGATTACTGCCAGCTAAGTCAAAAAAGAAAATCTGAAAATCATGGTTAATATTTAGCTTCTATCTTGATCATTACCAGAGAAGGTTATTATTACCTGACATTGAACCAAGTTATGCCTTTTTAACATTCTGCACCATTGTCGTAGCCAGTTAAAAAGCACAAAAGAACAGAACTATAAGGATAAATGATAAAAGAAAATAAGTGCAGAAAAGGATAAAAGGATTGTTTCTTCCATTGGGTTTTATTTCTGAGACATCCACTCCTAATCTTTATTAAAGCGAGTAATTAACATGAAGCATATTCAGGGAGAACTCAGTAGTAGCACATGAAGTCATTTCCTGAATCTGGTCTATGTAGAACATGGTAGAATTAATATTTAAACAGCTTCGCTTTTCAGCTACAGAATGTGTTAAAAGTCGGGTGACCTGGGTCCCCTTCAGGTTGTTTCTTGTTAGAAAATCCTAGTTTATCTGGATCTCACAATACCAGAAAAACAATTAGTTTCGGCAAAAGCAATTTGAACGACTTTCTGTTTGGGACAATTTGTTGTACTATCACTAAAAATGCTGATATATTGCAGCTTAGAAGGTGAAATTTATCTTAGATAGTACTGATAAAGCAGCAGAAAATGACGTTACCTTAAACTTGCTTCACTGGTTCCCATCAAAAGAGTCTTAAGGGGATTTAAGGTAACTCTTAATCTTCCCATCCTTTCTAGGAGAAAATCTGTCAGAACTCTTTTGTGACTTAGATACATATTCCCCTTCCTGAGGAAAGTTCCCTCACTGCCCAGTAATGCAAGTCCCGAGAGCAGTCATAAATCTTATTTGGAGAGTGGAGTTACAGTCTGAACCAAGGAGGACATTTGGAATTTGTGCTCCTTTGGGCTGGAGTATTGTTTAGTTACATAACGTATTTTTGTATTATGGCGTAGTGGATACAAATGTGTTGAATATGTGCATTTTTTGTACAGCTTCAAAGAAATGAAACAAAAGAGGATTTCTCATATGTTTAAAGTAGTGATTGAAAATTAATATGAAAAATATTTTAGGGGAGCCTGGGTGGCTCAGTCATTAAGCTTCTGCTTTGGCTCAAGTCATGATCCTGGGGTTCTGGGATCGAGCCCCCTTCTCAGTGGGAAGGCTGCTTCTCCCTTTCCCACTCCCCCTGCTTGTGTTCCCTCTCTCGCTGTATCTCTCTCTGTCAAATAAATAAATAAAATCTTTAAAAAAAGAAAAATATTTTAGCTACCTAATACAACTGAAGGCTCAAAGCAAATGTTGATACCAAAAGACATTAAGGGGAATTCTGTTAAAATAGGCCAAAACTTGGGGCTCATCTGAAAAGCACTGGATCTTGATCAAGGTCTGCTGAGATAAGCTCCAGACAATTTCAGTTGTTAGATGACCACAGGTATTTTGGACTGAAGGGCCTCTTAGGAAGTGTTCTTAGTAGCCCTGTGTTCTGTTTCGCATGACATATAGGGAACGTACACACAACACATCACACAGAATCCCCACCCTACTATGTGTTTTCTGCACTTGAGGCCAAGAACGTGTTTGTAGGTGGAGGATATCAACAGTTAACAGTTGTCTGGGCAAAATGAAACAATTGCATATGGTATTCCAACCTGTGTTATTAATCTGAAAAGACTTGATTCTTCGGTCCTGCTGAGGTTCTATATGTCTCACTACTCTAGGTTTGTGAAGGCCTAACCATTGTAGAATGGGTTTGCCATCAGGAATTGGCTGAGGTGGATTTGCACTATATTGTGTTCACTTCTACCCACACAACTTAACTGCCCTTCTGAGTTGCCAGTTTCCAGAGGTACGCCAGTTTTGCTGCCTAAGAACAAAATTTAGGAAATACCAGACAAATATATACCTATGCAGTATATCACAATGAGCTAAGAACCACAATTCAGAATTCAATTATTTATAACTGAGAATGCATGTGTTTTTTTAGTATTGCTGTGATTTTTATCTTTTATAGCTGTTTCCTTCAAGGTTCTGTGACCTTTACCTAGCTTTTATTTTCTTTCTATACTGCGATATTCTCATAGGTAGATTTGGTGCCTCTTACAAAAAATGGATGGGAAAAAATGTCATTTTATTTTTATGATTTAATTTAGTTCCAAATTTGGTTAGAAGATATCGATAAAAAAGTTTTAATAAGTGAGTTACAGTCTCATTCCTATGTCATATTTACCCAATTAAGAAGTCAGTAACTTCATACTTCAAAGCTAGTATACTGTGTAGGAACACAAATCTGGAAAAAGATTGTGTTCTGAGTGCTTTGAGTTTAGCTAATTGTAAAAAACAAAGCAAACAAAAACAAACAAAACTCCCTCTATTTTACATGTTATTTCGCCATCGGGTCATGTTATCAGAGGCAAAGAGAAATCCTCAAAATAGACTTTAAAGTATATTAATACCTTGCATATCTTAATAAGTGAACATACTACTTGTAAGCAAAGAGATACTTCCAATATGTTAAAGTGACTTGTAATAGTTTCAATCCTTTTGTCAGATGGTGCCAGGTTAAATTATTGGGAGGTGAACATTAAAAAATACATTTACTTATTTGGATGCAGATAAAAATTGAGAATTAAAAAAATCATGTAACTTAACTTAAAATGTCAGTACAACAGACTGTCATCCATAAATTTTCATATAAGGATTTTGAGGAGATGGCTCATTTTTATCAAATGAAAACAATTATATATTTGAACCCTTATCAAAACTCTTACACAAACTTACTTTCAGCCTCTTGCACATGAAAGCATGTTTAAATTTAATCTGATAATCCTGACCCTGGTTTTCCTACATTCTAATGTGAAGGTACTCTGCATTTCCTTCCCTTGCCTCCACATGTCGCCATTGTTACCACATTCTGCCAATGTTCTTTCTATAAATTCATCTCACCGTGGGGAGCTGTGCCTCCTTGTTCATTAGAAGCTAAGTGGGTATTTCTATCACTGCATTCTTGTATTTTCAGTGCTTGTTTTTCATCAGAGCAGGGATGTTCATGTCTGTGATCTTGTAATCTGCTACACATTGACCGTATTCTATCTCTTGGGAAATCAGTACCTGTAAATATTTACAAAATTTTTTGGTAAACTGTATTCACATGTAACATGTATTTACTAAAAATATATTTAACTCTATGATAATGGTTTATTTTTCTCCTTGGATTGAAAGCAATAACATGCTATTACTATGGTATCTCATTTTACAGGGTTCTATCAACATAGAAACCAACATACGCCAACTGGAATCAAAGGCTTAGTGCTGTTTTGTTAAGTAAAAGGAGAAAATTGGTTAAGTCAGTAAAGAAGGCTAGATTTGTCTTTGAGCCTTTTTATAACCACCTGGGTCTATCACAATGGTAGTAATTCTGGGATTATTCTTCTGGGTTGCAAATCTGCTGTGAAGTGCCACGAAGAGCTAGGAAGCATAGTTATTATTGATTGTGTAAACTTGTTCTCCTATATGGTCTTACATTCAACAGATAATTCTTTGACTCCCCCATTTGATTTTGCCTAAATGAATACATTCCTTTATAACAATTGGATAATGTCTTGGTTTCAGATGCCCAGAAGCAGAAGTTGAGGTGAAGATTTATGTACAAATGATTTATTGAGTTAGTGTTCTTTGTGAGAGAAAGGAAAAAAGAAAGAGGAAACAAACAAACAAACAAACAAGCAAATTTATGGTTTTACCTGAAGTTCAGACTCAGCCTGATTTCACAGGGAGCTCCTGAGTATTAATGACCATTCCAAGGTTGTCCCATCATGAGATATTTTGCAGTCTATTATCAGTCATTCATTCACTGCACATAACTGAGGGTGACAGGAAGCATGTGACCTCCTAAGCATTCCTGTCTTCCCAGAACCATTCCCTAGAGAAGAGTGCAGCTGGGACACTTGCAGCCAGTGTTCATAGAATCTGGGGCCTGGGGAAACAGGTCTGTTAAAGGTAATCTGGGTGCATTATCTGTTAGTCCACAATGCCTGGATTCCAGCAATTCATTTGATGTTATTTTAATCTAGTGGAATCTTTATTCCTGGGATTGGCAGCAATCAGCATAATGAAGGTCCAGAATTCAGCCCCAAACACCATTACTGATGCTGTTAAGCTGGCATCCACAGCAGGGATCAAGCAAGAATACAATATAAGATTTTGGTCTTTGTGAAAACAACATGTGCTCATGTGTATCAGGATCCCAGCAGGAGATTTATTCTAGGGACCCAGAGCAGATGGTACAGTTGCCAATTGACCTTTATGGAACGTTGTTCACTGCTTGACTTTACTGAAATAAAGAGACAGGAAAAAAATCAGCTTTCCTATTCTCAAGGATCTATTTAACCTCACCTAAGTATTTGTTTTGTAATCATACAGAAACATTGAAACAATTTATATTTTCTTCAAAATTATTCTTCATGAGAATGAAATCTTTGGTGGATAATATTAAGGTTACCAGATAAAATATAGGATTCTCAGTTAAATTTTATTTTCAGATAAACAATGAATATTTTCTTAGTATAAATTTTCCCATGCAATATTCAGGACATACTCATACTAAGACTTATTTGTTGTTTATCTGAAATTCAAATTTAAGTGGGAATCTGTATTTTATCTGCTAAATCTGGCAACCCTAGATAATAGCCAGAGTACTTGAAATATCATATATTTATAGTACAGTGGTGTCTTACAATTTCAAATAAAGATTTTTTCATTAGTCCTGTATTTTTCATTATCAATATATAAATTAAAGTTGTTTTTGCAAAGAAATAAGGGGAAAAGATCAAAATATAATATATTTAAAGTGCTTGAATTGTTGCTCCTGTCAACCTCTTAGAAACATCAAATGTTAAACATATACTTATTCCCACACACAGGTATACCTATGAACATACACATAATTTTTCATCCTCATTAAGTTTTAAAAGCTCCTGCTTGGTGGAGTTACAGTATCAATTTATAAATGATATATAAAAAGAAAAATCTCAGCTCCCCTGTAGTGCCAGTTGAAAATACATTGCATTGCCTTCACTGCTGAGCAGAGCGGTGCTGAGCTACTTGCTACAATATTGCTTGGAATTGGAGACGTCCATCACACTGAGGAACCCCACCAGTTGGAGGGAAAGAGAAGTTTCTTTAAGTGCATTTTCCCTCTAGGAATGGAAAAAAGGAGTCTGTTTTTCTCGTCCACCCTTTCTTTTCCTATTCCTTTTTGTATTATTGTTCGAGGATGTGCATCACAACAATTATTCTCTTCTCTACTCACACATACCATTAACAAGCTCAAGTGTTTGCATCTGTTTCCTATATGCAATGCCAGTTTGTCTTTAATAAAATTTCCAGGGGGAAAAAGTAAAGAAAAACAAAATAAAAATAACCCTTTAACAATTTAAGATTAATAATAATAAAACTTCTAGCCGGGCAAATGCAGACTGATTGCATTTTAAGAGAGAATACTTTTTTTTTTTTTTTTTTTTAATAGACTTCTATGGCAGAGCTCTACTAGTTCATTCAGTAAAACCACGAGAGACTCCGGACTCTGGGAAACAAACTGAGGGTTACAGAAGGGAGTGGGGTGGGGGTGGGGTAACAGGGTGATGGGTATTAAGGAAGGCACGTGTGGTGATGAGCACTGGGTGTTATACACAACTAATGAATCGTTGAACACTACATCAAAAACTAATGATGACTATATGTTGGCTAACTGAACATAATAATAATAAAAAAATAATAACTTGACTTAATCCAGGTTTGGGGCTTAGGTCAATAAAAATCGGTATTAAAAGGTTCAAAAATCCATTTATAACACCGGGTATTAACCAGTCTTTTACCAAAAATGTTTGGTTTAGTCTTTTTTGCTTGTTTGCTTATTTGTTTCCTTTTTTTTTTTTTTTTACCTTTGGCCTCCTAGACTTCAAAGTTATACAAGTTAAGAAAAAGTAATACAAATAATTGAAGTGGTAGAAATACAATCTTACAGTAACGAGAATATCTAATTTAAAAATGAAAGAATAGCATTGTATATTGTCTCTACTATGGCGCAGTAAAATGGAAGTTCCAAGATAAGTGATATCACATCACTTCATGGTGAGTGTGGGAGCATGTAACAAGTGTAGGCATCATCAAGTCATTTGTAATGTTCCCCTCACAAGCTTTCCAAGAACCAGAGCTTGGAAAAGAGAAATTGTTAAAATAGTGGCAGGGAAATGATTCTCCAAAGACTGGGTTGATGAATTGGAGACTATGAAAGCAGGGTCCAGGTGAGTCCTGATTGTAAAATCAATGGCTCTTAACCCCAGGCATACCGGTCCCTAAGGAGAGAGTTTTCTCTCCTCTTAAACTCAGCAGCGGATATATAGACTAGGGACTAGGATGTCTTATCTTAACCAAAAAATACTGAATCAAGGAAGCTGATGCTCTCAATAGGCTATAATGACAAGAAATGGTAGAATATATGAGAAGTATGATTATTATAAAATAAAAGAAGGCATAAAATACAAACATGATAAAAATGCAAGAAAAAACAGAATTAAGGGGAAAAGAGAACACACCAGAAATATAAGGCTGTTATGAGCAACTGTAAAGAAACAGCTGAAAATATGGGATGTAATACTTATAACAGATAAATAACAACAACTACCATCACCACAACAAAAATCACCAATATGTGTTGAGTAGTAAAATGGATTCGGCTAAAGAATAAATCACTGACCTGGAAGGAATTCAACCAGGCATTATTAGAAAGGTAAAGAAAAATGGGAAGATAAAAAAAAAGTTAGATTTGGAATGAAGAGGCAAAAATGTTAAAAACTAATATAATACCAGAGTCATAGGAGAGAATAAAGGAAAATTGCAGAAGGACAATAATTCCACTTCTATGAGGTATCTGAAATAGTCAAACTCATAGAAACAGAGACTAGAATGGTTGAGAGAGGGGAAAGTGGAGAGTTGATATCCAACAAATATAAAGTTTCAATTGTGCAAGATCCATAAAATCTAGAGATCTGCAACACAGTATTCTACCTATAGGTAACAATACCATACTGTGTCCTTAAAAATTTGTTGAGATCTCATGTTCAGTGTTCTTACCATAATTAAAAAATATCGCAGAATTATTTGAAGGTAATTTTAGGATTGTCTAAAAGAAAATAAAAATCTGGTATGTCAGATTAAAAGAAAATATGAGGTAATCAAGAGGACACAAGGGAAAAGAAAAATACATCTAAACACGTTATAGAGAAATTACACTGCATCAGAA